>NC_134887.1:3636000-3856000 GCF_041734735.1 Babylonia areolata
TTTGTTAGTCTCTCTCTCTCTCTCCATATATATATATATATATATATTTGACATCAAAAGATAAAAGCCTACTTTGTGAATGCATATTTGTAGTGTTCCTGATCAACACATACAAGACCAGAAATTGTTTCACAATCTGTCGATGGCACAAACGAGTAGCAAAATCAAAATTCTTCCAAACCTTGAGCAAGGTTGTTGGCCAAAAAACAAACGAACAATTTTTCTGTACTTCCACAGAGGAAGGTGGCTGAATGGTTAAGACGCTTATCTGCCAATAATAATAATAATAATAATGGTATTTATATTGCGCTGAATCTTGTGCAGAGACAAATCAAAGCACTTTCGCACCGTCATTCTCACGCATGCATAACTCTAAAACTGGAGAAACTGAAAGACAAGGAAGAGGCAGGGAAGGGAGGCTATTTTGGGAAGAGGTGGGTGGACTTGAAAGAGCTGAGTGCGGAGACTTGACGAAGCGAAAGAGGAAGTTCATTCCAATTGCAAGGTCCAGAGACAGAGAAAGAACGGCAGCCAACAGTCGAGAGTTTGAATCTGGGTATGCGTAAACAGAGTGGATCCGAAGCTGATCGTAGTGAGCGAGATGGAGCGTAGAGGTGAAGGCAGCCACAGAGATAGGAAGGGGCTGATTGGTGAATACATTTGTAGCATACAGTGCTGATCTTGTACTTTATTCGGTGTGAGACAGGGAGCCAGTGGAGACGTTGCAAAAGAGGAGTGACGTGCTCAGATCTTTTCTTTCTGTTCGTGAGGGTCTGGGTTCCGTTCCTGACCTCACCCTTCATCCCAGGTTTGACTGGTAAACCGACGGGCGCAATAGCCGAGTGGTTAAAGCGTTGGACTGTCAATCTGAGGGTCCCGGGTTCGAATCACGGTGACGGCGCCTGGTGGGTAAAGGGTGGAGATTTTTACGATCTCCCAGGTCAACATATGTGCAGACCTGCTAGTGCCTGAACCCCCTTCGTGTGTAAATGCATGCAGAAGATCAAATACGCACGTTAAAGATCCTGTAATCCATGTCAGCGTTCGGTGGGTTATGGAAACAAGAACATACCCAGCATGCACACCCCCAAAAGCAGAGTATGGCTGCCTACATGGCGGGGTAAAAACGGTCATGCACGTAAAAGCCCACTCATGTACATGCGAGTGAACGTGGGAGTTGCAGCCCACGAACGCAGAAGAAGAAGAAGAAAAAGACTGGTAAACCAAACTGAGCGCCTAGTCCTTCAGATGAGACGACAAAAAGAGGTCCTGAGTGCAGCAAGCACTTGGCGTGCAGAAAAAGAACTCACGTCAACCAAAAAAAGTATTTGGCAAAATTCTGTAGACCAAATCCACTCTGATAGGTACACAAATATACATGCACACACACTCAAGGCCTGATTCACAAGCACGCTGGGTTATGCTTCTGGTCAGGCATCTGCCTAGCGGATGTAGTCCAGCGTGTATGGATTTGTCCCAGTGCAGTCACGCCTCCTTGAGTACATGTGTCTGTTCATATGCTCACACACAAATGCCTATGTGTTTGCTCGTGCGTTTGTATATGCACACATCTGCGTGTATGTGCATGTCCACTCGCAAGCAAAAATCTATGTGTACATGTCTTTGACTATATATATATATATATATGTATTATTGTATATGTGTGTCAGTTCATGTGTTTGAGTGTGTAACTGCACACACGAACCCCCCCACTTCATATGTGGAGTAATGGCCTAGAAGTAAGGCGTCCACCAAGGAAGCGAGAGAATCTGAGCACACTGGTTCAAATCACAGTTTCAGCCGCCGATATTTTCTCCCCATCCACTAGACCTTGAGTGGTGGTCTGGATGCTAGTCATTCGGATGAGATGATAAACCAAGGTCCCGTGTGCAGCATGCACTTAGCACACGTAAAAGAACCCACAGCAACAAGAGGGTTGTTCCTGGCAAATTTCTGTAGAAAAATCCACTTCAATAGGAAAAACAAATGAAACTGCACACAGGAAAAAATACAAAAAAATGGGTGGCACTGTAGTATAGCAACACGCTCTCCTTCGGGACAGCAGCACCAATTTCACACAGAGAAATCTGTTGTGATAAAATGAAATACAAATACACACGTATGTACAGATGATGTGTGTGTGTATGCCTTTGTGCTTGTGCGCACAGAGATGCCAACCCCTGTCAAGTGTTTGTAGGAACAATCAGGAAATATGGTAGGAACATTTTGAATTTGGTAGGAACACTCAGACTCTGAGCCACATCAGCAAACACACAATTTATCTACAAGGCGTACAATCACTTGAGCCTACCTTCAACACGGTGTAACTCTTAACTACTACGATTTAGCTGAATGGTCCACTCAATGCTGTTTCAATGCAAACACGCACGTGATTAGCTGAGCATCATCATGCGAGACCAAGGTTAGTAGTGACTGCCCTGGCCTCGCTATCAATAGGACTAGAGCATCTGCGTAATGTTAGGACAGGAAAGCATACCACAATGCTATGTAGTCAAAAAAGAACTCGTCGGAACAATTTTGCTGACATCGTAACGTCGGAAAAAACTGCAACTGAGCGTAACAAAATACGGTGAAATTGTAACAACTGGCATCTCTGTGCGCATGAGTGCGTGTACTGAACTGATCCAGGGACAAGTGTATGCGCGCACACACACAACCAGAGGTACTGACTGGCCTTTCAGCCAGCCCTGTGTGTGACAATAATTCAGGTGTCTCACCCACCTGGAGCAGTCGTGTCAGTTTGCTGTTGCGGTACGGGATCCTCGGCTGCAACATCAGAAAAGTTATATATATAAATGTGAATATATGTAAATGTGAATATATATATATATATACAGTTCTCTCTCTCTCTCTCAGAAAGAGATCTGTATGACACAATTTATTCAACATGAAATATACCTATGTTTCTAGTAACGAAAAAAACGACAACAAAAAAAGAAACACAAAAATCAAGTCAAGCTATATCCAGTATCGCTTCAGAGAAATTCATATTTGGTCATGTATACTGCTCACAACAGTGAACACATACATTCAGAATAGGTCCAGAACAAAAAGAACTCCAATAAAGTTGCCTTTGCCCCAGAAATCCAAAAACAACCAACCGACAAAAGTGATAAATACAAATACAAATACATCAAAACATTTCATCAAAAAATTAATCCAAAAAATAAAACATTGACTGGATAAACAAATAAGATTAATCTTCTAAGAACAAGCAAACCGTATCAGGGAGCAATCAACAATCATAAAACAACAACAACAAAAAATACACCAACGTTTGCAGTTTCCAAATGACCTGTTTCTATTTTTGCTTGCAAAAGTTGTGCAAAACTAAAACACTTCAACTTTCATCCTGTTTTCAAAATGAAAAAATCTCTTGCACACACTTAAATCAAAATAATAATACACACATGCACAGACACAGATAACACAAGCGAATGAACCATGCTTAGCTGAACATGACCGCACACAGAAAAAGAGAGCGAGGCTGGAAAGCATCTATGAACAGAAAGTCCTACAAGTGGGTGCAGACAGTAGAGAGTCATTGAGTGAGGCAGAAAACGACGGGAGAGGTGTGTGAGGGGGGTGGGAGGTGGGGGGGAAACAAAGACGGAGACTGACGATGGCACCAGCCTTGAGCGACACAGTATCAGAATCACTATCAGCATCAGTAGCTCAAGGAGGCGTCACTGCGTTCGGACAAATCCATATACGCTACACCACATCTGCAAAGCAGATGCCTGACCAGCGGCGTAGCCCAACGCGCTTAGTCAGGCCTTGAGAAAAAATAATAATAATAAAAAATAAAAAGAAGAAAAAAAGGAGAAGATAATAATCATAATAATAATGATAATAATAAAAATGATGATGATAATAATAATAATATAATAATGATGACAATGATGATGATGATGATAATAATAATAATAAATAAATAAAAATAAAACAAAAAGACAATAACGATGGTAAATAAGAAAATAAGCAAATAAATGTAAAACATGCAGACACACATTCACACATACACACACATCCATAACATATATGCAACAAACATACAGTTTCACAGATATGAAAGCACAAACAAATACACATAAACGTGTACACACACACACACACAAACACACATACACCATCTCCTAAATTACACTGCATCCCCCCCCCACCCCTCCCCCCATCCCGCCTCCTCCACACACTCATTCCTAGGCTATGCACACAACACAAACAAAACCAAGAAAAATGACACACTAGCTGATTTCATTCTTTTTTTGTCATATTTTCACACTGCATCCTTGTGTGTGTGTGTGTGCGCTTGCATCCACTTGTATACATGCACCTTGTCTCTTTCCATCGCCCTTGATTATGAAGTCAGGCTTCACCTGCAAAGAACTCCCATGGCTGACAAGATCAGACCGTGACACTAGCAGTGTCACACACACACACACACACACACACACACACACACTACACTGACATGGACACAGTCACACAGACACAGATACACACACACACACACACAGCAGCACAGCTCAGCAGACTGTCGACGGGTCAGACCATGACATGAGCAGTGACACACACACACAGTGTTTACACATACACACACAGACACAGACACAACACACACACACAAACAACATACACACACATACACAATGTTTACACACACACACACACACACACACACACACACACACACACACACACAGCAGCAGCAGCCCAGCTCACCAGACTGATGTCGATGGATCAGACCATGACATGAGCAGTGACACAGACACACACAGTGTTTACACACACACACACACACACATACACACACACACACACACACACACACACACACACACACACAGAGCAGCACAGCTCACCAGATTGTTGTTGATGGCGTCCACCACCTCACCCAACACAAACAGTGACTTGTTGATGGCTCCACTCTCCTTCAGCCTGAAACAGCACATCAGGTCCTTCAGTGTACTGTATAGCACAGCACAGCACAGCACAGCACAGTACAGTACAGTAAAGATTAGCATAGCATAACATAGCATAATATAGCATAGTAGAGCAGAGTAGAGTATAGCAGAGCAGAGCAGAGCAGAGCAGAGCACAGTACAGTACAGTACAGTAAAGATTAGCATAGCATAACATAGCATAATATAGCATAGTACAGTATAGTAGAGTATAGCAGAGCAGAGCAGAGCACAGAATAGCATAGCATAGCACAGCATAGTATAGTAGAACAGAGCAGAGCAGAGCATAGTAGAGTACAGCACAGCAGTACAGTATAGCATAGCATTGTAGAGCAGTGCAGAACAGTAGAGTAGAGGAGAGCAGAGCAGAGCAGTATAGTATAGTATAGTATAGTATATGAGAGCAGTATAGTATAGTATAGGAGAGCAGAGCAGTATAGTATAGTACAGGACAAGAGCAGTAGAGTAGAGCAGAGCAGAGCAGAGCAGAGTAGAGTACAGTACAGTAGAGTACAGTAGAGTAGAGTAGAGTAGAGTGGAGACCACACTTCATGATAATAACCAGCCTGAATCCAATCCAGCTGCTTGTCTGCCTGTCTGTCTGTCAGTCTGTTTGTCGATGTGTTTTTTGTTTTGTTTTTATGAATGTACCTTTTTTTCTTTCTAAACGTCCTTCACATTCTTGATGTTACTGTTGTAAAATGATCTATTAAATGGAATGAAAATGTTATCTTGAAAAGTATAAGACTGTAGAATATTGTAATGTATGGCCTTGCATTGTATTGCACTGTTTCATATTGTATTGTAGTATTTGTACTGCACTGTAATGCTGTGTTGCATTGCATTGTATTGTGCTGTATTCTGTTGTGATTGTATTGCATTGCACGGTACTCTACTGCATTGCACTGTATTGTATTGCATTGTACTGTATTGTATTACATTGTACTGTATTGTATTGCATTGTACTGTATTGTATTGCATTGTACTGTATTGTATTGCATTGTACTGTATTGTATTGCATTGTACTGTATTGTATTGCATTGTACTGTATTGTATTGCATTGTACTGTATTGTATTACATTGTACTGTATTGTATTGCATTGTACTGTATTCTACTGCATTGTACTGTATTGTATTACATTGTACTGTATTGTATTGCATTGTACTGTATTGTATTGCATTGTACTGTATTGTATTACATTGTACTGTATTGTATTACATTGTACTGTATTGTATTGCATTGTACTGTATTGTATTGCATTGCATTGCAATGCATTGTATTGTACTGCATTGTACTGTATTGTATTACATTGTACTGTATTGTATTGCATTGCATTGCAATGCATTGTATTGTACTGCATTGTACTGTATTGTATTGCATTGTACTGTATTGTATTACATTGTACTGTATTGTATTGCATTGCATTGCAATGCATTGTATTGTACTGCATTGTACTGTATTGTATTGCATTGTATTTCACTGTATTCACTATTGTATTGCAATGTACTGTACTGTACTGTATTGCATAACATGTACCCACAACAAATTTCTCTGTGTGAAATTCAGGCCACCCTCCCCAGCGACAGCGCATTGACACAGTGCCACGCTGTCTTTTTTTTCTTTTTCTTTTTTTTAATTCTCTCTGCACATGATTTTGCTTTGTACTAGTATCAAAATTGGATTTTCTACCGATTTTTGCCAGGGACAACCCCTTTTGCTGCCATGGGTCCTTTTACATGCGCCAAAGTGCATGCTGCACACGGGCCCTTGGTTCATGGTGATTCGTCCCATCCACAGCATCCAGACCACCACTCAAGGTCTGGTGGAGGGAGAGAAAATACTGGCCAGTGTGGGATTTGATCCTGCACCCTCACCCTATGATTCTAACCAAATGAAACAACAGGAACAAATAAATAAAAATGATAACAATAAAAGCTAAGCAAATTAAAACATAGCGCAGGAAAAGGTAAGCAGAAGGCAAAAGACTGAAATGTTATTCTTCTGCCAATACGGAAATTATCCTTCCAGTACACAGAAACACTCCCAACCAACGCATTACTGACCTGAGTCCACTGTTTCCGGTACGTCGGTTGTCCTCGGAGCCAGCCAAGTCCACCAAGTAGACCTTGCCATGGAACACCTTGCCGCTCCTGCGAGTCTCCACCTTCAGCTGCACGATGCAGTGGCTGCGACTGGAGCGCTCGTTCAACTTGGTGGCCGCCACCGTTCTGTTCGTTGATTAAGAAAATACCTTCATCACTTTAAGTCAGTGGCTGCAAATGGAGTGTTCGTTCAGCTTGGTGGCCGCCACCGTTCTGTTCGTTGATTAAGAAAATACCTTCACTTTAAGTCAGTGACTGCAAATGGAGTGCTCATTCAGCCTGGTGGCCGCCACCGTTCTGTTCGTTGATTAACAAAACACCTTCACTTTAAGTCAGCTGCTGCAAATGGAGTGGTCATTCAGCTTGGTGGCCGCCACCGTTCTGTTCGTTAATTAACAAAACACCTTCACTTTAAGACAGCTGCTGCAAATGGAGTGGTCATTCAGCTTGGTGGCCGCCACCGTTCTGTTCGTTGATTAAGAAAATACCTTCATCACTTTAAGTCAGTGGCTGCAAATGGAGTGGTCATTCAGCTTGGTGGCCACCACCGTTCTGTTCATTAATTAACAAAACACCTTCACTTTAAGTCAGTGGCTGCAAATGGAGTGTTCATTCAGCTTGGTGGCTGCCACCGTTCTGTTCATTGATTAAGAAAATACCTTCACTTTAAGTCAGAGGCTGCAAATGGAGTGTTCGTTCAGCTTGGTGGCTGCCACCGTTCTGTTCATTGATTAAGAAAATACCTTCACTTTAAGTCAGTGGCTGCAAATGGAGTGTTCATTCAGCTTGGTGGCTGCCACCGTTCTGTTCGTTGATTAAGAAAATACCTTCATCACTTTAAGTCAGTGGCTGCAAATGGAGTGTTCGTTCAGCTTGGTGGCTGCCACCGTTCTGTTCGTTGATTAAGAAAATACCTTCATCACTTTAAGTCAGTGGCTGCAAATGGAGTGTTCGTTCAGCTTGGTGGCTGCCACCGTTCTGTTCGTTGATTAAGAAAATACCTTCACTAAGTCAGTGGCTGCAAATGGAGTGTTCGTTCAGCTTGGTGGCTGCCACCATTCTGTTCGTTGATTAAGAAAATACCTTCACTTTAAGTCAGCGGCTGCAAATGGAGTGCTCGTTCAACTTGGTGGCCGCCACCGTTCTGTTCGTTGATTAAGAAAATACCTTCACTTTAAGTCAGCGGCTGCAAATGGAGTGCTCATTCAGCCTGGTGGCCGCCACCGTTCTGTTCGTTGATTAACAAAACACCTTCACTTTAAGTCAGCTGCTGCAAATGGAGTGTTCGTTCAACTTGGTGGCCGCAACCGTTCTGTTCGTTGATTAAGAAAATACCTTCACTTTAAGTCAGTGACTGCAAATGGAGCATTCGTTCAGGTTGGTGGCCGCAACCGTTCTGTTCGTTGATTAAGAAAATACCTTCATCACTTTAAGTCAGTGGCTGCAAATGGAGTGTTCGTTCAGCTTGGTGGCTGCCACCGTTCTGTTCGTTGATTAAGAAAATACCTTCATCACTTTAAGTCAGTGGCTGCAAATGGAGTGTTCGTTCAGCTTGGTGGCTGCCACCGTTCTGTTCGTTGATTAAGAAAATACCTTCATCACTTTAAGTCAGTGGCTGCAAATGGAGTGTTCATTCAGCCTGGTGGCTGCCACCGTTCTGTTCGTTGATTAAGAAAATACCTTCACTTTAAGTCAGCGGCTGCAAATGGAGTGCTCGTTCAACTTGGTGGCCGCCACCGTTCTGTTCGTTGATTAAGAAAATACCTTCATCACTTTAAGTCAGTGGCTGCAAATGGAGTGTTCGTTCAGCTTGGTGGCTGCCACCGTTCTGTTCATTAATTAACAAAACCACCTTCATCACTTTAATCAGTGGCTGCGACTGGAGCGCTTGTTTAGTTTGGTGGCTGTCACCGTTCTGTTTGCTAATTAACAAAACCACCATCATCACCTCAGTCAGAAGCTGTGTCTGCATAAGATACGTCTGGTTTAATCCTGCAGCTGAAGGGAAAAGACCCAAAAAAGTCAGTCACAAAACTTACTCAAGCAATGGGATTCAAAGGCCAAGAACAAAGCGGCAGCTTGCAAGTATAACCCTAAAAATGAGTTTGAGCACCTGAAACAATATGAACTACCTGATAAATTATGTGAGCAGTGACTCAAAGTGGACTTGACCTGCAATTTTCTGCATACTCTCATGCATTGCCTGTCAATTATTTATTATCATTAGCATCATTGCTGTTTATATCCCAACCAACCACACAGGGCCATCCATACCGCAGCAGAAAACACCCTCAATATCAATCCCACTGAACATGAAAAAAAAAAACCCTGGAAAAGAAAACCAGACAAAGGTGCAGTCATATTCATGAACATCCATCCATAACATGTCTCTGACATTGATCATTTCATCTAAGCTTTGCCAAAGGACTACAAAAAAATTATAAAAAACATGAACGCAAACATGTGTAACACATCATCATATAATAAATCATGGCAACAGACATACAAAACCACAAGATGCCAGCGGGCAATTCACAGTGGGCAATCAAGGCTTTTGAGAAAACGATGCAAGCAAATGGACCGGAAATGCAGAAAATATGTGTGCGTGTGTGTGTGTGTGTGTGTGTAGTCACATTTTGGTGTGTGTATGTAACATAGATATGATGTATTATGTTAACAAAAGCGTTTTTGTAAAGCACCTAGAGCAGATTTCTGGATAGTGTGCTATATAAGTATCCATTATTATTATTATTATTATTATTAAAATATGAATGAAGAAACATTTCAGTTTAACTTAAAGTTTCTCAAGAAGGCGTCACTGCATTCAGATAAATTCATATACACTACACATCAGATGCTTGGCAGATGCTTAACCAGCAGCGTAACCCAACACACTTGATCAAGCCTTAAGTTCCTATATTTGTGTACATATGAGAGTGGTTTTCGTGTGAAGAATTCTGCCAGAGGACAACGCCCACTGTGCATTGGGTTCTTTTTTCAGTGCGCCAAGTGCATGCTGCACACAGGATCTTGATCTGTCGTCTCATCCGAATGACTAGATGCTCAGTTTGATTTTCCAGTGAAACTAGGGAGAGAGGCAGAGACAGGTATTCAAAACCAGATTCTCACAGACACTGCGTTGGCAGATAAACATCTTAACCATTCCGCCACCTTCCTCTGTAAAGGAAAAGGGAATGGAAAGGAAAAAGCCAGAAACAAAGAGAGCAGTGGAACAGAGGACATTACTGGCACACAATTAGGTGCTGATACTGTTTATACTGACAGAACCTGTGGCATTCCCAAAGGGGAGAGGTGGGTGCATGTGGGAGGGAGGGTGGGGGAGAGGGGGGGTGGGGGAGAGGGGGGGTGTCAAACACTGCCCACCAAACAGTTAATTTAAAACCATTTTAAAAATATTTTTCTAAAGATTTCATTTCAACTGCCAGTGCACGCAACATCCAAACGTCCATTCACCTGTTGTTGGACGCTGGCCCAAACAAGTTCTTGAAGTCGTCAAAGTTGTTGATGACCTTCTCCGTCAGGCCTGCCACAAAGATGTTGTGACTCCCGTCCTCCCGGATGGGCAGGTCAGTCTCTGACGGGTTCAGCAGGTCCTGGACCTGACGCAGCACAGCAAAGCATCGGATGATAATGATGATGATGATGATGACACGGATACTTATAGAGCGCCTATCCTCAGTTTAAGAGCAAGACCAAGCTCTTAAACACTTTACAAACACGGAGCCATTTACACAACAGGCTGCCTACCTGGGTAGTGCTGACTGACAGTTGCCATCGGGCGCTCATCATTCGTTTCCTGTGTCATTCAATCAGGTTTCAGTCATGCACATATACGCTCATACAGACATGTCACATTTTATGTGCATGACCATTTGTTTAGGCAACTATATTCCATTTTCAGGGGTATGCATGCTGGATATGTTCTTGTTTCCCTAACCCACCAAATGCTGAATGGGTTACAGGATCTTTAATTAACATGCATATATTTGATCTTCTGTGTGCATGTGCACACAAAGGGGGTTCAGGCACTAGCAGGTCTGCACATATGTTGACCTGGGAGATCAGGAAAATCTGAACCAGTCACCCACCAGGTAATGACATTCAAACCTGGGACCCTCAGACTGAAAGTCCAACGCTTTAACCACTCGGCTACCGCGCCCATCATTTGCATTACACAGGTAGTAGTCATAATTTGATGTAGCGTTACTGGCACTAAAGTGTGTTGTCACAAGTCACCGGGAACATTGATGTTTTATTTTTTATGCTCATTATCAGTTGTTTCTCTTCTTAAATCAATGACTTCCCTTTTAACTCATTCTACCCCACAGCTACATGCCTGCTTCAGCTCCCCTGCACCAGCACTACATGAGACCACTGCAAAGAATACAGGGTGGTTCACTAAAACAGTGAAAATCGATGGAAAAATGTTGTTTTAATCGGTCACAAAAAGCTTCGTTTTCATACTTCTGGAATCCGTAAACTGTTCAGTTCAGAATGCCAACTGTACCAAGCAAGAATAAACGAAATTAGAATAGTGTGTTGGTATGAGTATTCTCGTACCTGGTCCACAGAGGCAGTAATCATGGTACGAGTTATCTCGTACCTGGAGTAGAATGAGTTCATGAAATCTACTGAGCAATTTTCTTTTCAAGTGTACTACTGTTTACTTCAAATGTTCAACAAAAAACACACACAAAAAAATACAATAAAAGAAGTTTCTAAATTTTCAATCTATCGACCTTTGGCAAGGATTAATTAAGTAGTGAGAAAAAAAGACATATGAAGTATGACTTGTTTTTTTCTTTGTTTTTGTTTTTGTCTCTGAACATATCCATTCTGTCCTACCAAACAGTGTCAAACTAAACCAATGTCTACAACAACAGGACCTCTGCACCACTGTCTGCCCCATCAAGTCTCTGTTATGTTGCACATTTCATCCTGGCTTTATTTACATTTACATCATTTTCAAGAACAAAACTTCAGCAGCAGTAAAGCAAATGTGAAGAGAATTCATCCACTCGTGCTCCCTGTAACTCAATCATCTGACCTCGCCATCCATCTGTTCGATATGGCCTATGGATGTGTTGGAAGTGTAGTCGTCTCTGTCTTCTTTTTTTTCTTTCTTTCATCTCCCCACCCCCATCTCTTTCTCTCTCTTTTTTTTTTTTTACCACCATAGTGAAGCATTGATGCAGTGTGTGTCTGAACATGGGTGTTCTGAGTGTGTGGGTGGAGTGCACCTGTGAGTGTATAGTCTGTGTCGCATGCATGTGTGTAAAGCATTTTTTGTGGATTTTTTTTTTTTAATAAATAATTTCTCTCTGCAGTCTGTATAATTGTCTTGGCCGGTTTTGTTTTTTTCTTGCATGTATTCAAGTGCTGACGTATGCCAGTACATATATGCAAATGTTTGTGCATTGCTTCATGGGTGACAGTTGGGACCCACTGTATGAGTCTGCGCCATGTGGATACTATATCATATATATTATCATCATCATTCTTTGTCATCCAAAGATGATGCAGTCTGATTTCTCGTCGATAGGAAAGCAAGCGGCTCCACAATCCAAGACTGGAAACACACACAAAGCAGAAGTTTGTTATCATCACCAATGACCATGATCATCATCATCACCACCATCTGCAGCCTTCACCTTTTCATTGTAGATTTCCAGGTAGGAGAAGGAGACTTTGTGGGACTGGAGAGGGGCAGCTGCAGCGCCGGCCTTGGCTGCAGTGGAAGCGGAAGAGGAAGCGGAAGAGGTCAGTTTGTGGAAGAGGGTGTGGATGACCCTGGGGATCATGCCCGGATCGCCCTCCGTGCCCAGCATGGTGTGAGTCTTGCCTGCAAAAACATCACCACTGTCAGGGGGAGATTAGCTTTGTAACCCTTGGAGATCCCACTGACGTGAATACATACATTCACTGTAGACTGCATCTAGTCACTGGGATAGGAAAGTGGGGCCCTATCCACTCCTTCTGTCGACCTTCCCCACCCCAAGTCAGGTAACCCATTCACACCTGGGTGGAGCGAGGGAAATCAGAGTAAAGTGCCTTTCCCCAAGGGCACAATGCCGAAGCACAGCCTCAAACCCTGATCACTGGTCAACACTGGATCAGAAATCCAATGCCTGACCACCAAAAAGATCATTCTGAATAAGGAATGAAAACAGCAACAAAAAAAACAAAAACATAACAACAAAACAACAAGTAATTTGGTGGATAATTTTGTTACACAAACTTACTTAACACAAACACAATCCATGATACAGTGATTTCAATCAATTAAAAAAAAACAACCCCAGATCATCCCATAATACCACAATCGATAAAAGACGGTACAACTCTACATTCTATAATAATCACAATAAATATGAGCAAGTACAAATCTACAATCTAAAATAGATTTTTACATTCAATAAAGTATAAATCCATAAAACGATAAATCCATAATGATTGTATTTTAATCAATAAAGTATAAATTTACAATCCATAACCATCAAATTCAGTAAAAGAAAATACAATCCATAATTTCAACCAATAAAAGAAAACAAGACCCATACACATTAAGAGTGTAAAACTAAAAGCCACAAAGAAAGGTTAGACAATTTCAACACTCAGGTCAAGAAAATCGCAATCAAATATCATCCACACAAAGGCTAAAAAAAGGCCAAATCACAGCAATGTATCATTTTATCAAAGATCTAATCATGTAAGCAGGCAATTATCACCCACATCACCAATTTATCTATTTATTTATTTATTAAGACTTCTTGCTATAGTGCATATTCTTGAAGCTCTATGCGCTTTACAACAGCACTAAAAACATTCACTCAAACATCCCCACACAAACATATGCATATAATTTGAAACATAGGTAAGAGGGAACAATCATGTCAGTTGATTAAATCAAAAAATGCAACAAGTTTATAAAAAAAAAAGAAGATAAAAATGAAATAATAACAACAAAGTAGACAATTGAAATTGAAAGAACACAAGCACATATGCGCATACATATATACATAGGTACATACATACATACAAAACACACAACGTGCGCGTGCACACACATGCGCGCGCGCATGCACCAACAAACACACAGTGTTCCCAATGGGCCTGATTTTTTGAGGGTCACTGTGACCCTTTGACTGGAATTTTTGAGGGTCATTGTCACATTTCTGAGGGTCAACAGGAAAACATACAAAAAATCAATGAAGACAATTGTACAATGAAAATGAAAAGAAACCCACACCTTCTCCAAACAAGGACATTCGAAATGCTTGAATACAATGAAAACACAGTCAACTACTTATAATGCGCACATAACCATACTCACTACTAATGAACACACAACAGCACTCTCTACTCTCAGTTTCGTCTGCTATGCACTAGCCTAAGCTTAGGCCCACGATGCGTGCTTCGCGGTTTTCCTGGAAGCCGTAAGATGCTTGTTAGTTTCAGGAAAAAGTGTGCGTCACATTGACGCACAGGGTAAAAATTTTGTGCGTCAAAGTTGTAAATCTGTGCGTCATTTACGCACATATGTACGTTTTTGGGAACACTGACACAAGCCGCATACCCAGACACACACTACTCACGCACTCGCTCAATGACAAACTACCAATCAAACGCCATGCCCTCACCAGCGCCTGTGGGCCCGTAGGCAAAGATGGAAACGTTTTCTCCCTTGATGGCATGTCCAAGAAGGGGGCGTACACAAGCCTCAAATATCTCCCGCTGTCCACTGGTTTTGTCGTACACTGAGGAAAACCTGACAGCGAAGACACACACACACACTGTCTGTGGTCACCATTCCTGAGTCGTCACTTTGTCACATTTGAGTTGACTCTCGGTCACACTCTGTCTTAATCAGTGCTTTTGTGAACTGCCTAGTCTGCTGGTCAGGGTTCCTTATTTATCATCATTCATTCTGTGATTAACTGGAGATGTATGTGTTCTTCTTCTTTCTTCTTCTTCTTCTGCGTTCGTGGGCTGCAACTCCCACGTTCACTGGCATGTACACGAGTGGGCTTTTACGTGCATGACCGTTTTTACCCCGCCATGTAGGCAGCCATACTCCGCTTTCGGGGGTAAATGTATGTGTTCAAAGCATACAATCTGAATCACACTCCTTTCAAAAACTGATATCAGCTTGGTCCACCTAAGAAGTCTGAATAAAACAGTGATTTGTAAGCATGTATATATTCATGTATAGGTCAGCGCAACACACACATGTGCTGCATCACCACACACATACAATGTATGCAGTATGCACACTCAGACATCTCACAGTTGGGCCACAGGTACTCACACTTTTTCCCTTCCTCCTCACATGCCTTGTGTTTTGAACAATGTCTGAATCAGTGAATGCCAGTCCTTGTTTAGTTCATTAGATATGTTAAACTAAGATTGTGTAAGAAACGCCTCTTGTGGTCTCAATGTGTGATACCATCACTCAGATCCAACAACTTCACATCAATCTCACCTATGTGTGCAAGTGTCTGCATGAAACAAGAGAAGCAGTACAGATACTGGAAGATGACAATAAAATGATGTTCTTTTCAATTCTGTCATCTGGAATGACAGAGAAAGGTTCTTTTCACTGTGTGTTAATAGACAGTTACATTGATTCTCAGTGCATTCATCATAAGCCATCAACCCACATTGCTAACAAAGCACAGAACTAAATTCTGATAATCCCCTTTCAGTTTCACTAAATTTCAGAGTGACTAATTCAATAATTGCTGGACTTTACTGTAAATATGTAACACAAAATCTGAACAGAAGTGGTTAAAAACAGTTTTTAAAAATCTCCCCAACAATCAACAGAAGTGGTTAAAACAGTTTTTAAAAAATCTCCTCAACAATCATCCTAAATTCACCTTCTTAAAGCTTTAAGTTTAATAACCAATAATGACTGAGTAAAT
This sequence comes from Babylonia areolata, assembly GCF_041734735.1. Classification (NCBI taxonomy): domain Eukaryota; kingdom Metazoa; phylum Mollusca; class Gastropoda; order Neogastropoda; family Buccinidae; genus Babylonia; species Babylonia areolata. The sequence goes on from NC_134887.1 coordinate 3,652,031, forward strand.
TTGCTAACATAGTAATACTAGTACTATCAGTAGTAAAACTATAATAATGTGTAAACTGTAATGGACACATGTTTCAAGAAAGAACACATCAAAAGGCTGTGATGCCTAGCTGTCCTCAAAACCTGAACACAACACTAAAATTAATTACAAGTACATACTCACAAACATGCATTCACAAGCACACACCACCCCCATGCTCCACCCCCCTGCACCTCCCCCCACACACCCTGCCCCCACACATCTACACACACATGATACCCAAATGCACACAAATGTACATATATATGTATGTACTTACTCATACTGCAGGTTCTCTCTGATGTTTCTGTGGTTGAAGATCTCCACTTTGTTTCCAGCAGTTCCAACACACACTTTGCTGTCTGTCACCAATGGCGGACGTACCCTGATCACAACTTTTACTCTTGTCTGCCGTTTTTCTCCAGTCTTTTTTCCCTCTGTCTCTTTGTTCCCCTTCATCATACCTGGTCAAACAGTACAACCCTCGATGATTAATTTGATACTCTTCAATACACTTTAATAGTAGACTGTAGAGATTCAGATGATATTCTGTATACATGTATAATTTCTGCAAGTGAGTGCGGTTTGACTACTTTAAGGACTAGACTGTAGCAGATCTGCACATTTATTAACTTGAGGCATTGGAAAAATTTCCCATCTTTTTTACCCATCAGATGTGTGTGTGTCGTGTGTGTGTGTGTGTGTGTGTGTGTGTGTGTGTGTGTGTACCGTCATAGCAACAATACAGCTTTCACAGATTAAGTTCTCTCCCATGTCGGTAATTTAGAGGAAATGCTATTACTTGGTTTCTGCGGACTCTACTTTGTAGTACACAGGGAATGACAGATCAATGGAAAATACAGTTATAAATACCTATCTCCTGAAATTAGGTCGCTGAAATTAACCGGGATCAAAGAAAAGACCCTCACATTGAATGTCCAGTGCTCTATCCACTCAACCATTGCACCTGTCAAGAGATAGACTCAACCTTTTGCTTCTTCCTTCCTGTAATCAGCGTCAACCGCTGGAATCTACTCTGATCCAAATCATGCCCAAAAGATCATGAAAACCTTACCACCGCTTATATTTCGTTTTTCTGTTGATGTGGTGTCCATTTTGAATCAACCTCTTTCCGGCCAATCCACCAATCAGAAATTGAGGCGCAAGCACAGCAGTTGCTTCCCTTGCATAGCCTTCTTATGCGATTGTTTCCCCTTACAAATGCTGCTTCTTCTTCCTTCTTCCTTGTTGGAGTTTCTTCTTCTTTCTGGCTTTTAATTTATTCGGACTGGGCGGTGGGTTGGTATGGGGGAGAGACAGGCGGACAGAGACTTGAACCAAGAAGTGAAAAGAAAGAAAGAAAAATTAGTTTTAAAAAGAAACAACAGCAGTTTTCCATTTTTTCAACATAAAAATGTCTTTCACTTGCATTAGATTAATCGTATGCGCTGATAAAGTTGTTAAGAACAAGTTGAGAAGGGGAAGTGCAGGTTATTTGGAACATGAGCACACCATTGTTCCAGCCACTTCATGTGTTTGTTCCCCGTCAGAATTCAATTTCCAGCTGAATATTTGGCGGGAACTGCTATAAACCTATTTCTCATGAAAGTCACCTATGTAAAATTTAGCCTTCAGAATAATTGAAGCTTTCGCTGCATTACTGAAATTGATTACCCACAAGCAAAGCAACCTTTTATCAATCTAAGAACCCAGTTGTTCAACGCCAAACGCACGTGTCGTTTTGGTAGTGTGATGAAACACTAGATAAGAACACTGATGCTGACTTAGGCACATCGGTTGATAATAACTTGGGCAGTGTGTTCACGTTTGCATCATAGTGTAAGCGTGTTTGTGCATATTTGTGTGTACAAGATATGACATTACAGGTGATATCAACAAGTCCGCCAGAAGTCTTACATGGTTTGTCTCCCTGACATACCTGGACAATTTTGTACGTGAAGGGTGGTTTTTTGTTGTTGTTGTTGTTTTTGTTTTTAAATTTATTTGACTCTTCGTTTGTCCACGTAACCGCTTACGTCTTGACGCATCTATGTGTCTGCACACAGAAAAATGTTACACTGATGTAGTTTTATTTTGCAGCTATTTTGTTTATCTTGCAGTGTCAGTATTTAGAGCACATGACAGACTTGGTGGTATAATAAGCACCCCTGCTCATAATTTCATGCACCGAGTGCTCAAACTTAAAATAAGCTGAACGTGACGGTAAACTGAGCTTTTTTTGAAAGTTAAAAATACCGATCCGTCTTATTTCTTGTTTTGCAAGATACCGAAAAATAAACCTTTGATACCTGAAGTATATTGTGCTCTTTACTTGCTGAAATCTTATTCAGTATCTCTGTGTATTCGTTGGTTTCTGATTTAATCAAGTTCCAAGTTATGGCGGTGCTCAAATTTGTATCAGTTCCCGATGGGCCGACTGGTTAAGGGCGGCGTTGGACTTTCAATCTGACTGAGTGTCCCGGGTTCGAATCTCGGCGTTAAAACCTTTCCTGTACGTCGTGGGTGTGCTCATACTCACACACATGCTTTTTGCTCTGTAATTCAAGTAATTTTGAAGCTACTTCCATTAAATTAATGACTGTGTTTATCATTGATGTATCTACTACATATCAGCTGAACATTATTTTGTTTTATCCATAAACAAAGAAATAGATATACAATAAACGTCCCGGTACGTCGTGGGGTGTGTGCACACCCACTACTCTCCAAGAATAAATTTTGCGCGCCGTACGTCGTGGGTGTGGAGCCACCCATAAACTTACAAAGAGCAGCCTTGCCCTCCATACATGCATTGTTTATGTGACGTCCTCGCGCCTGCTGGAGAGAGGGGGTAGAGGGGGTGGGGGTATGAAAGTGCTTCTTGTCCATCGTTTGGATTTGGTGCCATCGAGATCAGGCCTTTTTGTCGGTTGTGCTTCATATCCTTGCTCAAGTCTGCGGTTTTACCCTGAAGTTTAACCCATTTAATAAAATGGACGTTTATTGTACTAGATAAAAGAACTGATTAAATTTTAGATAAAATTTTGAATGAATTGTTTTTCTTGTAAAAAAAACAACAAAAAACCAACCAAAACATCAGAACTGATTGGTATGGGTTATTTTTATCTAGTTGGAAAAAAACTTTTTTGGAGAACTAGATATATATTCATCTAAATCTAAATCTAGTTGATACATAATCATGTTGTTGTTTTTTTTCTTATTCCAATCAGTTCGAAACAATGGAGATCCGCCCATGAAGGGGAGGGGGGGGCGGGGGAAGCCAGGATCGAATGCCGACACGGGAAAGGGACTGGTACCAGTGCCGCTGGCATCAGTTGAACTCAATACACTGAGTAAACGCACGGCCGTGCTCGTGTCTCAGTGTTATCGCATCATGTGATACGCCTGGGGGAGGGGAGGGGGGCCAGTAAAGAAGGGGAAGGGCTAGAAAGAATCACACAATCCTTTCTGACAGTATATGGAATGGACGCGCGTGCGTTTGTGTACGGGTGTGTCACTATGTGTGTATGTGTGTGTGTGTGTGTGTGTACAGGATTGGGTGTGTGTATGCACATATAAACACACACAAAAAAAAGAACAGTGTTTCCTACAAGCCTAAAACCTGATTACAAAACGGCCACAAAAAAAATTCTGTTCGTGAGGGAGATGCATCTTTTGCACGTCGTCTATAGATCCCTGATCTAAATAACATCTACAAGCTGCGGCCACCAAATGTACCACTGCATCATCAGCTGACGTAACGATTTCATCACACACACACACACACACACACTGACGCACAAAGCATAAGTCAAATGTTGCCGGGGTTTCCGGTTCCACAAAGTGTGGCTAGACACCGGGGATCATGTCGTGCGCCGGCGCGCGTGTGTGTATAGTAGTAGTAGTAGTATTGAGTAGTAGTAGTAGTAGTCTTCAGGTTAACGTCTTCCACTTTAAGTGATATTAGACGTGTGTGTGTGTGTGTGTGTTTGCATCAGTGTGTATGCTAGTACGTGTATATGTGCACTGGCACGCCGGGCGGCGTGTGTGTGTGTGTGTGTGTCAGTGTGTCTGCCGTTGTGTCTCAGTGTGTCTCGAGCCTGTCTGTCTGCTGGTGACTGTGTGGAGGTGTCTATGTACACACTCACGTATATCAGTGTGTGTGTGTGTGTTGCCGGACCATGAGAACATCTATACGCTCCAAGGGGCTGGAGTGAATCATTTGTTTGTTCGTTGTAGTAAAGCGCGCTTCAGCTTTTTTTTTCTTTTTCTTTTTCTCTCCAAAAGCGGCGTGCTAGGTTTCATCAAAACGACCCAGAATGGACTCTCAGTCAGTTCTAAGTGATACATAATGTGTGGCACAAGACAGCTGCCATCAACATGCACAGAACAGATCAGACCGAAACGGGCCTTTCATTATAATTATTAGTCGCGGGGACAGACGTAAAGACTGTGGCTTTTTTTCTTTCTTCAGTCGATTTTGTCGTCAAATACATCGGCAGTAGCGTCGCAACAGTCTTGCTGTCCGGGCGATATCATACCTGAGTTTCACGCCCTTCCCCCTCCGTCCCCAACTTTTCTCTCCGGATTTGCACATCAGTATCTCAGAATGGCCTCTGGCTGGGGTGGGGGTTTTCTGCGGCAGTCACGCCCGACTAAGACTAATGAAAAGGAAAAGCCCATTTACGCGAAGCTCAGCCCGCTCTCACACCCCTGATCTTGGTCAACTTGAAGCGCTTGAGTAAATGCATGCATGGAACTGGAAACCGGACATGAAAGTTTGCTGAAGGAAACGTCAAATTTGTTTTACGGACAGATGTGGGTTACCGACCGTGCACCCATGACGTAAGGCAAGGTCTTGTTTCTTCAGAGAAACCACGGGTTACTGTACAGCCACGACGTACTGGTGGAGAAGGTCATCATGGCATGCGTCACTGAATCCTTCAAGGAGAAGAACAGATGTTGCGCCGGGTAACAGATCGAAGTCAGCGTCACTGACGTCAAAACACAGTCCACCCCCTCCCCCCTCTAATCCCCCTAATAAACTCTCCCTCTTGAACATGCCTTCTGTGCATGTCCCAAGCTCACCACTTTCTGGACAAACGTAAAACAATTTATAGTTACTAAGTATAACACTTGGATCCCAATGAACGAGAAGATAGCACTGATTATTTGGTGCAACTAAAACTGACATATTATCAAATTAAAAAAGAAAACTAGTAAACATTATCTTATTAGTTGCAAGGCTTGCTACCTCCAAATTTAAATATGGCAATTGTAAGAATCTTGAACTTATATTCGAAACAGAGCTACACCTTAGAAATCTGGAAGGAATATATATATAAAAAAAATAAATAAATAAAATAAAATATAAACGAGTGACCAGGTGGTCACATCAAACATACACATACATATATTGTTCTTGCATAATTATAGTTCCTGCACAGAGAGAGAGAGAGCCTAGTTTTCTCTTCCAGACACTGTAATTGTGTGTGGGGTCATTGTGTGTGTGTTTGTGTGATTTATGTTTTTTCTTCTTTTGTGTTGCATGACCTTGAAAATGTTCGATAATGCCATTGGGAAGAAGATATGTTATAAGGAAATGGGAAAAAAAGGAAATGAAAATAAAGAAGAAAAAAAAGGGCAAAAGATAACAGAAAGAAAGGAGAAAAATGATGAAGGAGGAAAAACGAACCCCCACCCTCACCCCCCCAAAAAACGAAAAAAAAAACCCAAAAAATAAGATGAACAAAAAAATAAAAATAAATAAAGGGAAAAAGAAAAGAAAGAAAAAAAAGAAAGAAACTAAAGTCTTCCATGGATGCTGAGACAGCCCTGCATATTTGCAGAACTTGAACGCATCCTCGGATTTCTCCTTTAAAAAAAAACAAAAAAAAAACAAAAAAAAAACAACTCTCCCTCTCTCTCTCTTCCTCCCCCTCCCACTCTCTCTCTCTCTAGTCCTTCCCTCCCTACCTCTCTGATCAAATTCTCTGTCATAAGACAAAAATATCGAATGAATATCCCAGTTTGATCAGATCAAATATATTCGCTCCTTCAAAGTGTAACTTTTTTCTCGCTCCTTCAAACGAAATGAATAAAATTACCCTCCTCCTTCAAACGAAACAGCCAATGAAATACGTTGATACATGATGTCACATGTGATGTTCAGCTGTTAGTCAAGTAATCAATACTTCCGCCAAAGACAGAATCAATAAATCGTTGAATCAATCTGTCCATCACAAAATCACAGTGGCCATGACAATGGATATTTTTAGACTCTTCCTGAAAGGGGGTGAAGACGTTTTCGGAAAACAGATTTCAGACTCAGTGAAAAGGGGTGAACAGATTAGTGTAAACCAGATCCTACACTTTTCCTAAAAATGGGGTGAACAGATTAGCGTAAACCAGATCCTACACTTTTCCTAAAAATGGGGTGAACAGATTAGCGTAAACCAGATCCTACACTTTTCCTAAAAATGGGGTGAACAGATTAGCGTAAACCAGATCCTACACTTTTCCTAAAAATGGGGTGAACCAGCTGGCAGAAAACAGACTGCAAAAGGGGTGAACAGATTAGCAGAAACCACATTTTAGACTGTTCCAACCAGCTACAGAAGCGTTAACACAAGACTATAGGCAGCAATTCAACTGTTAGTTTAACGTCCGCCCAACACGCTTTATCTCCTGTACTATCCAAAAAATCTTTGCAGTGCTATGTTTGATGAAAAACAAAATGACAACCACCCACATCACCTTACATACTCATATAACATATCCACATAACATAATTTGTTTGTATTTGTATTTCTTTTTATCACAACAGATTTCTCTGTGAGAAATTCTTGCTGCTCTCCCCCAGGGAGAGTGCGTCGCTACACTACAGCGCAACCCATTTTTTTGTATTTTTTCCTGCATGCAGTTTTATTTGTTTTTCCTATCAAAGTGGATTTTTCTACAGAATTTTGCCAGGAACAACCCTTTTATTGCCATGGGTTCCTTTTACGTGCGCAAAGTGCATGCTACACACGGGACCTTGGTTTCTCGTCTCATCCGAATGACTAGCGTCCAGACCACCACTCAAGGTCTAGTGGAGGGGGAGAAAATATCGCCGGCTGAGCCGTGATTCGAACCAGCACACTCAGATTCTCAGGCTTCCTATGCGGACACGTTACCTCTAGGCCATCACTCCAATATCACACACACACACACACATATATAGAGAGAGAGATAGATAGATAGATTATAAGACAATGGATTGTATATACAGAAAAAAAAGAAGAAAAACATTTATATATAAAATCAACCCATTGTCTGATAACAGGTGTTGTGGACCAATCCTGGTTCCCTCAACCAACCAGAGCACTGGGCCAGAAATCCAGGGCGATAACTGGTCCAGTTTCATGTCAGTAAAGGCTGCCACAACTGGCCCTGAAATGACGATGTCTGCAAACGATTAAGGACCATAACCAGGCCACATAAAGGCCTGCTGCGGCAGATGATTATGGTATACTGGTAAAACTCTATCAAAATTGATTATGGCCCACTAATGGCATGTTATCTGGGACATCTTCTATTGGAAAAGCCTGACATTTATTACAGATAGGAGTCAGCCTGGCATACCTGGCCCCAATTCTCATATCAACTGTTTTGTTTTTGTGGAAGCCGGGATAAGGGAAATGCACAGGAGGGCAAGGGGTTTACTTTGAGGCATCACAAAGTTAATTACCAAAATCATGTCATGCACAGGAGGGCAAGGGGTTTGAGGCGTCACAAAGTTAATTACCAAAATCATGTCATGCACAGGAGGGAAAGGGGTTTGAGGCACCGCAAGGTTAATTACCAAAATCATGTCATGCACAGGAGAGGAAGGGGTTTGAGGCGTCACAAAGTTAATTACCAAAATCATGTCATGCACAGGAGAGGAAGGGGTTTGAGGCGTCACAAAGTTAATTACCAAAATCATGTCATGCACAGGAGAGGAAGGGGTTTGAGGCATCACAAATTACCAAAATCATGTCATGCACAGGACGGGAAGGCGTTTGAGGCGTCACAAAGTTAATTACCAAAATCATGTCATGCACAGGAGAGGAAGGGGTTTGAGGCATCACAAAGTTAATTACCAAAATCATGTCATGCACAGGAGAGGAAGGGGTTTACTTTGAGGCACCGCAAAGTTAATTACCAAAATCATGTCATGCACAGGAGGGCAAGGGGTTTGAGGCGTCACAAAGTTAATTACCAAAATCATGTCATGCACAGGACAGGAAGGGGTTTGAGGCATCACAAAGTTAATTACCAAAATCATGTCATGCACAGGAGAGGAAGGGGTTTGAGGCACCGCAAAGTTAATTACCAAAATCATGTCACCTTCTTTACCACTCAGTCAAAACCACACAATCAAAAGTGGATGAAACCTCTTTAATCAAGCCAACAACCCTCGAGAAAAAACAGTAATACAAAATTCTCATATATAACACATATCTACCTCATTTCCATTAAAAAAAAAACTTTGCACCACCAAGAACAAAAAAATCTTGTCCATAAAAAAATAATCATGGCAGCACCTTAAGTAGACTGTTACAACTGCAGTAGAAAAATCAAGCCAAACAGATTGGCACTAATCATCATTAATCATATACACAACACACTCTTATTTAAAAACAAAAAAAATTATATCCATAACATGAACAGAAACCACCCTTGAAAAGTCATCTGAACAGTAGGTTTCAGACGATAAACAATATCTTTAACTCACTCCGTACGGCCAGTCCTCTCTTCTCCCCTACACAGACCCCTCGGATGTCCAGTGGGTGTCTGAATGACCCAACCTTTAGCTTCCGTCGTCAGAATTGTGGTATTCTTTGTCAACATTCACGTCTTCAGTATAAGAGCCTTCCGCTTGCAATATTTTGATGATGGTAATTGGGGTGAAACGCTGTTAACGTCGTCTCTTTCGCCGTTCGTATGGAAAGAGTTAACCTGCCTATTCTGACAATTTTGTTTTTTTAAATGTAAAAAGAAAAAAAAATTGAAAAACTGAAAGCTTGTCAGTCTGTAGAACTCCAAATGTAACTTCAATGAATATATCTAACAGAGTGTACGGAAACCAAAGCTACAGACTCCAGCAGATGAAACAGAATATGGACACAAATCCTGTGACTACAGACCTAGTGCCAATAAAGTTTTTCTGGCTTAATTTTTTTGAATGTACCAAATCTGAGTCTGAGTTGCTGAAAGCCACACGTAGTAGTCTATTTCAAACCAAACAGTAAATATTTTCTTCTTCTTTTTCAGAGATTTATAATCTTTTGCATACATTACACTGACAGCTTGATGTACCATCTATATTTCCAGAAAGTGTATGTATCTACAACTGGATAATTCATAAGTTTCATCTTTTTAATAATCACTTGTCTGTCTTCTCCGTTTTATCTTATGTCTGATTTTGGCACTCTTCACCTGCTGTTGGCACTCTTCACCTGATGTTGGCACTCTTCACCTGCTGTTGGCACTCTTCACCTGCTGTTGGCACTCTTCACCTGCTGTTGGCACTCTTCACCTGATGTTGGCACTCTTCACCTGCTGTTGGCACCTGATGTTGGCACTCTTCACCTGCTGTTGGCACTCTTCACCTGATGTTGGCACTCTTCACCTGCTGTTGGCACCTGATGTTGGCACTCTTCACCTGCTGTTGGCACCTGATGTTGGCACTCTTCACCTGATGTTGGCACTCTTCACCTGCTGTTGGCACTCTTCACCTGCTGTTGGCACCTGCTGTTGGCACTCTTCACCTGATGTTGGCACTCTTCACCTGATGTTGGCACTCTTCACCTGATGTTGGCACTCTTCACCTGCTGTTGGCACCTGATGTTGGCACTCTTCACCTGCTGTTGGCACCTGATGTTGGCACTCTTCACCTGCTGTTGGCACTCTTCACCTGATGTTGGCACCTGATGTTGGCACTCTTCACCTGATGTTGGCACCTGATGTTGGCACTCTTCACCTGCTGTTGGCACCTGATGTTGGCACTCTTCACCTGCTGTTGGCACCTGACCTGTTGGCCTCTTCACCTGCTGTTGCACCTGATGTTGGCACCTGATGTTGGCACTCTCACCGTTGCATTCACTGTTTGGCACCTACTGTTGGCACTCTTCACCTGTGTTGGCACCTGATGTTTGGCACTCTTCACCTGATGTTGGCACCTGCATGTTGGCACTCTTCACCTGATGTTGGCACACTGATGTTGGCACTCTTCACCTGATGTTGGCACCTGATGTTGGCACTCTTCACCTGATGTTGGCACCTGATGTTGGCACTCTCACCTGTGTTGCACCTGATGTTGGCACTCTTCACCTGATGTGGCATCTTACCTGTGTTGGCACTCTTCACCTGATGTTGGCACCTTCACTGGTTGGCACTCTTCACCTGATGTTGGCACTCTTCCCTGAGTTGGCACTTTTGCACTCTTCACCTGATGTTGGCACTCTTCACCTGCTGTTGGCACTCTACACCTGATGTTGGCACTCTTCACCTGATGTTGGCACTCTTCACCTGCTGTTGGCACTAAGGAAAGTGAATGTGAAGCTGTGAAGTTTCACATCCCATCTGGAGGATTTCTAAACTTATTTTTTTTCTAAGGATTTTTTCTTTTACATTTTTTTAATTAGATTCTTCAACAGTTTACAGCCAAATAAGGAAAGATAATAAAATGCAACTGATACATAATTTTTCTTTTGTAATCGACGCATGAAAACTCTCCAGAAAAAAAAAAAAAAAAAAAAAAAATCAGTCCTGTTCTTAATTACAGCCATCAGGTTTGGTTTAAACATTATAAATTTAACATAAAATGTGATCATCACAGTCACCTGATATTTTGATTGTTTCCTTGTCAACTCACAATGACTCAACCAAGGTCTAAGTTCATATTTTGTGCTTCAGTCTTGAAATCAGTAGCAAATGAGACCATGACACTCAAAACAAGCAAAAAACAAAACAAAACAAACAAGTGAATGCTGATTACACAATCAAAAGGGAATCTTCCATTTTCAATATTTTAACATTCCAAACAAGTTACACAATAAATCTTGGTGACAAAAGTAACTGATTGGAATCTTCATTTCTCTGTCATCTCACTCTCTGATTATATAGTCCTTATTTTTCATAATAAAAATGATAACAAATCTGCAAATCTTGTTAAAATATTAAGTCCTTCACATTTTTCTATATGAAAGCATGAACTTGTGAACAATTATTTCCTAATTCATGTGAAAGACAAAACATATAAATTCATGGAATACAATTTGATATGGGACAGTATATCTATATGATACCAAAATATGTATTATTCTTAGAACCATAAGAAGATTCAAATGCTGATTTTCAAACTATTGATACGTCAACAAACAACACAAATCGATATGTATTTAAAACTGGATTTCATGAAAGACTGGGATTTTCAACAAATGAAAATACATACAGAAATTATATCGAACTTTTTACAAATGTCTGTGCACAATATGCTCACTATTTTGCAAAGTCAACAACACTCATGCGTAAACATATGTGAATCTTAGAGACAGTTCCAGATGTGCTGCTTGATCTTGTTTTTGCATGACCATATTTAATGGACTATACAGCAGTACCTTTTCCCTCAATTTCCAAACTATGTCATGAATCAACATCAAATCAAGGTTGACCTTTGAACCCAGAAGTATGACATTTGTGGAAGTGAAACTGAATGAAATCTCCACATCACTGAGATAAGAACAGTTCCATACATACTGACAGAGCAGACAATGCAACATGCAAAGTGTTCCCATGACGACAAAAGGACTTCAAAACTGACTTTGGCTGTGGTTATCTCACAGAGGGTCTGTGGATGGACAATATTCAGAATGAAAGTTCAGCTGCTTTAGGAAGAATGTCTGCCAAACTGAGGAATGATTATGAATAACATTTTTTTTTTTTTTATCACAATCCTTTCTATAAGTTCCCATCACTCGAGCAAAAATGATGTTTGGTATTCATCTCAAGAGCTTGTCAGGCGTTCATCTTTTGCATTTGTTGGATATCTATTTTTTTTAATTTCTTTGCAATTTATGTTTTTGAATTGTTTGGTATTAAACTTTTTTATTTTGGGGGGCAGTACTTAAAAAAAAAAATGTTGGGTATTTACCTTTTCAATTCTGTTCGGTATTTTTCTTTTCCGTTGCGTTGGGTATTCACCTTTCAATTTTGTTAGGTATTTACCGTTTCAAATTGGTTAGGAATTTCTCTTCTCAATTTTAGCGGCATTTATCTTTTCAGTTTTGGTGGGCATTGATCTTTTAAATTTCAATGGGCATTCATCTTCACCAAAAATATATCTAAAAAAACTGAATTTCATCAAAAACAAAATCGCTTCACACATTCTCTCATTCATTTCTCCTGACAAAACAAACTTCAGGGAGCATCGTCAAGACGAATATTTGCTGATGACGATTCAACACAAACACACACTAAAACCAACAATTTGTGGTAGAAAACTGACATCAACACTGACAATTCATCAAAGTAATATCACTATAAAAGACGCAAACATAAAATAGTTGATATTTTTTAAAATAATATCCTTAACATGGTCAAAAGTGAGCAATTTCAACAAATTCAACATGGACAAAAATTAGCTTCCAATCATGCGTGAACATTGGCGCAAAATAGACGGCCTTATATGCAATATGAATTCAAACAAGAAGCAAAAACGCCATCAAGTTCAAGAGAAAGGATTTTTTTAACAGCCACAACTTTTCATCCCAGAAACTTATCAGTTAGACATTTGACTGCACAAAGCCATATCAGTACAGCTCACATGGAAAAAAAAATCAGCAGTGTTAAACATTAAGCTCTGTCACATCTAGCTAAATGACAGAGGTAAAAGATAAAGTGTAAACTAGTGAAAGTTTGTGTTGTTTTTTTAATAAAACAATAATCTGCATGTAATCTGTGAAGGCTCAAAAGCCAAAAGAGATGGTTCTGTTTTCCAAACAAGCTTAATGGTTTTTCACCTCCCCATCATCAGGCGCTAGGTATGTATAATGTTCAAAGGATGAGTGTGTGTGTGTGTGTATGTGTATGTGTGTGTGTGTGTGTGTGTGTGTGTGTGTGTGCATGCCTATATCTATGTGAATGTGTGTGAATACATGTTCACACTGATCATGTGATTAAGAAAAGTTTTTACAAACTTAAAAAAAAAAAAAAATGACAACTGGAATACGCGAGACAAATAACATAACTGAGGCGCAAAACAATGAAAAGAAAGAGTAAAAACATAAAAACAGTACAAGTTAAATCTACAAAAATTGGTTAAAAAATATGGGTCAAAGTAACGACCAAAGTGCTGACGGTGAAAAATGTGAGTCAAAATAACAACCAAAATGCTGAATGTGAATGTTACACAGACATAGAAAAATTAAGAATCTGATTAAAACAAAGTTCTCTTGGAAAAGAAGAAAAATCAATAAGAACATGTAAAAAAATTTTTTTAAAGTATACCCTCTTTCAAAATGTCACCCTAATATATGTACACTTAACATAGATCAGGCACATAAAGTGACTGAGAAAAATGAAAGCAAGGCTTTTTTCCAGCAAAAGTCCCTGTCCAATGCTTTCATTTTCTCAGGAACCTTGACAACAAATAAACGAACAAACGAACGAATGAACATTTTTATTCATTAAAGGCCATAGCCCTTCATGAAGGGGTGGTGTGAAGACAACAGTCCATCGACGCAACAAATGAAACAATGAATTCAAAAAAAGACAAGAGAGGCAAGGCCTTCAAGACTCACTTGTGACTGAGAGTAAAACACACAAGCTTTTTATGTATTGAGTATAATTTCAAAATGTAATGTTTAAGATGAGAAAGATCAGTTTAAAGCAAATTAAGTCCCATAGCATTAATTACAGAGTAATTTCCCTTTTTTTACTAACTGTACCAAAACGTTTGCAAAAATAAATAAAACTTCCATGCTTAGCAAAAGAAGTTCCTGTTTGAACAAAAAATGATAATAATGACTGTTCTTGTTGTTGGGTCAGAATATCAGATCAAAGTGCCAAGTTTAGAGAATACAAAAAATATAAATATCACAGTAATTGCAGTTTGCATATAATTAGGCTTCATTATTTATTTTTTTTATGCCCATCCCAGAGGTGCAATATTGTTTTAAACAAGATGACTGGAAAGAACTGAATTTTTCCTATTTTTATGCCAAATTTGTTTACACAAGTGAGTCAAAAATCACAACCACACATGTTACTTACAACTGACAGACCGAATCTGAAATGCCTTATGCGATGGCAGATTGTTTAACAACATCTTCTTTCACAGAGGTCCGAACCAAAGATAAGTTTGAATACAGAAGGGTGTCTTCTTGGGGATCAATTGTTTTCTGAGATCATCCAGGAAGGGGGGGGGGGGAACCTTGACAACAACACCTGGGATAAAACAGTGACCAACAAATATATGTGTGTGTGTGTGTGTGTGTGTGTGTGTGTGTATAAAGTGGCACTTTTGCATCTTGCAGACTTTACAACTTTGTATGATAATGGAAAAAAATAACAAGTCAATATCAGGTATATAAAAGGAAAATGAGATCATTATTGCCTATATTACTCACTGCACATGTGGTGTCAATTTTGCAATAATATGCATGGTTATACGCAAGCAAAAAAGAAAGCTGATATAAAAATGGATTTGCAGAATGTCACTGAAAAACCAAGAGCGTCCCCTTAACAACTATCACAGAAATAAAATTAATCCAAAAACATGATATCAATACAAGAAATGTACATCTCAGGACATGTTCCATAAAAATGAAAACAACATCACAAGAAATATAGAAAAATCAACAGCTTTCACAATCAACATTCAATGGGCTCTGTGTGCCTTTTCGTACTGTGCACGTCTCTCAGTCAGGGAAGGTTAAAAGTGGCAGGGAGGGTGGACTGGGCCCCACCTTCCAATGTTTAGACCTGGACAAGTTTCAATTAACTGTCTGCCCCTGTGACTGTTAAACGGGTAACGGGACTTTTTAACTTCAAGGTGTGCGCACGCATGTGTGTGTGTGTGTGCATCAATGTGTGCATGGTTGTATGTAAGTATGGTGTGCACATGCATCTGCACCAATCTGTTTTGCAGGAGTACAACCTTCTCCAAAACTACCCATCAAGACCCAAACTGAGTGTACATTACATCTTAAAACCGAGATGATCACAAATAACCAAGACCCAACACCATACACTGTTCATGAGATTACTACATGTCCCCAGTGAACCTACCACGTCCTACAGAACCACACCTTGACTCCACCTAGTTAACCACCCACCCCCATACTTCTATAAAAAAAAATATTAAAAAAAAACATGCAGTAAGGACAACTTCCTCCCTAACCCAGTCGTTAACGACAACTCCCTCCTCCCTAACCCAGTCAGTAACGACAACTCCCTCCTCCCTAACCCAGTCAGTAACGACAACTCCCTCCTCCCTAACACAGTCAGTAACGACAACTCCCTCCTCCCTAACACAGTAACGACAACTCCCTCCTCCCTAACACAGTCAGTAACGACAACTCCCTCCTCCCTTAGTCAGTAACGACAACTCCCTCCTCCCTAACACAGTCAGTAACGACAACTCCCTCCTCCCTTAGTCAGTAACGACAACTCCCTCCTCCCTAACACAGTCAGTAACGACAACTCCCTCCTCCCAACTCCCTCCTCCCTAACACAGTCAGTAACGACAACTCCCTCCTCCCTAACACAGTCAGTAATGACAACTCCCTCCTCCCTAACACAGTCAGTAACGACAACTCCCTCCTCCCTAACACAGTCAGTAACGACAACTCCCTCCTCCCTAACACAGTCAGTAACGACAACTCCCTCCTCCCTAACACAGTCAGTAACGACAACTCCCTCCTCCCTAACACAGTCAGTAACGACAACTCCCTCCTCCCTAACACAGTCAGTAACGACAACTCCCTCCTCCCTAACACAGTCAGTAACGACAACTCCCTCCTCCCTAACCCAGTCCCTAACACAGTCAGTAACGACAACTCCCTCCTCCCTAACACAGTAACGACAACTCCCTCCTCCCTAACACAGTCAGTAACGACAACTCCCTCCTCCCTTAGTCAGTAACGACAACTCCCTCCTCCCTAACACAGTCAGTAACGACAACTCCCTCCTCCCTAACACAGTCAGTAATGTCAACTCCCTCCTCCCTTAGTCAGTAACGACAACTCCTTCCTCCCTTAGTCAGTAACGACAACTCCCTCCTCCCTAACACAGTCAGTAACGACAACTCCCTCCTCCCTATCCCAGTCAGTAACAACAACTCCCTCCTCCCTAACACAGTCAGTAACAACAACTCCCTCCTCCCTTAGTCAGTAACGACAACTCCCTCCTCCCTAACACAGTCAGTAACGACAACTCCCTCCTCCCTAACCCAGTCAGTAACGACAACTCCTTCCTCCCTAACACAGTAACGACAACTCCTCCTCCCTAACACAGTCAGTAACGACAACTCCCTCCTCCCTAACACAGTCAGTAACAACAACTCCCTCCTCCCTAACCTGGTCAGCAGTGACAACTCTTGCCTCCTGATCCCCCGAACTCACCCCCCCAGAACATCTGCTTCAGTGATCAGAAAGACTGGTGTCTCTCGTCCATCAGTTAATCCACGTTCAGTTTGCGGAAGGTGCCTCCCAGTGCCTCTGTGGCGTCTGCCTTCTTCTGCTCCTTGGCCGGAATGGTCATGTCCACGATGCCAAATTTGTTCTCCTCCACAAACTGCTGCTCACAGGCCAGCATTTCGGCCACCATCTCCTGTTGGTCACAACACAGGACAAAACACCACAGCATTTTAGAGAGTAGTAAATCAAAAACAAAAACAAAAAACACATCAAGTGTGTGTGTGTGTGTGTGTGTGGAAAAAGGCAAGTCTGTGTGTGTGTGAGAGAGAGAGAGTGCATTTGTGTTTGTGAATGAGAATGTGTTTGTGTGTGTGTGTGTGTGTTTTATCTTCAGTTTAACGTCTATTCACTATAAGTGTTTTTAGACGGAAAGGAGTAAAGAAGTGGATAAAGGAAAGGGAATGCATGTGAATATTAGTGTAAAAAAAAAAAAAAAAAAAAAAAAAAAAAAAAAAATTCATGTTATGTAACAGAGGAAAAGTATATTATAAGAAAAAGATCTAAAGAGATTGTGGTGTGTATTGAATGAGGTGTCATGGGAAGGAGAATATGTATATGCATATCAACAAGTATTAACCTATAACAATGTAAATATAAATAACAACATTAATTATAACACATCAAAGGAGGATACCAACTGGACTGGAGTTTAAAATTTCCGAAAACATTCTAAGCAATGAATAATCATTCAAAATCTTTTCAGTGGCTAATGAAATATTGGAAGAAACGTCATCAACTACATCTTTAGGAATTAACGGTCTTATGCTCGGACAATGAATGAGTAGATGACTTACAGTTATTTGCTTACCGCATATACATTTTATATTTTTAGAAAATTTTGTACGAAAGGCATTTAAACGAATTCTATACATTAGACTTGTAATTTGTCTTGAATGTGCTGCTGGTGTCAAATTGAGGAAATGTTTGGGATTAGCTGCATTCTTTGTGTTTACACAACATTGGTAATATTGATTATTTGAATCTATAAGTAATTTCTTAAATCGATTTCTAGAGACATTTTCTATACAACTAATGTATTCATGTAGATCTAACTGGATGTCAAGTTGTATTGCGCCTTCGAAATTACGTGCTGCTCTTCTAGCTGCTTGGTCTACCCACTCATTTGAAGATATTCCACAGTGCGAAGGTACCCAACAGAAAGTTAATTTAATGCCCTGTTTTGTCAGTTGGTGAATAATATGTTTTATTTCCATTGTCATCTCTATTCGCTTCTTTGAATTTGGAGATTCTATAGCTTTTAATACTGACTTCGAGTCTACACATAATAGAATTTCACTGACAGTTTTCGGAATGTCTGAAATATAATTTAAGGCCATAAGTATGGCTATAAGTTCAGCTGTGAAAATGGAATATTGTCTTCCAATATAGTATAATTTTTCTAATCTAAATGAAGGAATTACAAAAGCCGCTCCTGAATTACCATCTTCTAGAACAGATCCGTCTGTGTATATTTTTAGATAATTAGAATATTGATTTTCTATATGGGAGAGCACTTCAGGTTTTAACAAAAATGGTGACTGGTTCTTGGATAAATCTGTATAATCCATGTCAAAGGTAGCTTTACACTGCTCCCATTCAGGGACTGGTGAAAAAGTAGGTATTTTTGCAATTTGCTTGTCTCTTGATTCCGTAGCACTAATGATATCTGATGCAAATGTATTGATGGATGTCATAGACTGTATCGTCTTAGCTCGTTTAGCAAAATCTTTTTGTGAACTTAAATTAACTTCTTCTTTTGAAAAGGTTTCATATGCTAAAGATTTGATAACGAATTTCGCGGCTGAAGCTTTCCTTTGTTCATCAAGAGATAAAACACCTGCTTCTCTGTAGGTCCCTAAATTTGATGTAAGAATGGGCACACCTAGAGCAAGTTTATAAGCCTTACAATCGATGCATTGCAGCTTCTTTAACAAATGCAGTGGAGCACTGAAAAATACCTCTTGAGCGTATGTCAAGCGTGAACGTACGAGAGAGGTTGCGAGAGATATCAACGCTTTGGTATCTTGCCCCCAGTGCTGTTTACTAATTATTTTAAGGAAATTTAGACCTTTTCTTGCTTTGTTTAGTATATAGTCAATATGATAATTCCACGAAAGCTTTGAAGAAATATAAACTCCCAAAAATTTAACATATTGTGTATATCTGATGATAGAACCATTTATTGTAAACACAGGGAGCTTTTCTGGGTCTGATCCTGTGTTAAATAGCATCATATTTGTTTTTTCTAAGGACAATGATAAGCCATTTTCCGTCATAAAGTTGCTGATTTTATCAAGTTCCCGCTGGTATATTTTCTTTATGTAATTCAGTGTCCTAGTAGGCGTTTTATTTTTCATTGTCACCTTCATCCATGTGTGTGTGTGTGTGTGTGTGTGTGTGTTTGTGTGTGTGCAAGTGCATTCATGTTTGCATGAAAAAAGGTGTGTGTGTGTGTGTGTGTGTGTGTGTGTGTACGTTAGTGTCCATGTTTTTTCTCTCTCTTATTTGGCCCAACACTCAGCTTATATCACAGATTGACATAAGTTTACAGCTGGGCCAACAGCAAAGTGAGAGCTGTATTATCAATGGTTTCTCCAGTCAATGGGAAATCATTTACAGCTTGGTCTTTTGTGAAGGACTACAACTCTCAAACTAGGAGGCAAAATTGCACTGGCTCTTAGTGCTGCAGCCTTGTGGGCTGGTTGGCCTTTGGGAACCATCCCAATGCCGACTGTCTTAAAACCCTCTTGGCCGAGAGAGTGGGGATGTAACTTGGGCAAGACACTCTCCACTATAATCAAATTCTAGCCCAAATAGTCGGGACAGCAGTTGCCTCCTCTGCCGTTCTGATGGTCACAGTCGGACACAACTGACTATCATATATATATATATACCTTTGCATTATACCTAGCTGCATTCACGCATGCATGATCATTAATGCCTGATGACACTATCAACACCTATAGAGAGCTGAACTGTGAAACAACTGCCTTTCATTAATACGTAAATCATAACAGCTCATTTTGTATACTCACATTTGAAACCAGAAAAAATAGTTTTAAAAATAAACACAGACACTATTTGATCGTCCTGATATTTCTTGTATTTCTGTTTCTTTGACTCAAAGCACTGTGGCAAGGATTCGGACTCCAAAGTGCTAACAATTTTTTTTTTCGTTAAAAAAAAAAAAAATCAGATGGACAAAAACATATGGTCTGGAAAAAACAGCAACCAAACGAAAAGAAGTTAAATGCGATGCGATGTGGGAATTCATTTCCAGTGTTTCTTTCCTTCTGGTTCACTGGCATTTACGTTTTCACCCTGAGAGCCCCTGTATTTGTGTACAGGTGTATAACTGCCGTCACTAACTGCACGTCAGTCGCAGTGATAATGGCTAAAAAGGTTAAAAGACCCATTGCCTTTTATGGCTGTAGGGCGCAGTGGATTTATATCTACTGTGTCAAGGGCTCAGCTTTGGGAAGGCAGGCTGAGTACCCCCCAGCTTCTCAGGAAGTATTTCATTATCGTTATCATCGTCACTGTTCTTATTATGATGACGATTCCACATACATCATTAGAGAAGGGAGGCTGGGTACCCCCCAACTCCTCAGGTAGTATCTCTTTTTGGTTATCATCATCATTGTTCTTGTTACGATGACGATTCCACATACATCATTAGAGAAGGGAGGCTGAGTACACCCCAACTCCTCAGGAAGTATCTCACGGGGCAGGATCTCATGGAGCTTCTCCAGTTTGTTACCATGCATGTGGATCTGAAATCATAATGATCATGACAATAGTAAGTTTATCCAGGTAAATTTGAAATCATAATCATCATAACCATAATAATCAAAACAAATTTGCCAAGGTAGATCTGAAATCAAATTGATCATGACAATAGTAAGTTTATCCAGGAAAATTTGAAATCATAATCATCATAACCATAATAATCGTAACAAATTTGCCAAGGCAGATCTGAAATCATAATGATCATGACAATAGTAAGTTTATCCAGGTATATTTGAAATCATTATCATCATGATAAGTTTATCCAGGGAGGTCTGAAATCACAATCATAATAGTAATAGAAAAAATGTTTATTCAGGTAGATCTGAAACCATAATAGTGTAAATTCATATAGGTAGATCCAAAATTATAATCATCATACTCAGAATCAAAATAAGTTTATCGAAGTAGATCTAAAATCATAGTGTGTATGTGTGTGTGTGTGTGTGTGTGTGTGTGTGTGTGTGTGTGTGTGTGTGTGTGTGTGTGTGCAGTATATACATATGTGTGTGTGATTGTGTGTGTGTGTGTGTGTGTGTGTGTGAAGAAAAAAAGACACAGAAATTACAAGAAGAATTGTGGACCACAAGCATAATAATGAGAAGAAAACAAAACATAACAAACAAGGAAACCTACCAAGCATCACAAACTGTGCAGCAGTGTTTGTAGTGTGTAATTTTTTTTTGTGTTTTTTTTTTTGTATTTATATTTCTTTTTATCACAACAGATTCCTCTGTGTGAAATTTGGGCTGCTTTCCCCAGGGAGAGCGCGTCGCTATACTACAGCGCCACCCATTTTTTTTGTATTTTTTCCTGCATGCAGTTTTATTTGTTTTTCCTATCGAAGTGGATTTTTCTACAGAATTTTGCCAGGAAAAACCCTTTTGTTGCCGTGGGGTCTTTTACGTGCGCTAAGTACATGCTGTACATGGGACCTCGGTTTATCATCTCATCCGAATGACTAGCGTCCAGACCACCACTCAAGGTCTAGTGGAGGGGGAGAAAATATAGGCGACTGAGCCGTGATTCGAACTGTTGCACTCAGATTCTCTTGCTTCCTATGCGGACGCATTACCTCTCGGCTATCACTCCTCATATGTGCGTATGCATGTACATGTGTGTGTGTGCAAGTGTGTGTGTGTGTGTGCATGTGAGTGCACATGTGTGTTTACATATGTGTATGTCCCCTGTCTTTATCTTCTAAAAGAAAACTCAACACCTGAAATGATCATTCTCCACATGATACCCACCTCCTTCACATTATGACACATACAACAAAAATCTGGACGAACATGCACCACTCACTCTTTTCAAAAACTTTTCCTTCATGAACGGCTTGGCAATGGCAAACATAGCATCCATGAAGGTTGGCTCATTCAGGTAGTGGGCTGCCCTGAAGCGCATTGGGAAAGCGTCCTGAAAAAAACCCCACTGAGGATTGTTCGAAGTTCGGCTGACACTCTACACATTGAGGAATGAAGTTTAGCTGACACAGTACACACTGAGGATTCTTTGAAGTTAGCTGACACAGTACACATTGTTGAATAAAGTTCAGCTGACACAGTACACATTGTTGAATAAAGTTCAGCTGACACAGTAGACATTGCCGAATAAAGTTCAGCTGACACAGTACACATTGTTGAATAAAGTTCAGCTGACACAGTACACATTGTTGAATAAAGTTCAGCTGACACAGTAGACATTGAGGAATGAAGTTTAGCTGACACTGAACACACTGAGAAATGAAATTTAGCTGACATTGAACACACCGAGGAAAGTTTAGCTGACACTGAACACACTGAGAAATGAAATTTAGCTGACACTGAACACACTGAGGAATGTTTAGCTGATATTGAACACACTAAGAAATGAAATTTAGCTGACAATGAACACACTGAGGAATGAAGTTTAGCTGACACAGAACACACTGAGGAATGAAATTTAGCTGACACAGAACACACTGAGGAATGAAGTTTAGCTGACACAGAACACACTGAGGAATGAAATTTAGCTTACATAACACACTGAGGAATAAAGTTTAGCTGACACAGAACACACTGAGGAATGAAATTTAGCTGACACAACACACTGAGGAATGAAATTTAGCTGACACAACACCCTGAGGAATGAAATTTAGCTGACACAACACACTGAGGAATGAAGTTTAGCTGACACATAACACACTGAGGAATGAAATTTAGCTGACACATAACACACTGAGGAATGAAATTTAGCTGACACAGAATACACTGAGGAATGAAACTTAGCTGACACATAACACACTGAGGAATGAAATTTAGCTGACACATAACACACTGAGGAATGAAATTTAGCTGACACATAACACTGAGAAATGAAGTTTAGCTGACACATAACACACTGAGGAATGAAATTTAGCTGACACACAACACACTGAGGAATGAAATTTAGCTGACACATAACACACTGAGGAATGAAATTTAGCTGACACATAACACACTGAGGAATGAAGTTTAGCTGACACAGAATACACTGAGGAATGAAATTTAGCTGACACTGAACACACTGAGAAATGAAATTTAGCCGACACTGAACACACTGAGAAATGAAATTTAGCCGACACTGAACACACTGAGAAATGAAATTTAGCTGACACTGAACACACTGAGGAAAGTTTAGCTGACACATAACACACTGAGGAATGAAATTTAGCTGGCACAGAACACACTGAGAAATGAAGTTTAGCTGACACAGAACACATTGACGAATGAAGTTTAGCTGACACATAACACATTGAGGAATGAAGTTTAGCTGACACATAACACACCCAGGAATAAAGTTTAGCTGACACAGAACACACCCAGGAATGAAATTTAGCTGACACAGAACACACTGAGGAATGAAATTTAGCTGACACATAACACACTGAGGAATGAAGTTTAGCTGACACATAACACACTGAGGAATGAAATTTAGCTGACACATAACACACTGAGGAATGAAGTTTAGCTAACACATAACACTGAAATATGAAATTTAGCTGACACAGAATACACTGAGGAATGAAACTTAGCTGACACATAACACACTGAGGAATGAAATTTAGCTGACACATAACACTGAGAAATGAAGTTTAGCTGACACATAACACTGAGAAATGAAGTTTAGCTGACACAGAATACACTGAGGAATGAAATTTAGCTGACACACAACACACTGAGGAATGAAGTTTAGCTAACACATAACACTGAAATATGAAATTTAGCTGACACAGAATACACTGAGGAATGAATCTTAGCTGAGACATAATACACTGAGGAATGAAATTTAGCTGACACATAACACTGAGAAATGAAGTTTAGCTGACACATAACACTGAGAAATGAAGTTTAGCTGACACATAACACTGAGAAATGAAGTTTAGCTGACACATAACACACTGAGGAATGAAGTTTAGCTGACACAGAATACACTGAGGAATGAAATTTAGCTGACAGAGAACAAAAAGACACAGAATGGGGGTGCCCAAAACTACGCTCAATAATGCTTCACTATCACTATGCTGCTTGAATTTCAGTGAAAAAGTGTAATGTTTTGTATGTTCTTCTTCTGCGTTCACTCGTATGCACACGAGTGGGCTTTTACGTGTATGACCGTTTTTACCCTGCCATGTAGGCAGCCATACTCCGTTTTCGGGAGTGTGCATGCTGGGTATGTTCTTGTTTCCATAACCCGCCGAACGCTGACATGGATTACAGGATCTTTAACGTGCGTATTTGATCTTCTGCTTGCATATACACACGAAGGGGGTTCAGGCACTAGCAGATCTGCACATATGTTTACCTGGGAGATCGTAAAAGTCTCCACCCTTTACCCACCAGGCGCCGTCACCGTGATTCGAACCCGGGACCCTCAGATTGACAGTCCAACGCTTTAACCACTCGGCTATTGCGCCCGTCGTTTTGTATGTTCAATTCAAGATACTCATCGTGACCCTGTGGTGCAGACTCTGGCAGAGGTCGGATTCCTGTCCTGTGCAAAAGTTGCTGCTACCCTATACCTGCTAAACAGAGACTATGTGTGTGTTTCAACCTGGTGAGGGAATTCTCTCAAACCTGTCCTTCCTGCTATCTCAGATAATTCCTGACAAATCTGTGAGACGAGTGCTGATAAACTCAAGCATGACCACCAAGCTTTCATATGCACTAGAAATGATAGATTTCCATGAGAGATTGCATTCTCAGTCTGTCAAAGATCCTGCATACTGTTATTAATGTCGCTGTCATAGCTGGTGAACGAATAAAATTGCATAAAGTCATGTGTTTCTGTGTATCTTTAGTTGTGTTCAACTGAAGTAGCAGTGGCCTGTGTCTTCTTCTGCGTTCACTCGTATGCACATGAGTGGGCTTTTACGTGTATGACAGTTTTTACCCCGCCATGTAGGCAGCCATACTCCGTTTTCGGGGGTGTGCATGCTGGGTATATTCTTGTTTCCCTAACCCACCGAGCGCTGACATGGATTACAGGATCTTTAACGTGCGTATTTGATCTTCTGCATGCGTATACACACGAAGGGGGTTCAGGCACTAGCAGGTCTGCACATATGTTGACCTGGGAGATCGTAAAAATCTCCACCCTTTACCCACCAGGCGCCGTCACCGTGATTCGAACCCGGGATCCTCAGATTGACAGTCCAACGCTTTAACCACTCGGCTATTGCGCCCGTCAGTGGCCTGTGTGGAAAGGCAAGAGATTTACCACAACATGGAGCCTGAAATGTGACTGTAACAGCTGAGAATCAAGTCCTGCACCAGCACTGTCTTTTGCAGACCTCACATCAGACAGTTGAATGAGCTGATTAGCAGCAATATCTACCTTTCTCCATTGTCTTTTCGTAACAAGACATCCAGTTCCCTTCTCACTGTGCGGTATTCAGACATGTCATAGGACATTTTTTTCTTTGTACATCAAAGATGCAGCTGCATAAGTGAACACAAGGGAAGTAATATACTAGCGGCGGCTACCAGCTGCAGCTACTTTCGGTTTCCCTGCTTGGGTGGGAGTGTTGTTTTCTACCGGGCAGGAAACAGACCACTGCCAGAGTCAACACCAATTGGTCATGGTATAGTATGTGTCATCAAACTCCGCATAGACGGATAGTAGTTTGCACAGAACAGGAATGTCAGACCCCTGCCGGAGTCTGCACTAGTTGGGTCACGGTTAAGTATGTGTAATTAAACAAGGATTTTAATCACAATATCAAGCAGCTGCAAAGCGAACCTGGTACAAGGTGGCCTCTTTACGGGCAACAGAAGGTGTGTAGTGCTTAGCTTGGTGCCATCCAAAGTCCTTCAAGTCGGCAATAACTGTCAATCCACACACCTGTGTCTCTTCATCCTGGAAAATAACACACGTGTTAACCAGCACGCAGAATGTCAAGGGATAAAGGCAACATATACACCAGTTGCAAAATGTCACCAATACATGCACTGTTTTTTCCAAACTTCAAAAGAGACAAGGATTAACCTTTGTGCAAACCTTTTTCATTTATTTATTTTATTATTATTATTATTACTTTTTTTTTAATTTATGTACGCTTATAGTTACTTCATCAAGTTTCTGTGACTTATACATACTATTATTAGTAGTAGTAGTTCTTTTTATGTATCTATCTATTATTTATTCACCTTTTCTTTTCTTTTTTTTTCTCAAGGCCTGACTAAGCGCGTGGGTTTACACTGCTGGTCAGGCATCTGCTTGGCAGATGTGGTGCAGCGTATATGGATTTGTCCGAACGCAGTGACGCCTCCTTGAGCTACTGAAACTGAAACTGCAAACCTGCAGTACTACGTTCACTTTTCTTTCTGTGCCATCATCATCATCTGTGGTGTTCCTCACACCACACTCATCCGGAGTCCCCCACCCACACCCACAGCCACGCCCAGGTTCATCTACAATACAATACAATACACAAACTTTATTGTCTATACTTTGGTACAGAGATTTTCTTTTTGGCAGCAGCACATGTCCAACATAAGAAGAACACAACAAACAAATAAAATGAATAGAAAATAAAAAGATAAATTAAATGCACCAAATGGAAATAGCTATATACAAATATACAGATTACTGAAATTTACGTGCCTCTCCATCTCAGTCAGCCAAGCCGCATTGCACATCTTCACACACACACACACACCACGCACACACACACACATACACTCTCTCTCTTCCTCTCTCTCTCTTCACAAAATATGCAACTACAAAGATCATAGTTCATTTAAAAATCAAATATCACCAGAGTAAGACAAGAATTAAACCAAAAAGCAGCACTTCCATAGTTCACATAAAAAAAATAAAAATAAAAAAAGAGGCATCACAGAACAACTTTCATTCATTCATACTAATCAAAGCCCTAACACAACATCTACTACAGTTCAACCCCATTAGTCCACAGGAGCCTATCAATGCTGGGTTATCTGGAGGCCACACACCAGAGGAGACCCTGTACTGATGCTGAGTCATTATGGCAGTGTTCAGTAGTGACTGTTCTGATTCAACATACACAGCACACCACCTGCTGACGACAATGATCACTTCGTTGTGGAGCCAGACTGAGCAGAGTGAGCCAGACTGAGCAGAGCAGAGTGAGCCAGACTGAGCAGAGTGAATCAGACTGAGCAGAGTGAGCCAGACTGAGCAGAGTGAGCCAGACTGAGCAGAGTGAGCCAGACTGAGCACAGTGAGTCAGACTGAGCAGAGTGAGCCAGACTGAGCACAGTGAGTCAGACTGAGCAGAGCAGAGTGAGCCAGACTGAGCACAGTGAGTCAGACTGAGCAGAGTGAGCCAGACTGAGCAGAGCAGAGTGAGCCAGACTGAGCAGAGTGAGCCAGACTGAGCAGAGTGAGCCAGACTGAGCAGAGTGAGCCAGACTGAGCACAGTGAGCCAGACTGAGCACAGTGAGCCAGACTGAGCAGAGTGAGCCAGACTGAGCACAGTGAGTCAGACTGAGCAGAGCAGAGTGAGCCAGACTGAGCAGAGTGAGTCAGACTGAGCAGAGCAGAGTGAGTCAGACTGAGCAGAGTGAGTCAGACTGAGCAGAGTGAGCCAGACTGAGCACAGTGAGTCAGACTGAGCACAGTGAGTCAGACTGAGCAGAGCAGAGTGAGCCAGACAGAGCAGAGTGAGCCAGACTGAGCAGAGTGAGCCAGACTGAGCACAGTGAGTCAGACTGAGCACAGTGAGTCAGACTGAGCAGAGCAAAGTGAGCCAGACTAAGCAGAGCGAGCCAGACTGAGCAGAGTGAGTCAGACTGAGCACAGTGAGTCAGACTGAGCACAGTGAGTCAAACTGAGCACAGTGAGTCAAACTGAGCACAGTGAGTCAGACTGAGCAGAGCAGAGTGAGCCAGACTGAGCAGAGTGAGCCAGACTGAGCAAAGTGAGCGACGGGCGCAATAGCCGAGTGGTTAAAGCGTTGGACTGTCAATCTGAGGGTCCCGGGTTCGAATCACGGTGACGGCGCCTGGTGGGTAAAGGGTGGAGATTTTTACGATCTCCCAGGTCAACATATGTGCAAACCTGCTCGTGCCTGAACCCCCTTCGTGTGTATATGCAAGCAAAAGATCAAATACGCACGTTAAAGATCCTGTAATCCATGTCAGCGTTCGGTGGGTTATGGAAACAAGAACATACCCAGCATGCACACCCCTGAAAACGGAGTATGGCTGCCTACATGGCGGGGTAAAAACGGTCATACACGTAAAAGCCCACTCGTGTGCATACGAGTGAACGCAGAAGAAGAAGAGCAGAGTGAGCCAGACTGAGCAGAGTGAGCCAGACTGAGCAGAGTGAGCCAGACTGAGCAGAGTGAGCCAGACTGAGTGGGGACCACCACCACTCCCCCAGCAACAGTCCCCTAGGAATCTGCCGAGATTGATGACTTTGACAGGACTCACCACAGGCACAGAAGTGGAGGGGAAATGACATCCAGACTGAGATCACCATGAGATCATAGCATAAAAGGCCACAAGTGCTAGGGACACAAATGCCTAACCAAACAGATTAGAATTAACCTATGTCTTTCTTTTTCTTTCTTTATATAAATATATATATATATATATATATTTTTTTTTTTTTTTTTTTTTTTTTTTTTTTTTAAACGTTTCACACCAAGATATACAAACACTTTAAATCATCTCTTTTTTCCTTTTTTTTTTTTTTCACTTTTGTTTTGTTTTGCACTGTCTCATATTCTGGTCCTCTCAGTGACCTTACCCCCACACCACTCGCCCTGTTCACCTCATACATAGCCACAACTTGACGACTGATTCTGTCAAATATTCTACATACTGGACAGACTGCACTGTTCCCCCTCCTGGAATTAGCTAAAAATGTTATTCTTTATAAAATAAAAAAGAATTTATAAAAATATTCACATGGAACAGCATGGTTCAGTATTGGAGTTGTGGCATTTGGAATTGGAGTAGAAGGAAAAAACAAAGTCTTAGAACAGCACTGTTCACCACTTAAGTTGTAGTATTCGGAAGTGTAGTTAAAGCAAAAAACAAGTCTTAGCTTGAAAACACCTTTGGGCAATGTTTCTACAAGTTCTAAATCAAAAGAACTAGCCACAGACATTTTCTTGATGGAACTGATACACACATCAGTGTGAAATGAGTAACATCTGCCCTCGTCAGAAATGTGATACACAGAATCCCAAAGGAAAGATTCTGAGACATCAAACACATTAAAATCTGATCTTGTTCTCGTAACATTTTCTTTTGTTGTTGCTGTTTTCAAACCAAATACTCAGAAAGTAATTCAAGACCCATGGAAGACAACTGTCATGACACCAAATCTGGCTGCCACAATGTACTTATTGTAAAGGGCAGATTTCCTGTATGGTGTGGCTGTATTACGGTATTCACTGGAACTCCATTTGTGGAGAAAGGCTAGTGGTGCACAAGCGTTTAGGCGCTGAGGTGAATATGTGTTCACGAGTTGTGTTGTTTAGTGCACCAACACAGTAACACAACCACACTGCCACACCTTGTAGGAAACCTGCCCTCCACTCTTCTTCTTCTGCGTTCGTGGGCTGCAACTCCCATGTTCACTCGTATGCACACGAGTGGGCTTTTACGTGTATGACCGTTTTTACCCCGCCATGTAGGCAGCCATACTCCGTTTTCAGGGGTGTGCATGCTGGGTATGTTCTTGTTTCCATAACCCACCGAACGCTGACATGGATTACAGGATCTTTAACGTGCGTATTTGATCTTCTGCTTGCATATACACACGAAGGGGGTTCGGGCACTAGCAGGTCTGCACATATGTTGACCTGGGAGATCGTAAAAATCTCCACCCTTTACCCACCAGGCGCCATCACCGTGATTCGAAGCCGGGACCCTCAGATTGACAGTCCAACGCTTTAACCACTCGGCTATTGCGCCCGTCTGCCCATTACAATAAACACATTATGACAACCAAACTTAGTGTCATGACAACTATGTTTCCTTGTCCAGTGATTTCTTCCCCTTGACAGCCATCAGCACGATTCTTGGCATACATGTACATGCAATTTCTAAAATCTAATTTGTTTTTTTTCTTTAGAAAAACTTCTCTTTTTTTCTAAAGCTGTATATTTGATGGTGTATTCTTTAATTTTTTTTCTTTTTCTTTTCCAAAACTTAAAGCTTTCCAGGATTACTCACTTCAATCATTTTTGACATAATCAGAAAATCGTTTCCAAAGAATTCGTCCATCGGGTGTTTGGCTGGATCCCACCTTCCTGCAAAAGAAACAGTTAAAGTGTATACATGTGGGTGTGGGTGTATGGGTGTGCATACTGCAATAGTGGTGTGGATCAAACAGCCTTTCTCAGTCCATCATGTGGATTCCCTAAATGTCTCTCTTCTTCTTCTTCTGCGTTCGTGGGCTGCAACTCCCACGTTCACTCGTATATACGCGAGTGGGCTTTTACGTGTATGACCGTTTTTATCCCGCCATGTAGGCAGCTATACTCCACTTTCGGGGGTGTGCATGCTGGGTATGTTCTTGTTTCCATAACCCACCGAACCCTGACATGGATTACAGGATCTTTAACGTGCGTATTTGATCTTCTGCTTGCGTATACATACGAAGGGGGTTCAGGCACTGGCAGGTCTGCACATATGTTGACCTGGGAGATCGTAAAAAATCTCCACCCTTTACCCACCACGCGCCGTCACCATGATTCGAACCCTCAGATTGAAAGTCCAATGCTTTAACCATTCGGCTATTGCGCCCGTCCTAAATGTCTCTCAAAACACACCTTTTTTCATTCTGCCTTCCATCTTGTTAACTAATGTGTTCCTTGGGCTTCTGCTGCTTGTTTGTGTGTGAAGTACTTGATGCAAACATACTAGTAGTAGTAGTAGTAGTAGTAGGGACTGGATTTTTGGCTTTAGGCCTCGCGGCCTATTTGTGTCCCCTCATTATTTTTCAACTTTGTTTAGGTCTGATTACATGCCTATCTTATAAAATAACATTACATTCAATCCACACTAACGAAAGGGTCTTTCAAATTTAGGGTCTTCATCTAGGAGTTTTTTTTAAAGCTGTTGATATCTGGTGCATATTTTGTATTAGTAGGCAGCGCATTCCAAAAATTAGCAATTCTGAAAGCAAAACAAAACTTCCGTTTGTTAGTACTGCAATGCCTGATTATTGCCTTCATTATTTCTAGTGTAATCAACTTCTGAGAATTTGAAATGAAAATGCACATTAATATAATCATAATTATGGAATATTAAAAAAAAAAAACTGAATTAGGTTTCTTCTGATCTTCCTTCCTCTGAGTGAGTGTAATTGGAGATTATGTAATCTTTCTGTATAGTTTAAGTTTTTGCACTCTCTCTGGGTTTTAGTTGCTCGTCTTTGTACATTTTCTATCATTTTTGACTGTCTCTTGAGATGAGGGCTCCAAATCACATTAGTATATTCAAGGTGGGGACTAACAAATGCTTTATATAACTTGATAAATGTCTCCTTTTCTATAAAGGTAAAAGTTCTCCCGATGAGTGCCATCATCTGATTTGCTTTGTTTACAACTCTGGATGTGAGGATCAAAGGATAAATCTTTATCAAAGGTAACTCCCAGATCTTTTTCTTCATCACATGTATTTATTTTCTTCATTTCATCATTCACAATCATAGTATATTCAAACTGGTCATTCCTTTTGCCAATGTGCATCACCTTACATTAAAGTAAAGGTTCCATTCATCTGACCATTCTTGTAACTTGTTTATGTCCTGTTGGATCTTTGTGCTGTTTGTCGCCTTATCATATATTTTTGTGTTGTCTGCAGATATTTTGCATGTGGTTTGAGTCATGTCAGGTAAATCGTTAATGAACACAGTGAATAATATGGGCCCTAGAATACTACCCTGTGGAATTCCACTTAAAACCCCAGATTTCTTGGATCTCTCTTCTCCAACTCTCACTAACTGTGACCTTCCTTTAAGAAAACTTCTAATCCAGTTTAGAATATTACCAGTCACTCCATATGCTTTTAGTTTAGTTAGCAGCCTTTCATGAGTGACAGAATCAAATGCCTTTCTAAAGTCCAAGTATATTATATCAACTGACTCCCCATTATCTATCAGTTCTGTTAGGTTATCAATTACTTCTAATAATTGTGTGACACATGATCTCTTTTTCCTGAATTCATGTTGGCATTTAGCATATAACTATAAGTCATTTTCAGTAAAATGAGCAACTACCACATCACTTATAAAGCTCTCCAAAATCTTATATGCAATGCAAGTCAAGCTCACTGGCCTGTAATTACCAGGATCTGTTTTGGAACCTTTTTTGAATATAGCTGTGAACTCTGCAGCCTTCCAGGCAAAGTGCCTGCTTCTAAGGATACTGATGGATATCTATAGCTTTCTGTTGTTAACACCACAATTAACTCACTCAGTACGGCCAGTCCTCTCTTCTCCTCTACACAGACCCCTCGGATGTCCAGTGGGTGTCTGAATGACCCAACCTTTAGCTTCCGTCGTCAGAACTGTGGTATTGTTTGTCAACATTCACCTCTTCAGTATAAGAGCGTTCCGTTTGCAATATTTTGATGATGGTAATTGGGATAAAACGCTGTTAACGTCGTCTCTCTCGCCGTTCGTATGGAGAGAGTTAAGCTTCCTGCCTGGGAGGAGTGAAATTCAATCTGCTTTATTTTCATTGTTATCATCATTATCATCATAATTATTATCATCATTATTAACAACTGTCTTACAGGACAGTACTGCAAACCTTCAGCTTCTGCAATACAGAATAGAATATGTCTTTTTTACCAAGTGTACCGGGGTCGCAAGGAATATTGGGGGGGATAGTACATAGCAAGATACAAACATAAATCGAAAATCATACACAAACATAGATACAGTAGAAATAAGACAAATACAAGCGCATATCAATATACAAATTTGTGCATACTTACGCATGCACGCACTGCACACACACACACACACATGCACGCGTGCGCACACACACACACACACACACACACACACATATACACACACACACGTTTGAACAGAAGCTACATATTACATGTGAATGGGGCTGATGACTAGATAATCAGGTAGATGGTTGTTGGTTGCACAATTCTATTTATCACACTGAATTTGTTTGAGAGACAGAGCATTGACCGCTTTGGGGAAAAAGCTATTGGAAAAGCGATTGGTTTTCGTCCTTATACTTCTGTACCGTTGACCAGAGGGGAGCATCTCGAAAATCCTAAAAGCTGGATCTGATTCGTCCTGGCTGATTGATTTTGCTTTTTTGAGTAGCCGCTTATAATATATGTCTTCCAGAGAAGGTAGATCAGCCCCGGTAATCTTGGTGGCAGTTTTTATGATTCTGTTAAGGGCTGCAACTCCTTCCTTGGAAATGTTTCCGTACCAAACAGTAATAGCAAAGGTTAGGACCCTTTCAATGACTGTTTGGTAGAAATCAACTATGATTTCTTTTTTAATTCCAAACTTTTTGAGGCGCCGAAGAAAGTACAGGCGCTGTTGTGCTTTCTTAACAATTTTTTCCGTATTTTTCTCCCATTTCAAATCGTTGGAATGATCAGTCCGAGAAATTTAAAGTCGCTGATGATCTCTACTTGCTTGTCTTCAATGACAAGTGGTAAGGGGTCAGATCTGGTCTTCCTGAAATCTAGAATTAATTCTTTGGTTTTTGATATGTTGAGTTCTAAGTTGTTTTGATCACACCAGCAGACAAGTTCATGTACTTCTTCCCTATATTTTGACTCATCACTGTTCGTATATGAGATAAAGTGTGTGTAAGTACATGTGTGTGTGTGTGTCTCTCTGTGTGTGTGTGTGTGCGTATTTGCATGCTTGTGCATAAATCTGTTAAACTGTTAACAGATGCATAAAGACTCCTAGTCCTATATATATAACACACCTACTCATCAATTACCTTCCTTTTCTCTTTTTAAGTCTGATGTCACTTTATATAAAACAACTTCAAACAGACGACTACTACAATACTACCACTACTATAATACCACTACTGTAACTTTCCAATTGAATACCTGGCCTGCAGTAATAAATACGGCTGCCGTCCGGGGCCCGATGTTTCAGCAGTCCGGAATGCCCACTTTCCATAAGGGGCTGCACTCGCTTTGGGGTCAAACCATCAAATATTTCTGGGTAGTCTTTTTTCATTTTGTAGAAGGTCATCACCTGCTTGAACGTGCGTTCCTGGTCAAACTTTTTGCAGCGCAGAAACCTCAGCAGGAAGCCATCGTCTGTACGACCCCTGTACCCTACATAAACAACAAAATCTTAAGCAGGTCTGAACGATCATACTTCATGTAGACTGCAAGGAAAATGACAGTATCTTTGGGAAGTGGGAATATTATGTTATAGTGTGTCAGGCACCAATGGTAGGTTAAATCAATACCAAAACATATGCTAGACATAATTGCACTGATGTAACAGAAACATCATTATGTTGTCTGGACAAGTAAACAATCCTCTGCCTGTTATCCTACTCAACCCCTACCCCCACCACTACTACCACCTTTAACAATTATAAATAAAGGGCTTATCTTAAACTGTCTTTTGTAAGAATAACAATATAAAAAAAAAATCAATAAAAAGATGGAAGGGCAGATACTGAGATTGATAAATCAATAAATCAACAATTCACAGATAGATCCATAGACACATCTCTAAGTAATTCCAGGCAAACAGGTGTTGGGGTTCAAACTAGTTTGGCCATTAAAGAATATCAGCAAAGTTACAAACCAAAATTAAAATAACACAACAAATGTCGGCAACCCTTAAAAAACAACTGGCCATTCAATCTTAATCATCTCTGTTGATTGTAAAGTCTGCACTATTATGATGGATACACACACACACACACACACAGAGCGCGCATTCCGCTTTGGTCTTTTGACGAAGTGCGTCACAAAAGTTTTACGAGACTAAACTGTTTTCGAAATGTGTACTTACCTGGCACTTGCTCCAAGCGCTCTCGCAGTGTTTTTATCTCAAGATGTCTGGTTTTGGGATCTTCATGCAATTCTACCTCCGCCTTTTTTAACATCGCTGGGCTCAATGTGCACGTGTACGGTTTCGAAATCGAAGACATGATTTGTGATTACCTTTCTGCAAGTCCGACAAACTTACTCGTGGGACTACGTGCTTGAATTCTCGTGTTTCCTTGTTTATCTTGTTCAGTGCAGTCTGCAAGTTTTTATCAAACTGGTGTCTCAGAGCGTTGACACTGGAAATAAGAATATTTGTGCCGACGCTCAAAACTGCGACACTGTGTTCAAAGTCAGTCCAGATCAGTCTCTTCGTCAATGGTTCATGAAAGGTCAATGATCAGATGATAATCAAAAACTGTGTCCTCGTGAAATTCTGTCTCAAAAGTTGCCCGTGTTGTGGTTGCTCGATCGTTTATAACCCATTCCTGAATATCCTTGATTAGGATACGACAATGTAACAATGTATTGGTCTATTCTGTACATTTTATATTCAGCACAGTCGATCAATTTGTTTAACACATAATCATATGGGCCTCCAAATGGCCACTTTGTATCCGAAACAAACGGATTA
Source organism: Babylonia areolata (assembly GCF_041734735.1). Taxonomy (NCBI): domain Eukaryota; kingdom Metazoa; phylum Mollusca; class Gastropoda; order Neogastropoda; family Buccinidae; genus Babylonia; species Babylonia areolata. Next base: position 3,687,668 of record NC_134887.1, read on the forward strand.
GCGCAATCCAAATTTCGTCTTTTGAAATCACCTTTGCTCGGTCGACACCACGCCACATCTGTCCAAGCTTGGAATTTGTCTAAATCTTGATGCAGAATCGGCAAAAGTTTTTGCATCAGTGATGATTCTACACAGTCTGGAAGGTCATCTTTCATTTTATCGAATGTTATACAGAATACACCTTGCAACCCCTGTGAAGTGAATGAGGGAAGATGAACCGTGAAATGGATAACTTTCTTCCATCGCATCCAGTGTCTCTCAGTTGCGGTCAAAAAGATTAGCCAGCACCTGTACATGGGAGCCCGACGAGAGACTGAGTTGACGTTGCCAATCCTCTTCCTTTTAACAAACTGCACATCGGCCAAAGATCAGTTTCAGTCACTACCCTAATGACTGATCCTATGACTCCCATGAGACTATCCAAGTGCCGTGCAAGAGTCAGAGATCAACAACTTATTGGGACAGGTTGGGGGATGGCATTCACCCAGACTGCAACGCCACGGTCTCAGCCCAACTTTCGCTACACTTCAGGCAAGGCCATCTGACCTCGGAGCCGTTCTGAGCGACTGACAGGACCTCATTGGAAGATTGCAAGTGTCACACCATAGCCAAGATGGAGGCCTAAGAAAAGGTGCCCAAAAAACCTCAAACCATGTTCACCCTGGCCAGCCACACCCTGGAGATCCTTTTCATTCGGGCCCGTACAAAGAGAAAGAAAAGAAAAAACAAAGAACGTTGCCGCAAGATGCTGGAATTTAGGGACGTCCTGGAAGTATAATTTACGGCACAGACCTCAAAGGGAGACTGGGATTTTCACCGATCCCATCTATAGTCAACGACTTGAGTGAGACTCGCTGTGCCGAAGCCACTCTGTGTAACGAGCACTTGGACTACACTTTTTACGAACGTTTAAAACTGTCAGTGTACGTAGCGTGCGGTGGTTATGGAAAAAGAACATTCGCGCACAACTGAAACGGAATCCCTAATGGGGATAAAAACGGGTTATACCATGAAACCCACTGGACATCTGCCGTGGAAGTACCTCACAAATGCAGGCACCCCAACTTGGTCCAGCCCGACTGAAGTAACTGCGAATTAGTTACGAGGACCTTATCTCATAGCTGCTCCGTAAGCATCAAGTTTTCTGGGAGGGATATCAGTGTTGGTTGATAGTCATTCATGATGGACATCATGGACCGGATGTGGGGTCATTTTCAACCCAAAATGATTGCTTTTGCTTCAACAGGCGTGGTCAGAGCCAACTGGCTACTAACCACCAACAGTTGCGCCACCCACCCCTAACACGCATGACACCCTGAGCTAACAGATATGGCACTGATCGATTATCATCGTCGGAATCATGGGGGCTTCATCCAAGAGTGCACGTGTAACTCACCCGACCATTGCGTCGCCGATTTGACAGACCGCGCACCAGTATTCTCAAGCTGAAGGTATTCGTTTCCAACCCGAGATCGCCCCAACTGCTGGCAGGATCCTCAAACACGCTCAACATCAACTAAAGATAAAAGCTTAAACGCTGAACAGTCCGGAGAGACTGCTGAGATCGTGTGGATGCCTTGGTCTCTGCAACCAGAATGTTGGAGTGCCTGTATGAGCGGATCCCTCAGCTTGCAGAGATCATCTTAATGTTCACAGTTTTCTCCAGGACCAATGGGTCCCTGCACCAGAAGCCGACTGTTTTGATGAAAACTGTGATGAAATCAGCAAACTTGGGAGAAAGCGCGGTCAGCTGCAATCAACCCACCTCAACCGCGACATGTAGATCGGCAAAGAGCGATGCGCTAACCATTTCGCTACCTTTCACCACTTAGCCGCTGCGGCTAATAGGGCTGAGTGTGACAAGAACTGTGAGTTCAGTGGGATTTGTGACAGGTCAGTGTCATGAAAGGTTTAGATGTGGCCTTTTCTTAGAGTCACGGCCCCACCCCCCAGCCCCCCCCCTCCTCATGCATTGTAAAATATCCAGTTGCACAAACATTTGGATGGCTCGAGCACTTCAAACAGCGTCTTAAACCCCTTCCCCATAATGATAAACCATAACCGTCTCAGATCAACCCAGTGTCAACGAACATGGACGAAACCGCTGATACACTGTCTATGACAAACCAGTGATCACCGTTCTGGATAAACCAGTGGCAAAGCACCTGGCTCAAACCATACCAGTGATGGGTCATACCAGGATCACACGTGATCGGGATCTACATACTTCACCATCATAGTGGAAAAGACAGAATCCCCAGTGTATCAAAAGCATGTATCATCACTTGTACAAGGACAAACCAGGAAGGTCAAGCCAGTAAACCACCATTGATCCTTGGTCCCATCGCAGTGACATGATACATACCAGGATCCTACTTAACCGCTCACAGTCACACCTTGACCAAGGATCATTTGCCTGAGAGCCATGTGGATTCCGGAAAGAGCGCGAACCACTGACATGGTGTTTGCTGCAAGGCAGCTGCAAGAGAAATGTCAGGAGCAAAATGCTGATCTTGTTCTCCACCTATGTCGACCTCACTAAGGCCTTCGACACCGTGAGTAGAGAGGGACTGTGGAAGATCATGGCCAAGTACGGATGCCCTCGGAAATTTATTTCCTTGGTCAGCCAATTCCATGAAGGCATGCAGGCTCGAGTCCAGGAAAATGGTGAAACATCTGCTCCTTTTGCTGTCACAAATGGTGTCAAGCAAGGCTGCGTCCTGGCTCCAACGCTGTTCAGCCTCATGTTCTCTGCAATGCTTACTGATGCCTTCAGAGATGGCGATGTTGGAATCGGCCTAAAGTACCGAACAGATGGCAAGCTGTTTAACCTCAGAAGGCTTCAAGCAAAAACGAAGGTCATGACAGACATCATCAGAGACTTTTTGTTTGCTGATGATTGTGCCCTCAACGCTGGATCTGAAGCTGACATGCAACTCAGCGTCGACAAGTTTGCCACTGCCAGCAGGAACTTCGGCCTTACCATCAGCACGAGGAAAACTGAAGTTCTCCATCAGCCAGCCCCAGGGAAACCCTACGTTGAGCCCAACATCACAGTCAACGGTCAGAGACTCAGTGCGGTGGAGCGGTTCACATACCTTGGCAGCACACTGTCACGAAATGCGACCATCGACGATGAAGTGAACGTCAGGATTGCAAGAGCAAGCGCAACTTTTGGTAGACTCAATGCAAATGTCTGGAACAGAAGAGGCATTAGTCTTGAGACCAAGCTAAAGGTCTACAGAGCAGTAGTTCTCCCCACACTACTGTACGCCTGCGAAACTTGGACAGTGTACCAACGACATGCCAAGAAGCTGAACCACTTCCACACAACATGCCTCAGGAAGCTACTGAACATCAAGTGGCAAGACAAGACCCCAGACACAGAGGTGCTCGCAAAAGCCACCCTTCCCAGCATCTTCACCATCCTGATGCAGTCCCAGCTTCGCTGGGCTGGACACGTGGCGCGTATGCCAGACCATCGGCTGCCCAAAAGGCTCTTCTATGGCGAGCTGCAACAAGGGAAGAGATCACACGGAGGTCAGAAGAAGCGCTTCAGAGATACTCTGAAAGTCTCTCTGAAAGCGTTTGATATCAACCCTGACTCCTGGGAGGAATCTGCAGTGGACCGTGACAAATGGCGCGCTGCTGTGCACAAAGGCGCCAGGTTGTGCGAGGCCAACAGGACTGCTGCAGCTGTTCAGAAGAGGCAGGCCAGAAAGTCACGGGCAAACAAGCTCCCTGACAATGATATGCCTGTCTTTGTCTGCCCCAACTGTCAGCGAACATTTCGTGCGCAGATTGGACTATTCAGCCATCTGCGCACTCACAGATAGATTCATGAGCATCCTTCCCCCCACCCCACCACCACCCTCCCCCCATCCCCCATCCCCCATCTGGATGACAACGATGGTCATCATCGATCTCGATGGACACACCACCACCACCATCTGTAATATAATTGTGGTGTTGTACAGGACTGACAACTGGAAAGGGGGAACGTGACGGCAGTATTCAAGAGGGGCAACCGTAATATTCTGCTGCCAACTACAGACTGGTCTCCCTCACCAGCATCTGCTGTAAGATGCAAGAACACATCATCACAACTAAACTGAAATAACATCATGCGCCATCTGAACCAACATGACTGAAATTCTTGACGACTCCCAGCATGGGTTTAGAGCCAGAAGGAGTCACGTTGTGAAAGCCAGCTGTTAACATTATTCCACGATGTCACCAAAAACCAGGACAGCAAACAACAGACAGATATTGTAATCCTGGACTTTTCCAAAGCCTTTGACAAGGTCCCTCACATTCGTTGAAACGCTTCCTCCGTAAGCTGGACCATTGTGGTGTACGAGGATCGACGTTGGACTGGATCAAGGCCTTTCTTTCCGATCGCACCCAGATCGTCTTAGTTGACGGCAAAAAATGTGAGCCAGCACCTGTCATCAGCGGAGTCCCACAAGGGACTCTGAGTTCTAGGGCCCATCCTCTTTCTTATTTTCATCAGCTACCTGCCTCAGAACATCAAGGCCAACATCAGATCAGTTGTTCAGTCACTGACCGGCGGCTGATGACTGTATAGTCTACTGACTCCACCATGAAGACTATCCAAGACTGCCGTGCAAGATGCTCCAACGAGATCTTAACACACTGTTCGATTGGGAGCAGCGTTGGGGTATGGAATTTCACCCCAGAAAAATGTAATGTCCTCACCTGTTCAACATCAAGAAACCCCAACTTCAGCTACAACTTACAAGGCTAAAAGGACACACTCTCTACCACCTCGATGAGCTCGAAATATCTTGGTGTCGACATAAGAAGTGACCTCAACTGGAAAGATAATGTAACAAGAGTCACAAACAAAGCCAACAGCATGGGAGGCTTTCTGAAAAGAAATCTAATACGGCGTCCAACAAAACCACCAAAACCAATGCTTACATAACCCTTGTATGCCCACACCTGGAGTATTGCTTATCAGTTTGGAGCCCGTACAAAGTAGGCCAAAAGAAAAAGATTGAAATGATGCAAAGAAGCCGTATGGCGCGCAAGATGACTGATTTTAGGCGACATACGGGAAAGGTTTTAACGGCACTGGTGGAGTAAAGGCTGTAGACTGGATTTTCCCGATCTCTCAGGTCAACATATGTGCAGACCTGCTGTGCCTGAACCCACTCCGTGTGTATACGCAAGCACTGAGAAGATCTATAATTTTTATTACGAACGTTTAAAATCCTGTCAGTGATACATGTCAGCGTTCGGTGGGTTATGGAAACAAGAACATACCGCGGCATGCACACCCCTGAAAACGGAGTATGGCCGCCTACATGGCGCGATAAAAACGGTCATACAACGTAAAAGCCCACTCGTGTACATACGAGTGACGTGGAAGTTACAGCTCACGAAAGAAGAAGCGTCATTCACCCTGTTCGGGTCTTCAACTACTTCGACCTGCATGTCTCTACGAAAATTAGGTATACTGATTCGATGTGTTATCTCTAGCCTACTCGTATCATCAAGTTGTCGTGGTAAGGGTAGTCAGTTGTGTTGATGTCAGTTCATGATGGACATCAGTAACCTGGATGATGGGGTCGATTGTCATCACCGGCTTCAAAAACATCATTGTTCACAGGCGTGGTCAGTGTTCTGCACTCTGGTTTCCAACAGCACCAAACAAGATGCGCCACCCACCCCCAACCCGCTGACCACTGAGCTGAACAGGATTATTGAGCCTGATGATTATACTCAGTTGTGGTGGGATCATCGGTGGCCCTTCACATCCAACCCCCACCCACGCAGCTGCAGCAGTAACTCATCCCCGGCCTCCATCTTCTCTCCCGATTTCAGCCGCGCCACCAGTTGCACCGAGTTTCTCAACTGAGGAGGCGTCACATCGTTTGGACTGACAAACCCATATTCGCTGCACAGCATCTGCTGGGCAGATACCTCAAGGCCAGCAGCATAACATAATAATAATGATAATAATGGTCTTTATATAGCGCTGAATCTTGTGCCGGCAGAGACAACTCTACGCGTTTGGTGGTTATGCCTTAGGTGCTCTGCATGCATGTTATTTTGTGTGCCTGTTAGAGGCGGGATTTCTTCTTCAGAACTTTGCCAGGAGGCAACTCCATCTTTTATTGCTTGTGCCCGTTTGTTTTTTTCTCCAGTGCAACAAGTGCGGCCGCGTGCTGCACACGGGACCTCGATCTGTTTCTCGTCTAATCCGAATAACTGCCGGGACGCTCATTTTGAATTTTCTAGTCAAACTTGGGAGAAAGGGCCGCGAGTGCCGAGCGGCGGGAATCGAACCCCGGCCTCACCGGCGGACAGTGTAGTCGGCAGATGAGCGAGTGTCTTAACCACTCTGCTACCTTCCTTGACCTCCTCGTGCCGCTGTGGCTAAATGCAGCCCAGTGTCTGAGTCGGTGCACAACTGACACGGTGTGAGTTCAGTTGCGGGAGTTTGGACTTCTTTCGTTTTAGTGTTCATGAAAGGGGTTGAGAGTGTTGGGTTTTTTCTTTCTTTTTTTTTCTTTCCTTCCTCTTCTTTTTTAAAAATAAGCCACTCTGCACTCATGCATGTGTTGCTCGAACACTTCTCTCACACAGCTAGTGGCTCATGGATCAAACCAGTAATCACCAGTGATCAGGGATCAAACCAGTAATCACCAGAGATCATGGATCAAACTAGTGATCACCAGTGATCAGGGATCAAACCAGTGATCACCAGTGATCAGGGATCTAACCAGTAATCACCAGTGATCATGGATCAAACCAGTAATCACCAGTGATCAAACCAGTGATCACCAGTGATCAGGGATCAAACCAGTGATCATGGATCAAACCAGTAATCACCAGTGATCAGGGATCAAACCAGTGATCATGGATCAAACCAGTGATCACCAGTGATCAGGAATCTAACCAGTAATCACCAGTGATCAGGGATCAAGGTTCATATCAGCATGGTGTTGTGTCCTTGGGAAAGGCACTGTACTCTGGTTTTCCTCACTCCATCCAGGTATTGTATTTCTTTTTTTTTATCACAACAGATTTCTCTGTGTGAAATTCGAAGAGACAGCAGAAAGGAAGAAAAGATGAGGAAGAAAGTGACAGATTGAGAACATGCCATTCAATCCTAAATGAAAGAGGGGCCCAAGAAGAGGATCAATTATTAGGGGCAAGAGGGGCCCAAGAGGAGGATTAATTATTAGGGGCAAGAGGGGCCCAAGAGAAGGATCAATTATTAGGGGCAAGTGGGGCCCAAGAGGAGGATCAATTATTAGGGGCAAGAGGGGCCCAAGAAGACGATTAATTATTAGGGGCAAGAGGGGCCCAAGAGAAGGATCAATTATTAGGGTCAAGAGGGGCCCTAATAATTATTAGGGGCAAGAGGGGCCCAAGAGGGGGATTAATTATTAGGGGCAAGAGGGGCCCAAGAGGAGGATTAATTATTAGGGTCAAGAGGGGCCCAAGAAGGATTAATTATTAGGGGCAAGAGGGGCCCAAGAAGGATTAATTATTAGGGGCAAGAGGGGCCCAAGAGGAGGATCAATTATTAGGGGCAAGAGAGGCCCAGGAAGAGGATCAATTATTGGGGGCAGTGAATTCATGTCCACTGTGTCTTGGTGCCCCAGTGGGGCTGACAGCCAGACAACGGATCACCTGCTGCAGTCCTGCCCTCTCCGAGATGCTCTCAGGAAAAGGTACTGTCCCGACCCAATTCCAGTGACCCTGAGGCTCTATGGCTGTGTGGAGGACCTGCAGTGTACAGCTGCCTTCATCGCAGGGACTGGGGTGTCCTTCTGATGAACGAGAGGAAGAAGATATTCACTGTGTCTTGAGCTTGGCACAGGAAGGCAGAGCCCAATTCTCTCCAGCCGCTGTTTAACGTACCCCCAACCGAATGACTGACGATACAATACCATGTCGACGGGCGCAATAGCCGAGTGGTTAAAGTGTTGGACTGTCAATCTGAGGGTCCCGGGTTCGAATCACGGTGATGGCGCCTGGTGGGTAAAGGGTGGAGATTTTTACGATCTCCCAGGTCAACATATGTGCAGACCTGCTAGTGCCTGAACCCCCTTCGTGTGTATACGCAAGCAGAAGATCAAATACGCACGTTAAAGATCCGGAAATCCATGTCAGTGTTCAGTGGGTTATGGAAACAAGAACATACCCAGCATGCACACCCCCGAAAACGGAGTATGGCTGCCTACATGGCAGGGTAAAAACGAACGCAGAAGAAGAAGAAGAAAATACCATGTCAAAATGGGGCCTCGAACCCAGGCCACTGGTGCCCACTCAATCGGCCACAGAGAATTTACAATGCTCAAACACAAACAGTGTGAATATAACTTTATTTATTGTGGTTTAATCACAATTACAGTAAATCATAACATGGCAGTGAAACTGAATTATCGGTAAAATCTTTAATTGGCAGTGAAAATATCTGTAAAATCATCACATGACAGTCATATAATCAGTCAGCTCATTAACTGACAGTGGAATAATCAGTCAAAATGTTACTTGGCAGTGGAATAATCAGTCAAACCAAAACCTGACAGTCAGATAATCAGTTGAATCGTAACTTGAAATAATCAGTCAAATAATCACTTGCTAGTCATAAAATTAGTTGAATCGTAACTTGATGGTGAAATAATCAGTCAAATAATCACTTGGCAGTCAGATAATCAGTTGAATCGTAACTTGACAGTGAAATAATCAATCAGATGATTACAAGGCAGTGATATAATCAGTCGATTCATAACTTGACAGTAGAATAATCAAAACAAATCGCAATATTGCAGAACATACGTGAGTCAACAATCATGTACCGGCACAGTCTAAACTGCCCGAACAGCATTCTTTCAAACCCTGTAGTTCCAAACATCAATCACCATAAGGCAAATTGTTTTAAACAGTGATTAAGGCATGATAGTGCAATACCAACTGAAAAAAAACCCACCACCACCACCACTACATATACGCACATTACATGTGCAATGTTAGCGTGCGCATGAGACTAGAACTCCACATGAGAATAGGCAACAGAGAGAGAGAGAGAGAACATAAGTATATATAAGTTGTGTGTGTGCAGGTGCATTAGCACATGTATGTGCATATTTGTACAAGTGTGTGTGTGTGCGTGCATGCATAAGCACACACGTGCAAGCGTGCACATGCTAGTGTCCATGTGTGTCTGTATATGTGACAGGTTTTCGTAAGCATGGAGTCATACATATTTGCATACATGTGCATATTTCATTAATCTGAAAGTGCACATCTATTTCAGGAAAATCAGTTTCACAGGTGCGATAGCTGAGTGTTTTAAGCGTTGGACTTTCAATCTGAAGGTTCCAGGTTCGAATCACGGCGACGGCACCTGGTGGGTAAAGGGTGGTGATTTTTACGATCTCCCTGGTCAACATATGTGCAGACCTGCTTAGTGCCTGAACCCCCTTCGTGTATATGCAAGCAGAAGATCAAATACACACGTTAAAGATCATGTAATCCATGTCAGTGTTAGGTGGGTTATGGAAACAAGAACATACCCACCATACACCCCCCCCCACCCCCCCGTGTATGGCTGCCTACATGGTGGGGTAAAAACGGTCATACACATAAATGCCCACTCGTGTTCATACAAGTGAACGTGGGAGTTGCAGCTCACAAACACAGAAGAAGAAATTCAGTTACACGAAAAGCATGTCAACGAGAGAAAAAACCCAGCACCAACAACGAAACAGAGAAGAAAAAAGCACGTGAAACAAACTGCATTCTGAAGGGCACAGTACTGTGTATCATCACAATTTTCCAAACCAGACAAACTCAGGTTAGCGACCAAAGGAAAACTGGCGTAGTTTTGTGCAAAAAGATCATTCGGTTAACCATGGCACAGTATATCGTATCAGTAAGTGACTGCTGTAAAGTGCAGCCACTATATTCTGCTGCTTTCTTCAGTGGCATGGCTGGTGATAACAATGCCAAGTAGGAGGATCTTCCACAGACAGCATAGCAACTATCTTTGAAACTCGTTTTTTTTCTCTCTTGAAAGTTGTTTTTTAAACTGCTGTACTGTTTCACAGGTAATCCCTATAGAATCTCAGGCAAGAATTCAAAAGAAAAAAAGAAGAAAAAAGAAAAAGAAAAAAATAATAATAGATGTCTCATTTTCATTCAAAGAACATATATGTATTTTCATACATATCAACTATGACAGAAATCGAAGATAAGAGTATGATATGGTTTTCTTCGTTTGCTGGAAAGACTTCACGGAGAATTTGGTCCTTTCACAGCCAAATCCCTCTGACTGGTTTCGTTACTGAAGAGCACACCTTGCTATGACAATCTGAATGACCAGTGGATGATCTGCTATGTGGAAATTAGGAAGGACAAATCTTGGGATAAAAGATATGAAACAAAGTATCACATTGGTCCCTGACAAAAAAAGAATAAAAATTTTTTTTTTTTAACCCAGTCCCAAGAGAGAGAGAAATCATGGTTTTTGACAGACAGTCCAGTTTGCTCCATCATCATCATTGTGATGGCATCTCAGGACAAAGGATGACGATGCGTTGTGCCCTCAATGGTGGACAAACTTGTAGCTTTGGATGACGATGCGTTGTGCCGTCAATGGTGGACAAACTTGTAGCTCTGGATGACGATGCGTTGTGCCCTCAATGGTGGACAAACTTGTAGCTTTGGATGACGATGTGTTGTGCCGTCAATGGTGGACAAACTTGTAGCTCTGGATGACAATGCGTTGCGCCGTCATCGGTGGACAATCTTGTAGCTCTGGATGACAATGCGTTGTGCCGCCATCGGTGGACAAACTTGTAGCTCTGGATGACAATGCGTTGTGCCGCCATCGGTGGACAAACTTGTAGCTCTGGATGACAATGCGTTGTGCCGCCATCGGTGGACAAACTTGTAGCTCTGGATGACAATGCGTTGCGCCGTCATCGGTGGACAAACTTGTAGCTCTGGATGACAATGCGTTGCGCCGTCATCGGTGGACAAACTTGTAGCTCTGGATGACAATGCGTTGTGCCGCCATCGGTGGACAAACTTGTAGCTCTGGATGACAATGCGTTGCGCCGTCATCGGTGGACAAACTTGTAGCTCTGGATGACAATGCGGTGCACCGTCATCGGTGGACAAACTTGTAGCTCTGGATGACGATGCGTTGTGCCCTCAATGGTGGACAAACTTGTAGCTCTGGATGACGATGCGTTGTGCCCTCAATGGTGGACAAACTTGTAGCTCTGGATGACGATGCGTTGCGCCGTCATCGGTGGACAATCTTGTAGCTCTGGATGACGATGCGTTGTGCCGTCAATGGTGGACAAACTTGTAGCTCTGGATGACGATGCGTTGCGCCGTCATCGGTGGACAAACTTGTAGCTCTGGATGACAATGCGTTGCGCCGCCATCGGTGGACAAACTTGTAGCTCTGGATGACAATGCGTTGCGCCGCCATCGGTGGACAAACTTGTAGCTCTGGATGACAATGCGTTGCGCCGCCATCGGTGGACAAACTTGTAGTTCTGGATGACGATGCGTTGTGCTGTCATCGGTGGACAATCTTGTAGCTCTGGATGACGATGCGTTGTGCCCTCAATGGTGGACAAACTTGTAGCTCTGGATGACGATGCGTTGTGCCCTCAATGGTGGACAAACTTGTAGCTCTGGATGACAATGCGTTGCGCCGTCATCGGTGGACAAACTTGTAGCTCTGGATGACAATGCGTTGTGCCGTCATCGGTGGACAAACTTGTAGCTCTGGATGATGATGCGTTGCGCCGTCATCGGTGGATAATCTTGTAGCTCTGGATGATGATGCGTTGTGCCCTCAATGGTGGACAATCTTGTAGCTCTGGATGACGATGCGTTGTGCCGTCAATGGTGGACAAACTTGTAGCTCTGGATGACGATGCGTTGTGCCATCAATGGTGAACAAGCTTGTAGCTCTGAAGCCCGAAGTCTGAAGTGGTGTGGTGTGTTATGGTGTGGTGTGGTGTGTTATGGTGTGGTGTGGTGTGTTATGGTGTGATGTGGTGTGTTATGGTGTGATGTGGTGTGTTATGGTGTGATGTGATGTGTTATGGTGTGGTGTGTTATGGTGTGGTGTGGTGTGTTATGGTGTGGTGTGGTGTGTTATGGTGTGGTGTGGTGTGTTATGGTGTGATGTGGTGTGGTGTGTCATGGTGTGATGTGGTGTGTTATGGTGTGATGTGGTGTGGTGTGTCATGGTGTGATGTGGTGTGTTATGGTGTGGTGTGGTGTCATGGTGTGATGTGGTGTGGTGTGGTGTGTCATGGTGTGGTGTGGTGTGTTATGGTGTGGTGTGGTGTGTCATGGTGTGATGTGGTGTGTTATGGTGTGGTGTGTCATGGTGTGGTGTGGTGTGTCATGGTGTGGTGTGGTGTGGTGTGGTGTGTCATGGTGTGGTGTGGTGTGTTATGGTGTGGTGTGTTATGCAGTGGTGTGTTATGGTGTGTTATGGTGTGGTGTGCTGTGGTGTGCTGTAGTGTGGTGTGGTGTGTCATGGTGTGGTGTGTCATGGTGTGATGTGGTGTGCTGTGTTGTGTTGTGGTGTGATGTGTTATGGTGTGGTGTGGTGTGTCATGGTGTGGTGTGGTGTGTCATGGTGTGGTGTGGTGTGTCATGGTGTGATGTGGTGTGTTGTGGTGTGGTGTGGTGTGTCATGGTGTGGTGTGGTGTGTTATGGTGTGGTGTGGTGTGTTATGGTGTGGTGTGTTGTGGTGTGGTGTGGTGTGTCATGGTGTGGTGTGGTGTGTTATGGTGTGGTGTGTTGTGGTGTGATGTGGTGTGTTATGGTGTGGTGTGGTGTGTCATGGTGTGGTGTGGTGTGTTATGGTGTGGTGTGTTGTGGTGTGGTGTGGTGTGTCATGGTGTGGTGTGGTGTGTTATGGTGTGGTGTGTTATGCAGTGGTGTGTTGTGGTGTGTTATGCAGTGGTGTGGTGTGATGTGTTGTGGTGTGGTGTGATGTGTTGCAGTGCGGTGTGTTGTGGTGTGGTGTGGTGTGTTATGTTGTGGTGTGTTGTGTTGTGATGTGGTGCGTTATGGTGTGTTGTATTCTGTTGCAGTATGATATGGTGTGGTGTGGTGTGTCATGGTGTGGTGTGTCATGGTGTGGTGTATTACGGTTGTAGTGTAATGTGATGTGTTGTGGTGTGTTATGTTGTGGTGTGGTGTGGTGTGTTATGGTGTGGTTTGATGTGGTGTGTTATGGTGTGGTTTGATGTGGTGTGGTGTTGGTGTGTTTTGTTATGATGTGTGTTATGGTGTGGTATGTTCTGGTGTGGTGTGCTGTGGTGTGGTGCGGTGCGGTGTGTTATATTGTGGTGTGTTATGGTGTGGTGTTGGTGTGTTTTGTTATGGTGTGGTGTGGTGTGGTGTGCTATGGTGTGGTGCGGTGTGTTATGGTGTGTTGTGTTATGGTGTGGTGTTGTGTGTAGTGGTGTGATGTGGTGTGTTATGCTGTGGTGCGGTGTGTTATGTTGTGGTGCGGTGTGTTATGGTGTGGTCTGGTGTGTTGTGATGTGGTGCATGATGGTGTGGTCTGGTGTGGTGTGGTGTGGTGTGGTGTGGTGTGGTGTGGTGGGTTGCCTATCAGACCTGGCAGCATTCATGGTAGGACATCAGGGTGATGTTGTGCTCTCTGTAAAACTGCTGCATCTCCTCCCCCTCCAAAATGGACTTCTCGTACTCTCGGTCCGAAGACTTGGCGAATTCATCCGGACCGTCTCCGCAGCCGCCCGCACCCTCGCAGGCGAACCCCGGGTGTGTCATGAGCTCACAGGTGACTGGCTGTCCGGGGTCAGCTGACTCAGCCAGTGACGCGAAGGCTCGCAGGATCCCCGTCTGCAGTCGCTCGGCCGTCATGTTTCGCCCCATGGTCATCAGCCCGTAGAATCTGTCCGACGTCCTGCGAGAGACGTAACCGAGGTTTGATATGATGAGGAATCTGTGTCATGTTTTCAAACCCACAGAGTCTGTCCTATGTTCTGGAGTGTAAAAAAAAAAAAAAAAAAAAAAAACAACTGAAGTTATATGATCAGGACTCTATCACGTTTTCAAGTCTCAGAGAATCTGTATGGCTATCTTGGAGAATTTGAAAATGAAATTAGATTATCAGGAATATATCATGTTTCCAACCCACAGACTCTGTTGAAGATCTGTCTGATGTCTTGGAGATATAGGAAATGAAGTTAGACTATCAGGAATCTATCATGTTTCCAACCAACAGAATCTGTTCAATGTCTTGGAGAACAGAAACTAGAGTTAGACTATCAGGAATCTATCATGTTTTTAACCAACAGAATCTGTTCAATGTCGTGGAGAACAGGAAATGATGTTAGATGATTGGGAATCTATCATGTTTTTAACCATCAGAATCTGTTCAATGTCGTGGAGAACAGGAAATGATGTTAGATGATCGGGAATCTATCATGTTTTTAACCAACAGAATCTGTCAAGAATGGCAAAGATTCAACAAACTCTGACTCTGAAAATGGCAGTCTGACAAATCCAGCCACGGCGCCATCACATACAGGAGAAAATAATGAATAGATGAATAAATAAATGACTGGCGCAATGGCCGAATTGTTAAAGCCTTGGACTTTCAATCTGAGGGTCCCGAGTTCAAATCTCGGTAATGGCGCCTGGTGGGTAAAGGGTGGAGATTTTTCTAATCTCCCAGGTCAACATATGTGCAGACCTGCTTGTGCCTGACCCCCCCCTCCCACCACCATTCATGTGTATACATAAGCAAAAGATCAAATACACACGTTAAAGGTCCTGTAATCCGTGTCAGCGTTCAGTGGGTTATGGAAACAACAACATACCCTGCATGCACACCCACGAAAACGGAGTATGGCTGCCTGCATGGCGGGGTCAAAATGGTCACAAATGTAAAAGCCCACTCGTGTGAGTGATCATGGGAGTAGCATCCCACGAAGGAAGAAATGAAATAATGAAACAGGGAGTCAAGACACACCCACCAAATATTGTTAGCCTTCAGCACCGGTCTCGCCCACTCTGCTTCTTGCGAGGTAATGAAGAGCATCTCTCTCCATGGGTCGTGATTCCATGTCGCCAGTTCCTGGTCCAGTTCGTACTGCAGACGTGTTGCTCGGATGCCCAGTTCTTTAAGAGTTTCAGCAAATGTCTGTACAATCCCTGAAAAACAAAAAAACAAAAAAAACCACCACGTTTTAAAATCCAATGTTCATGTTAATGTTACAGAGTTTCCGCAAATGTCTGTACAATCCCTGAAAACCCCCCCAAAAAAAACCAAGTTTTAAAATCCAATGTTCATGTTAATGTTACAGAGTTTCAGCAAATGTCTGTACAATCCCTGAAAAAAACACCAAAAAACCAGGTTTTAAAATCCAATGTTCATGTTTATGTTACAGAGTTTCAGCAAATGTCTGTACAATCCCTGAAAAAAAAAAAAAAAAAAGATTTCAAATCCAGCGTACATGTTAATGTTAGTTTCAGCAAATATGTCTGAACAATCCCTGAAAAAAAAAAAAAAGATTTCAAATCCAGCATACATGTTAATGTTAGAGAGTTTCAGCAAATATGTCTGTACAATCCCTGTAAAAAAAACAAACAAGTTTTAACATCCAGTGTTGTTATTAATGTTAAATGCAGTTTCTCACTGTAACTTTGGAGATGGGTAATGTGTGCACATGCGGATGTGTGTTCATGTGTGTGTGTGAGTGTGTATGTGTGCATGCGTGTGCGTGTGTGTGCGCGTGTGTACTTGTATGTTTTTATGTGTAGTGTTGGGCCTGTGTACATTTGTTTGTGCTTTCATATCTGTGAGGCTGCAAACAGGTTGCATATCTCGTGTGTGTGTGTGTGTGCGTGTGCGTGTGTGTGTATTTACACTTTTTTGTTTATCTGTTTATTTATTTATTTATATCATCATTATTGTTATTCATATTATTATTCATTTCTCCTTTTTCTTTTTTCTTTTTTTTTGTTTGTTTGTTTGTTTTTTGGTTCAATTCTTTATATTTTAAATCATTTCATTTTCATTTCTGTTCTTACCTATGATTTTGATTTATCTATTCATTATTTTATTGACATCCATTTATTTGTTCATATATCTTACATACTTCATTTTATTTTATCTTCCCTAAAGGCCCGACTAAGGGCATCGGGCTACGCTGCTGGTCAGGCATCTGCTTAGCAGAAATGGTGTAGCGTATATGGATTTGTCTGAATGCAGTGATGCCTCCATGAGTAACTGAACTGAATCTAATTGGCATGTATATATATAAATTCAGATGCCTGCTGTCCCCAACACAGACATACTAACATCACAGGGTGGGGCTGGCTCAGCGGTAACACGTCTGACCAGGAGGCGAGAGAATCGGAGCACCTTGGTTCAAACCCCACCCTCGCCACTATGTTCTCCCACTCTGCAAGGCCTTGAGTGGTGGTCTGGGCGCTAGTCATTCACATAGTTGATAAATTGAGATCCCACGAGCAGCATGCACTTAGCGCGTGTGAAAGAACCCAAGGCGATAAAAGGGTACTTGCAGGCAGGGAAAATATAATGAAAAGAGCGGCGCTCTTGCTGCAGCCACGCACTCTCCCTGTGGAGAGCGGTCTGAATTTCACACAGAGAAATCTGTTGTGACAAAAGAAAAATACAGTACAATGCGAAACATGTACAATACAATTATCATAATCACATCAATTCCATAAAAATGTGCTTTACAGAGGTACCTTCAAAGCAAGCATAAAAAAATTAGAGCATTTCACAGGTGGAAACAGCCTTGTATTAACTCACTCCGGACAATGGAACGCTATAGCTTTCCTGACGTAAGGTAGGGTTCCGGACAATGGAACGCTATAGCGGTTTCGACAATTAAAAATTTGTCCACGTTGTCCTCATGGGGTAGCATAACAATCGCAGCTACACCGGGCACTGCTAACGTGTCAAGGGTCGAATGGAAAGTTTCTTCATGAGATTTCGTAACAACACACTCCACAGCAAGCCATCGAGTTCAGGACCCCACACGACAAGCTAATCTGCATATGTACCAAAAATGGTGACGCAGACGATACAAGTGGAAATTTTTGGAGCAAACTAGATCACAACAGCAGCTTTTTACTGCTGCTGAAGTAATTGAAATGCTTCAAACTGAAGGTTTCGACATTGACGAGGATGATGAAGACGTTGAATAAAGTATCTGCAGTGAAGAAAGCTACCAGCATGAATGTACTGACAGCTTCTGAGAGCAGTGAAGAGGGAGGGGGCATTCACAAGATATGAGTAATGGGGTCAGTGGGTCAAGTACAGTGAGTTTCATTCACTTACTTTACGTTTTGTATTTTTTGTGATTTTTTTTCCTAACCCTAACAAATGGGTCGTCTGTAGGGAAAAGCAAGGGAGAGAACTATTCGTCCGGAGTGAGTTGAGACAGGTTCCAAAGCTTCAGCTACAGGATGTCAAAACATGTGGACTGATCCATATACGCGATACCACACCTGCTTAAAAAGAAAAAGAAAAAAAAAGATGCCATTGTTGCTACAACCATTTCAATCTTACCAGCCAAGGAGGAAAGTGGCAGAATGGTTATGACACTCATCTGCCAGTACAGAGAGTGCGTGAGGGTCTGTGTTCGAATCCCACTCTTGCCCTTTCTCCCAAGTTTGACTGGAAAATCAAACTGAGTGTATGGCCATTTGGATGAAATGATAAACCTAAGTCCCGTGTGCAGCATGCACTTGGTGCACTGAAAAAGAACCCATGGCAACGAGAGTGTTGTCCTCTTGGCAAAATTATGTAAAAAGAAATCCACTCTGATAGGTACACAAATACATATGCATGCGCTCAAGGCCTGACTAAACATGCTGGCTTATGCTGCTGGTCAGGCATCTGCCTAGCAGATGTTGTGTAGCGTATATGTATTTGTCTGAATGCAGTGACTCCTCCTTCAGATACTGAAACTTTTACCTGCTCTTTGCAGGTTAATTCACAAACAAATAAACACTAAACAAGGAAATCCCACTTTGTGTTCTTCTGCCGTTATCTCTTGGGTCGTATCTCATCACTGACACATAGTGTCACAGAAATAATGATATGACTGACTGATCCTTTGATAAACCTCATCATTGACACACAGTGTCACAGAAATATATGACTGACTGATTCTTTGATAAACTGAACTGATGGACTCTAAGAATAAACGATCCCCATACAACGAGTGTAAACCATAAAGGAAAAAGACTCGACATGCACCATGGATCAAATCGAATCAAATCAAATCATGCTGTCTACTGCCAGCCGACTGCAAAGTGCCATTTCGAGTTGATGACCTGTCAGTTCTCAAAACCAGTCAAAAGGGAAACTAAAATAATGAAGGGTGCTTGTGCGTGTGTGTGTGTGTGTGTGTGTGTGTGTGTGTGTGTGTGTGTCTGTGGTGTGTGCATGCCTGCATGTGTGTGTGTGTGTGTGTGTGTGTGTGTGTGTGTGTGTGTGTGTGTGTCTTTCTGTCTGTGGTGTGTGTGTGTCTGTGGTGTGTGTGTGTGTGTGTGTATGTGCGTGCTTGCATGTGTGCATGTGTGTGTGCGTGCGTGTGAGTGTGTGTGAGTGTGTGTGTGTATGTGCGTGCTTGCATGTGTGCGTGTGTGTGTGTGTGTGTGTGTGTGTGTATGTATGTGTGTGTCTGTCTGTCTGTCTGTCTGTGGTGGGTGTGTGTGTGTGCGTGTGTGTGTGTGTGACCCTCACCAACACTGAACAGGCAGACAAAACATATTAACCATTCTGCCACCTTCCTCCCTACTTCACTGAGACTGAGACTGACTCAACGAGCAGGTCGTCTGCAAATGACTTCACTTGATGCTGATGATAAAGTTTAGATTTCTCTTGATGCCCTAAGTGCTGATGATGAAGTTTTAAACTTCCACGTCAGCAAACACACTGACACAGTAGTTATGTGTCCGTCAGTGTAAAGTAAGTTTCTGATTTCAGTTTCAAGCTGGTGGCATAGTGTGCAGAGTGATCCACATGATAAACTACACCGCATCTGCTGTCAAAAAAAAAAAAGAAAAAAAAAAAAAAAGGAGCAGCTGCCTGAACTTCACATAAACAGAACACGCTGATCGGGCCTTGAGAGCTTACACTAGTTTTGTGTAAAACATTAACATAGAATGGAAAAATATAGAAGTAAAGACAATAATGTAATGTATTGTATTGTATTGTGTTGTATTATATTGTATTACTCTTTTTGTCCCAGCTGCAGAACAAGTGGAAGCAGCAGCATCCATGCCACAACAGAGCAGACCCGTACTACCTGCTGACTCATCGAGAGCAGGTAGCCATTTTCAGGCTCAGGACAGGCCACAACCGCCTGAAACACCACCTATACATGAAACTCCGTATCGGCGACACAGAGCAGTGTCCCTGCAGAACAGGCAGCCAGACACCAGAACATCTGCTGCAGTCCTGCCCGTTCCACCAAGCGCTCCGAGAGAAAACCTGGCCCGACCCAATCCCAGCGGCCCGGAAGCTCTACGGAGGACTGGAGGACCTGCAACGTACTGCCGCCTTTGTCGAGGAGACGGGGAATCCATCTGATAAATGACGAACGAAACAACAACTCTTTTTGTCACAACAGATTTCTCTGTGTGAAATTCGGGCTGCTCTCCCCAGGGAGAGTTGCATTGCTACACTGATAGCGCCACCCATTTTTTGCTGTGTCTTATTTTTTCTGCCTGCAATTTTATTTGTTTCCCATCGAAGTGGATTTTTCAACAGAATTTTGCCAGGGACAACCCTTTTGTTGCCGTGGGTTCTTTAATGTGCACTAAGAGCACGCTGCACACAGGACCTAGTTTATCGTCTTAACTGAATGACAAGTATCCAGACCACCACTCAAGCTCTAGTGGAAGGGGAGAAAATACTGACATCTGTGGGATTCGAACCAGTGCTCTCAGATTCTCTCAATTCCTAGGCAGACGCGATACCACTACACCAACACTCCATGATAAAAAAAAAAGAAAAAAAAAGAACCAACCTGGAAGTAAATGGCCATGTTTATGTCCATCCACATACACTGGTTTACGGCCCACCAGCTCCTCATAGCGAGCCACCTGACGTTTCAGCTCCGTTTTTACCTGTGAATGAATTTATGATATGGATACTTATACAGCACCTATCATCAGTCGCAGACTATAAGCTCTTAGCGCTTTACAAACACGGGGTCATTTGCACAACAGGCTGCCTGCCTGGGCAGAGCCGACTGACGGCTGTCACTGGGCGCTCATCATTCGTTTCCTGTGTCATTCAATCAGGTTTCAGTCACGCAAACATACACACTCACATTTTACTTGTATGACCATCATGTAGGCAGCCATACTCTGTTTTCGGGAGTGTGCATGCTGGGCATGTTCTTGTTTCCATAACCCACTGAACACTGACATATATTACAGGATCTTAAACGTGCGTATTTGATCTTCAGCGTGCGCCGTATACACACGGAGGCCGGCGGTACAGGCATTAGCAGGTCTGTACATCTGTTGACCTGGGTGATCAGAAAAATCTCCACCCTTTACCCACCAGGCGCCATTACCGAGATTCGAACCCAGGACCCTCAGATTGAAAGTCCAACACTTTAACCACTCGGCTATTGCGTCTGTGTGCACAAATGAAAGAGAGACACAGACTACCTTTCCTGACCCCTTTTCTGCTGACACTGTGGGACTGACACTCACAGCCAGAGACTTGCAGACAAAAGCACCTGTACACAAACACACATACTTACCCCAGTGAAATTACCCCCGTGCATATCACCCATAAACGTGAACAGTTAAAACGATATTCACATATGTCATTTACAAAATCTGCAGTACCATAATGTCTTATATGATAATCAACATGTGTTTGAAATAGTTCAGAGTTTAATTTGGAGCCCAGTTGGCTCTTTGTTGCAATTCTACTGGTTGACTAGTTAGTTTATTTTATTTCATTTACATTCTACTTGTTTTTTTTTATGCTAACTGAGGAAAGAGGAACAGGGAAAGTAGATTTAAGGCATGGGTGGGGTGGGGGAGATGACGGATTTTCGTCTAAAATCACGAATGTGGATAGACGTTAAGCAAAAGAACGAACGAACACATACTTCTGTACAACTGCCAGACTTAAGTACACACACGCACACACACACACAGACACACACACACACACACACCCATATATATATATATATATACATAGCCAAAACGAAAAAAAAAACATAAAAAGAAGATGAGTGCAATAAGAAAAGAGAGGGGGTGGCTGTATCCTTCCCTTGTTATCCACAACATCAGAAACAACAATTGTGGGACTGAAGTGAAGAACAGTTATCAACAACACTTGGAATTACAATGAGGGAGATGGGGAGGCAGGGAAGGGGGGGGGGGGGCAGGGGGGGGGGGGGGGGGCAGTGCCTCAAATAGAGAAAGAGAACAGGGGGTGGGGGGAGGGGGTGAAATTAAATGAAATTTATTTCACCAGGGCAATGAGATAAGCCAATGTTTATATTATATTTATATATATGCTTCCCACCCCCACTCAGTCCTAGGATATCTTTAAAAGAGAGAGAGAAGGTGTGTGTGTGGGGGGGGGTGGGGGGGGGCAGGGGTTGCGGGGGGTAAAATCAATTTTTATTTCACCAGAGTATTGAGAAAAGCAAATGTATATATATATATATGCTTTTGTCATACTCAGCCCTGAGATATTTTCGAAAGAGCGAGAGAGAGACAGAGACAGAGAGATAAAGACAGACTGACAGAGAATGAGACAGTGAGAGACAGCAGAGAGAGAGAGAGTGAACGGGAGACTGAGACAGAGAGATAAAGAGAAAGGGAGAGGGAAAGAGATAGAGAGAGAGAGAGAGAGTGTGTGTGTGTGCGCGTGTGTATGTGTGTGTGTGTGTGTAAAAAAAAGTCACCTCGCTGACGTCTATCTTTCCCTCTCCGGCAGCCGTCCTCAGATCGTCAACATCAAGAAATCGTCCGTCCCTCGTTGTCAGTGTAGTGTAGTTAGAGTCACTGTTCACCGGTACTCCTTCGGCGATGTTGAAGTGCAGGCCTGCAAATTTATTATCAAAATAAAGAAAGAAAGAAAGAAATAAAATAAAAACACAATGAAAAACAGAAAAGAAAAAAAAAAAGAATGATTTTTACAAATACCATATAATGATTTGTATTTGTATTTGTATTTCTTTTTATCACATCAGATTTCTCTGTGTGAAATTCGGGCTGCTCTCCCCAGGGGCAGCGCGTCGCTACACTACAGCGCCACCCATTTTTTTGTATTTTTTCCTGCGTGTAGTTTTATTTGTTTTTCCTATCAGAGTGGATATTTCTACAGAATTTTGCCAGGAACAACCCTTTTGTTGCCATGGGTTCTTTTACGTGCGCTAAATGCATGCTGCACACGGGACCTCGGTTTATCGTCTCATCTGAATGACTAGCGTCCAGACCACCACTCAAGGTCTAGTGGAGGGGGAGAAAATATCGGCGGCTGAACCGTGATTCGAACCAGTGCACTCAGATTCTCTCGCTTCCAAGGCGGACGCGTTACCTCTAGGCCATCACTCCACTAACAATGATAATAAGACAACATCCACATTTCTTCCCCTGTTTTCTTTCCATTCAGTTTCGTTCTGAAGACAAAAAAAAAAAAAAAAAAAAAAAAGTCAAGTTACTGATATTATTGTAATATATACGCCACACTTCATCCCTTCTAGAATGACTTAAAGAAGTCCAGTCAAAGAGTGGAGGGGAGGGAAAGAAATGTGAATATTGCCAGTACTGCCACTAATGATCATAATTAGTGGACTCGGTTTCTGTTTCAAGGTGTCAAAGTGCATCAAAGTGATGTGCTGGAGTAAAACATTAACACAGAATTCAAACAAAATGATCAGACAAAATAAACAACAAAAAAAGCAAATATATATATATATATATATATGCATTAAATGATAATAAGTGGATCAGTGGCTAAGTGGTAACATACCCTGTTAAGAAGCAAGTGCCCACAGGTTCAAATCTCAAATATGGAATAGGATTTTTACTCTCCTCCCCATTAGACTTGAGTGGTGGTCTGGATGCTAGTCATTCAGCTGAGACAAAAAAACCCAAACAAACTGAGGTTCAGAATGATATAATTTATTCACTTACATCTTCACTGGGTTTGCTGGACAACCATGATGTTTACACATACATGCTTATATATCATATGTGAAAACAATTTGGGTGAAGGTGTGCAGGTGTATGCTTGTATGCATGTGTGTGTGTGTGTGTGTGTGTGTGTGTGTACGTGTGTGTGTGTGCGTGTATGTGTGTTCTTGCTGCATAAATATACTTGTGTATATATGCTCTCTGTGTAAGTTCTAGTCAACGAAGGCTTGAATAAATGAAATCTTTTGGAACAGATAACACACACACACACACACACACACACATACACACACACACAATGTTCCACACACACACACACACATATATAAAGACATGGGTAGAAAGGCATTTGACCTTTGCCACTGGCACAAACAGACTCTTTCCACAGTTGACATGACACACAATTAGGGCGCATCCACAGAAGCTGACAAAATCTTTCACACTTTTCCACTCAGTTATCAATGAACATGTGGAAAAATTTGCCCAGTCACATACACCATCACCACAGTAACACTTCACATTTTCAAAAACTCAGACAGGCACTGGATGGATTAAAAGTTCCAAATATTTTCATCAATCACAAGCTAGCCATAACATTCACAAGTGTACATGGAACACCAGTAAAAAAAAAAAAAAGAAAAAGAAAAAAAAAGCAGAAGAAGAATATATATATATATATATATATATATATAAGAACAAACAAATCATTCTACCAATTCAGGCGAAAGATCACCAGAAGAAACAGAAAATCTGACTCATGATATGATCACGATGATGTGATATGATGATTGACATGATACTGATATGTGATATATATATACAATATATGATATCAATCATATATTACATGACATGATAGGACATAGGACAGATGACATATGATAGGATATATATATATGTGTGTGTGTGTGTGTGGACATGACATATGACATGACAACATATATGATATATGACATGACATATGATATATGGCATGAAATGGTGTCACATGATATGGCATGGTATGATGAAATACGGTATATATCATATGACATGATGTATGATATGATATGATAATTGATATGACATAATAATGACATGAAATAAATTTTAAAAAATGATAGAACAGAATATGACACATAGAATAGGATATCACATGACATGACATGCAATACAGTACAATAAGATGCAACGTGACATGGCATGATGTGATACGATGCAATACGATATGATGACATGATACATATACGTTAGAACCTGTGGGAAGTCCAGTCTCCAGAGCCCGCAGAGCAGCGTCTTGGCACGCCACGCCATTGACCATGATGGAGGAGTTGGTCACTCCCTTGTTCTTGAAGCATTCGATGATGCCACTGTTTCTCTCCACGTTGTAGCCCATGTCGTCCGCTGTGATAATCAGACGCTTCGCCATTTTCAACAACAATGGCAGTCAGGGTCTTTCTGATCTCCTCTTGTCAGTTTGAATGTTCAAACTCACGCCACTCACTGACCAGGAAACTAGGCCGCACGTTATCTCAGCCCACTTCACTCTTTCAGTCTCTCTGCAGTTCGAGGGGGGAACAAAGGGCAGGACTGAAAGGTCAGAAATGTCAAGGTTGAGTACAACCATGGAGGTCAATAAAATACAATGGCTTGATTCATCTGGCAATAAATGAGATGTATAGTGTTCTAAAACAGCATGTTTTTCTGGATTTTTTTTTAACTGTCAGATAATGAAATGCAATACAACAAAAAATCTGTCATTATAAATTCTCAAATTTACCAATATTTAAAAAAAAAAAAAAAATACAACACACACACACGCGCGCGCGCGCGGGCGGGCACACACACACACACACACACACTGAAAACACTGAAAAATGACAGAGGAGACATAGCCATATGCTTTTTTATGGGTTTTATTTATATTCCCAATATATGTCTCCTCGGTCATTTAGCGGTTTTGCTTATGTGACAACTTCCTCAGTATCAGTATCAGTAACTCAAGGAGGCGTCAAATCCATATACGCTACACCACATCTGCCAAGCAGATGCCTGACCAGTAGCGTAACCCAACGCGCTTTGTCAGGCCTTGAGAAAAAAAAAAAAACCTTCCTCAAAGACCGTATACAGAGTCATCGAGGATCAGGATAGGTAAGTTGATGAGGCCAGTTTTACCATCGTCACAGCGGACTTGGTTTCCTTTCAATCGTTGTACCCAGCTTGCAACGTGGATTTGGTGTCTTTTCTGTTGATGAACGACAATCAAAACAGTAGGACTAGCCTCCCTTCTTTTGTTCTTTTGCGAAAGAAACATATTGGAGTCAGTTTGTTTCAAAAATGGCAGGCGAAGTGGTAGTTGATGCGTTGCCGTACTATGATCAGGGATATGACGAGCCTGGAGTTCGTGATGCTGCAATAGCGTTGGTGGAGGAAGAAACGAGAAGATACCGACCAACCAAAAATTATTTGGATTTTATCCCAACTCCGAATTATCACGCTTTTGAGACTGAAATACTGAAGAATGAGATGGAGCGCGTTCAGGTAACATTTCTTGACTTCTCTTTGATAGGCATGGTTAACTCTATAGACGTAGTTAAATAGTTCGTGTAGTTTTGCTGTGACAGGCAGATATGGACATATTTGAAAAATTCAACACAATTTAACACAGAGACAAAGACATACAAATTATATATCACTAAAAGTAGAATGTGTGGGTGTATGTGTGAATGTGTGTCTTCATGCTTTATATTTATTTGCTTATTTGTCATCATTGTTGTCTTATTTATTTAATTATTTATTTATTATTATTATTATTTTATCATTATTTTCATTACTACTATCTTTTTTTTCATTTTTTTTTCATCATAATTATTATTTTTTTATTTATGTATGTACGCTTATATATATATATATATATATTTTTTTTTTCTCAAGGCCTGACTAAGCGCGTTGGGTTACGCTGCTGGTCAGGCATCTGCTTGGCAGATGTGGTGTAGCGTATATGGATTTGTCCGAACGCAGTGATGCCTCCTTGAGCTACTGATACTGATACTGATAAAAGTAGAACTGTAGAAAGTTTACTATCTCTTCTTTTAACATTTTAAAACAGTTTTCTCATTAAATGCTGTTAAATTTTTTTTTTTTTAAATTTTGAATTATGTCACTAAATACTGAAAAAACCCCAAAAATTGAAAAATAAGCATATTGTACTCACCAGGCATGTCAGATCCATCAGCTAATCCACAAAGAAGCATAAGAAAGATTATTTTCTCACACAGTAAGGTTCCCTGGTTATCATAAATCAGTTTAAATGTCAAATGTTGCACAACAAACTTTAAAAAAATAATAAAAGATCACAACACTGGAAAAACAGAAAACGCAAAACCATACCACAAAGCATGGAACAGCACAGAGGGGCACTTTACACTGTTTGCACATGATTGTGGTGGCTTTTTGTGTGTGCGTTTTTCACTTTTTGACGTGACGCTCCTTGTCCTTTGTGTTTGGTGTAACACACCTTGCACCCTCTCTGTGTTTTCCTGGTCTGCTGCTCCTTGGTGGGTGGAATGTTAGCAGGCCAGTGACTGCCTGGCCTCAGTCTCCCCAGATCTCCTCCTCATGCGTGTAAAGTGTTTTGAATTTCTGTAACAGACAATGCTGGCACAAGAAAAAAAGAGAGAGAAAAAAAAGAAGAAGAGCTTTTGCATGTATTGTTAAAAAAAAAGAAAAAAAAAGGCAAAAAACCAAATGCAAAATAAACATCAATAATATTACAAAGCATATCATGCATCTTTTGTACACCCTGTTTGACAGGCCCGGCTACCCATGGACATGCTGAGCATGAAGCGCTACGAGCTGCCCCAGCCCCCAGCAGGCAAGATGACAGACATCGCCGCCTGGCAGGAGTGTGTGGACAACTCACAGGCCCAGCTGGAGCACCAGGCGCTGAGGATCCTCAACTTGGAGCTGATGGCCGACTATGGCATCCCCGCCTGGAAGACCTACAATGAGACGCTGGTGTCCATGATCGACTCTGCCCAGAAGCAGCTGCAGGTGAGGAGGCACTGCTGGTTTCTGTGATTGACTCTGCTCAGAAGCAGAGCACTTGGGGGAGTAGACGCTGGTTTCTGTGGTTGACTCTGCTCAGAAGCAGAGCAGTTGGGGGAGTAGACGCTGGTTTCTGTGGTTGACTCTGCTCAGAAGCAGAGCAGTTGGGGGAGTAGATGCTGGTTTCTGTGGTTGACTCTGCTCAGAAGCAGAGCAGTTGGGGGAGTAGATGCTGGTTTCTGTGATTGACTCTGCTCAGAAGCAGAGCAGTTGGGAGAGTAAATGCTGGTTTAATTACACATACTTAACCGTGACCCAACTAGTGCAGACTCCGGCAGGGGTCTGACATTCCTGTCCTGTGCAAACTACTATCCGCCTATGCGGAGAAAAAGAGAGCAACTACGGCCGATAACCTCCCGAAAGTGGGTAACCTCCCCTTTGTCCCGCTAGCTAGCGCCCTCTTTTTCCGGCAGCCATCTCGACACCTGTTCCTGTGCTCCGCATACGGCTAAGTTTTTTTCGTATTTCTTTCTGTCTGTCGGCTCGGGGGAGTAAATGCTGGTTTCTGTGATTGACTCTGCTCAGAAGCAGAGCAGTTGAGGGAGTAGATGCTGGTTTCTGTGATTGACTCTGCTCAGAAGCAGAGCAGTTGAGGGAGTAAATGCTGGTTTCTGTGATTGACTCTGCTCAGAAGCAGAGCAGTTGGGGGAGTAGATGCTGGTTTCTGTGGTTGACTCTGCTCAGAAGCAGAGCAGTTGGGGGAGTAAATGCTGGTTTCTGTGATTGACTCTGCTCAGAAGCAGAGCAGTAGGGGGAGTAGATGCTGGTTTCTGTGATTGACTCTGCTCAGAAGCAGAGCACTTGGGGGAGTTGACGCTGGTTTCTGTGATTGACTCTGCTCAGAAGCAGAGCACTTGGGGAGTAGACGCTGGTTTCTGTGGTTGACTCTGCTCAGAAGCAGAACGGGTGGGGGAGCAGACGCTGGTTTCTGTGGTTGACTCTGCTCAGAAGCAGCTGCAGGTGAGGCACTGCTGGTTTCTGTGATTCATCAATTCCGTTCAGAAGCAAAGTGGGAGTGTTGGCCTGTTGGTAAAGCGTCCGCCTAGGAAGCGAGAGAATCTGAGGGCACTGGTTTGAATCCCACAGTCGTCAGTATCTTCTTCCCCCCCTCCACTAGACCTTGAGTGGTGGTCTGGATGCTAGTCATCTGGATGAGTCAATAAACTGAGGTCCCGTGTGCAGCATGCACTGAGCGCACATAAGAGAACCCATGGCAGCAAAAGGGTTTTTCTCTGGCAAAATTTTGTAGAAGAATCCAATTTAATAGGAAAACAAATCAAATAACAGGCAGGGGAAAAAAAGGAGTGGCGCTCTTTGTGTAGCAACACGCTCTCCCTACAGATGTGGCACTCTGGTTTCTATGATTGGCTCAGCTCAGAAACGGCTACAGATGTGGCACTCTGGTTTCTATGATTGGCTCAGCTCAGAAACGGCTACAGATGTGGCACTCTGGTTTCTATGATTGGCTCGGCTCAGAAACGGCTACAGATGTGGCACTCTGGTTTCTATGATTGGCTCGGCTCAGAAACGGCTACAGATGTGGCACTCTGGTTTCTATGATTGGCTCAGCTCAGAAACGGCTACAGATGTGGCACTCTGGTTTCTATGATTGGCTCGGCTCAGAAACGGCTGCAGATGTGGCACTCTGGTTTCTATGATTGGCTCGGCTCAGAAACGGCTACAGATGTGGCACTCTGGTTTCTATGATTGGCTCGGCTCAGAGACGGCCATAGGTGAGGCATGCAGGTTTCTATGACTGGCTCTGATCAGAAGCAGCTGCAGGTGTGGCATGCTGGTTTCTATGATTCACTCTGCTTTTTTAAGTTTTTATCAGCTACAGGTGAGGTGTGGTGTTGAGGATTGAAAATGGTTGTGACAGTTGATGTTTTCTTTTCTTAGGGACTTTTCTGCTTCGTTTTTTATTTTATTTTGTTTCATTTTTTTCTCTAGTCTGTTGTTTATTTCATGGGTTTGAAAATGGTGATAAATTCATATGTTGTGAATGTGATTTGGTGAGACAGGTTTTGTGTATGTATCACTGCGTGAATTTAGATATTTATATTGTGTTGATTTTTTTGATTCCACTTTGGAGCCTGAATTGTGAGTTGTGTGGTTTGTTTTTGATAAATCTGTCATTCAGTGGGAATGTGTGAGTCCAAAGGACAAAAGAACAGTGGTAATGGAATACTGTGTAGAAGAGTTAGTGGCAGAAGCCATTGACTGAGTTAGCAATAAATTTGCCACCAAAACCGTACATAATTGATTGATAGTAGTTAGTACTTCTTTTTACTCTTAGTACAATAGTAGGGTTATTTCATATTCAGCTCAGCTCACTTACTAATTTCAAACCCAGCAGCTCCATTTTCTTACATCAGGATACAGCAGTATTATGGCCACATACATTACATGTGCATATCAACATATACACTTGTGCATGCACACTCACACATGCACACACACACACATATATGCACACATGCATGCGCGCGCACACACACACTCACAGATATGTGTATGAACTTAAGCCGCACATGACATGGATGGGGCTGATGACCAGATCTTCAGGTAAATGGTTGTTGATTGCATAATTATCTGCATAATTTTCATACTGGATTTGTTTGAGAGACAGGGCATTGATTGCTTTAGGGAAAAAGCTATTGGCAAAGTGATTAGTTTTTGTCGTTATACTTCTGTACATAGGCACCAAGGCTCTCGAAAATCCCAAAAGCTGGATGTGATTCGTCCTGGCTGATTGATTTTCATTTTTGTTTTTTCGAGTAGCTGCTTATAAATTATAATATACTTCATTTTCGGGGCATGAATGACTCAGGAAATGAATGATGAGTGCCCAATGGCAGCCGTCAGTCGGCTTTACCCAGGAAGGCAGACTGTTGTGTAAATGACTCCGTGTTTGTAATTTGTAAAGCGCTTAGAGCTTGGTCTCCGCCCAAGGATAGGCTCTGTATAAGTATCCATATCAGTGATTGTGTTTCCATTACTTAACTTGTACTCCTGACAGAGATACTATCAATCTTTAAATACATTTGATCTTCTTGTGTGTACATTTTAACTGAATTAAATAGGTCTGCACATTATGCTGGCATGGTACTTTGGGAAATTTTAGAGACATTTTGCTACTGTGGAGATTTGCTTAAATTTCCGCAAAGCAGATGTCTGATGAAGGTGCTTTCCTAAAAATAAAACAGGTATTGGACGAACACAAGTTACAGTTACACTGCAGGTATGTCTTTCAGCTGTACTGCTTTGATTTATGTTCTATGTTTCCTTTGTGTTAAGTGGACTGTAGTATAAATAATATGAACATTTACGATACAGGGCAGTCAGCATAAACCAGTGTTTCAGCAATAAAGTTTAGTAATGACTGTGTTGTATTTTCTCTGTTCATCATGAAACAGCATGTTTCAGCAATAAAGTTATGACAGCCGGTATGTTGTGTTTTCTGCGTTCATCATGATGCAGCAAACATGTACATAATCACTTTACATACCATCACACACACACACACGCACACACACACACACACACACACACACACATGTAAAAACCATTTCACAAACCATTGACTGATGGACAAAGTACAAATTCAGTTACAAATTTTTGGGGTGTGGGATGGCCAGATGACATGCTGGGGGGTGGGTGGGGGAATAAGGGGTTGTCTTTCCTGACCCATTGATTTTGTGGTGAAGCGGTCAAATGACCCATGGGGTCCTGAACCAAACTAAGCTCTTGATTTCTGAATGTATTTTTTTGAATGAATGAATGATGAACAATATATGGATACTTACTTAAATAACTTACATAGCGCTTCGGTCAGAGACCAAGCTCAAAGTGCTTTACAAACATGGTGGTGTTTGCACAACAGGCTGCCCACCTGGGTAGAGCTGACTGACAGCTGCTGTTGGGCACTTATTAGGCAGCCATACTCCATTATTGGGGGTTTCCACTGGAGTGACTACATCACAAATGTCGAGGTCCTGGAGCAGGCAAAGACTATCAGCATCGAGGCAGTGCTGCTAAAGACCCAGCTACGTTGGGCAGGGCACGTGTCCAGGATGGAGGACCACCGCCTGCCCAAGATCGCGCTGTATGGCGAACTGTCCACTGGCCACCGTGACAGAGGAGCACCCAAGAAGAGATACAAAGACTCCTTGAAGAAAGCTCTCGGTGCCTGTCACATTGACCATCGCCAGTGGTCCGCAGTAGCCGCTGATCGAGAGACCTGGCGACGCACCATCCACCAAGCTGTCTCCTCCTTCGAAAACAACCGCAGGGCCAGCCTTGAGGACAAACGCAGAAGGAGGAAGAACCACGACGCTGCAGCCGCGAACCCAGACCAGACTTTCCCTTGCAACCGCTGCGGCCGACTCTGCTTTTCCCGCATTGGCCTTGTCAGCCATGAGCGTGCCTGCATTAGACGTGGACAACGCCCTTCCTAGATCTTCGTTAGCGAAGCCAGGCCATGATGATGATGATGATGCTAAGTATATTGGTTTCCATAACCCACCAAACACTGACATGGATCACAGGATCTTTAACATGTGTATTTGATCTTCTGCGTGCATATACGCACGAAGAGGGTTCAGGCACTGGCACGTCCGCCACATAAATTGACCTGGGAGATTTGAAAAAAATCTCCACCTGTTACCCACCAGGCGCCTGTGCACCGTTAACCGAGATTCGAACGTGGAACCCTCAGATTAAAAGCCC
Source organism: Babylonia areolata (assembly GCF_041734735.1). Classification (NCBI taxonomy): domain Eukaryota; kingdom Metazoa; phylum Mollusca; class Gastropoda; order Neogastropoda; family Buccinidae; genus Babylonia; species Babylonia areolata. The sequence continues at coordinate 3,719,700 of NC_134887.1, forward strand.
CCAAGGCTTTCACCACCCTACTGTTGCAGCCTGTCATTTTCTGTGTGTGTTGGTCTAGGAGCTGCGGAAGAAGATCCAGGAGATCAACTGGCAGCGCAAGAACGAGCAGACGCAGGCAGGCAGCAAGCTGCGCGAGCTGGAGACGTCGTGGGTGGGGCTGGTCAGCAAGAACTACGAGATAGAGCGCGCCTGTGTGGAGCTGGAGAAGGAGGTGGCCGACATGGAGGAGAGGAATGCCCAGATGGACCAGCTCAACAACCAGAGAGAGAGCAGCATGGAGATCGACAGCTAGGAGGGCAGGGGAGAGGAGAGAGACTGAGGAGGGACTGAGCACCGTTAGTAGATGAGTCTTGAGGAGAGACTGAGCACCGTTAGTGGATAAGTCTTAAGGAGTGACTGAGCACCATTAGTGGATAAGTCTTGAGGAGTGACTGAGCACGGTTTGTGGATAAGTCTTGAGGAGTGACAGCACGGTTTGTGGATTGAGGAGTGACTGAGCACCATTAGTGGATAAGTCTGAGGAGTGACTGAGCACCGTTGGTGGATAAGTCTGAGGAGTGACTGAGCACCTTTTTTTTTTTATATATTATAATTATTATTTATTTATTTATTTTTGTAAGCTTATCTATTATTTATTTACCTTTTTTTTTTTTTTTTTTTTTTTTTTTAGTGGATAAGTCTGAGGAGTGACTGAGCACCGTTAGTGGATAAGTCTGAGGAGTGACTGAGCACCGTTAGTGGATAAGTCTGAGGAGTGACTGAGCACCGTTAGTGGATTGAGGAGTGACTGAGCACCGTTAGTGGATAAGTCTGAGGAGTGACTGAGCACCGTTAGTGGATAAGTCTGAGGAGTGACTGAGCACCGTTAGTGGATAAGTCTGAGGAGTGACTGAGCACCATTAGTGGATAAATCAGGAGTGACTGAGCACCGTTAGTGGATAAGTCTGAGGAGTGACTGAGCACCATTAGTGGATAAGTCTTGAGGAGTGACTGAGCACAGTTTGTGGATTGAGGAGTGACTGAGCACCTGTAGTGGATAAGTCTTGAGGAGTGACTGAGCACGGTTTGTGGATTGAGGAGTGACTGAGCACCGTTAGTGGATAAGTCTTGAGGAGTGACTGAGCACAGTTTGTGGATTGAGGAGTGACTGAGCACCATTAGTGGATAAGTCTTGAGGAGTGACTGAGCACCGTTAGTGGATAAGTCTGAGGAGTGTGACTGAGCACCATAAGTTGGAAAACACTGAGGACATAGTTTGAACAGAGGAAAAATAATTGCTGGGGGAATACCTGAGTTAGTGAGTACCATTATTCCATGGAGAAAGACTGAAGAATAGTGTAGGAAAAGCTGACATTGAATGACTGTCACAAATGTCATATTGGTCTGCACAGCAAACCTTCTGCAATAACAGATAACATCTTGAAGTCTTCAAAATTGAAATCTTTGTGTATGTGTGTGTGTGTTTAGGTGGGTGGGTGGATGTATGTGCGCTTTGTGAATTGAGGAAAGTTCTTGCCTGTTTGTGAGTGGCACTTTACCAAGATCACTTACACTTGCAGTCAAAAAGTTCTAGATTATTGAATATTTTGTTATTTTGATTTAATTAGGCATGCTTTAAAAAAAAAATACTTTAGGGATGGAAATGGAGATGGTTTAACTCAAAACCAAGAAAATGTTTCAACAAGCATTGTTCCAGAGTTTACAGGCATTAGATTGATGGAGTGAATAGCGTTTCAAGAACTGTGAACACAATAGCTGAAAGGGCAAGATGGACTGGGAATTCTACATGACTAAACGTTCACTGGTGTCAGAAGACTGAAAGGCCAAGCTTGCTGAAGAGTCCTGATTTTACCTGGATTTGTAATATTCCAGCATATATCTGCTAATGGACTGAGGGGCAGGAGAGAGAGGGAGTGTTGAATTTATTTATATATGAGCGCGTGAAGCACTGCCATATATACCAGGAAAAGATGGCCAAGCGGTCCACCTGGGAAACCGGAGAATCTGAGGGCACAGCGTCGAATCCCACCCTCTTCAGAATTTTCTCCCCCTCCTCTAGACCTTGAGTGGTGGTGTGGTCATTCAGATGAGACGAAAAACCAAGGTTCCATGTGTAGCTTGCACTTAAAACACGTAAAAGAACACACACACACACACACACACACACACACACACACACGTGTACATTCCACCAACATACATACTCTTAAAGGCATGCATGCATGTGCAGAAGAATTTGAGAACACATACAGACCTATACTATACAGTGAAACACACACAGTCTCTCTCTCTCCTCCCTTTGAAGTGAGAGGATTGATGGGCTCAGATGAGAAACATGGGCTTGCCTGTTTTTTTTATGTTTTTTTAATTTATTTTTTTATTGCAGCTGACTGAAAATTTATACATTATTGAGAAAGAGAGCACTATCCGTAGAGCAATTTATAAACAGGGTTCTAAATATGTATGTCCTGACAGATGGTTTTGTCACGTTTGTGCAAAAAATGTGATTGTGTGTTTTGAATGTTGTGGATGAAAAAAAAAGTATGGAGCTGATTCAGTGAATGAAATATATTTTATTACTGATTCGTTCTGAGAAGTAAATGTCTTTAAGACAATTTGGGGGGTTTTGACTTTTGTTGTCATTAAGTGTATGTGTGTTGAATGATATTTCGTATGTTTTTACTGATATTATGATTATGGTATTATTATTATTTCTCTGGTCATATGACAAGAAAAAGCAGGGAAATGTGAATCTGAAAAATCATTTGATGAGCAAACTTTGATTTGAGGCTGAAATCTTGAAGATATTCAAATTTTGTTCAGACATCACTGTTTTGCATGCATGCACACACATGTGAGTGCACACACACACACAAACACACACACACTCACACACACACACACACATTCACTCCACACTTAGCACGCACACACACATATATGTTCATACAAAACATACTCATTGCTGTACACACACATGTGAACTGACAATGAGTTAGCTGGCCTGCTTCACTTTGAATGTTGAAACTGATATATTGACACTTACCATTTATTCCACCTTCTATTTCAATTTTTCAAGGAGGTGTCAGTGTGTTCTGACAAACCCATATTGATACGCTGCACCACATCTGCTTGGCAGATGCCTGACCAGGGTTTGGAACTTGAACCTGTGCTCTTCATTCTCCAAACTCAGCCGCTAGCCTGTCTTATCGCATCACACTCTGTTTCTAGCCAGTCCTTTGCTGATGGCACCCAGCTTCTTGATTCATGTTCTCCTGATACATCCCAACATGGACAGACATTGATGACAAAACTAAAGCTCTTCTGACCGGAACTAACAAGAAAAGTAACCTCGAGCCATATCCCGCATTCACCAGATGGAATCTCAGAGATATCCTTCACACTAACTCTCTCAGTGCCAAGAACTTAGTTTATATTATTTCTGACCACTTGTTCTTGGACAAGCATGTTTCAAATATTTCGTCAATCAGCTTTTGTGGAGATACAATGTATTTGCTCTGTCTGTAGGCAATGAACAACTGAAGCTGTTCCAATGCTTTTGTTTTGTAAACAAATAAATGTATAGATAAAAACTCAATTGCATTGTGCTCTGTTCTGGCTGTCCAAAGGACATTTTTATAACCTACAAAAGGTACAAAATTCTGCAGCAAGACTTGTCTGGGCGAAAAGGTGTGATCATGCTCAACCATTCCTACAAGCGCTTCACTGGATTCAAGTTCAAAAGCACGGATGGAATATAAGCTTGCAACACTCAGTCACAGTTTTTGTTCTCTGATTCCTCCCCTGCCTACACCCATGACCTTCTGTCAGCCTAAACGCCTGCCAAAACATACACTCCTCCTCTGACTCGCATTCTGTCTGTCCACAGAATTAGATTCAGTTTCAGTAGCTCAAGGAGGCGTCACTGCGTTCGGACAAATCCATATACGCTACACCACATCTGCCAAGCAGATGCCTGACCAGCGGCGTAGCCCAACACGCTTAGTCAGGCCTTGAGAAAAAAAAAAAAAAGGTTGATAAATAATAGATAAGCGTACATAAATAAGTAAATAAATACATAAATTGATAAATAAATAAATAATAATTATAATATGAAAAAAAAATTAGAACTGAACGTTATAATGAAAGAACTTTTTGTTATAATGCTCCCAAAGTAAGGAATTCTCACCCTTTTAATATACGTAACACAGAAAAACAGTCCCTGCCTTTTAAAGTGCTCTGAAAGCCTCTTTTCCTGCATACCAATGCACCCCAACCCCCACCCATCATTTTCCTCATCCGAATTCAATTTCTGTTTTACTCACTTGTTTGAAAGTTAATTTTGTATGCATTTAAGATGTAGATGTATTTGTGTTGATGGTTTTTCGTATGTATCCGTCTTGTCATTTAAATAGAATAGATAATTCTACATGCACACACACACACATATATCTTTCTCTATACATGTATAATTATTATTGCACTTTCTCTCTCTTTTTCTTTATACATGTATACCGTTGCACTTTTTTCCTCTCTGAGAACACTGCCAGCTGAAAACATCCCACTTTTCTCAAGTGGACCAAAACGTGGATTTCCACTTCCAGCTTTACCAAATGTCTTGCTTTAATGTTTTGTTAGTCTTGCAGCTGTTTGTGTTGCAACTCAAAAGTATAAGGTAAATGTGTTACATAATTTTAAATCCCGTTCGCAGTTATTTTTTCGGAACCGATTGTACTTTAAAAAAAACATATCCCTGCTTCCAAATGCACAAATAAAAGATAACGTTAATTTTTGGGGGGAAAAAGTTTAGCTGGCTCCTTTTTTTTCTGACACGTGTAACAATAACTTATACCATTTTCTTTTTACCTTCCATAATATATCAGAACAGAGTGCTATTTAAAAGAACTTTAAAGAAAAACGGAATCAAGGGATAAAACTTTTTATCGTTGCATCGATCATTATTGAGATCTATCAAAGTTTTGAAATTTCCCCATCTTCAGCATTCGCAGCGTATCGCCCAATATGTTTGCGGGTGTAACATATACGATAATTACAGTTCTTTTGTAAAAATGATGATCAGCTTGTCGATACCCTCCTTCGCTCCCCCCCCCCCCCCCCCCCCCCTTTCCGGCCTACGTAATATAGATCTAGATCAAACATAAATTTCCTCTGTATTCGTCATGGTTTTCCGGCTTCGACAGATCGTAACAAACACTCCGCATAAAAAACCCGATTTTTGGTTATCCCCATTCTAGGGCTATTTTCTTTATTACTGCAACTGATTGATTGATTGTTTGATATGGATACTTATATAGTGCCAATCGTCGGTCGGAGACCAAGCACTAAACATTGTGTTTGTTGATCCATTTATATATTAATTTATGCTTACCGTAAATTAAAAATAAAAACAACAACAATCAACCAACCATACAAAAAAAGACAACAACAACAACCAACAACAACCGAATTTGTGCAGATCTGTTGAAACGTTGTGCTGGTTCAAGTTGTACTCGACAGCCTCGGCCACATCAGATCCGCATTTCACTGATATTCAAACAACAAACAGGTATAAATGTTCGTCAGTATCTGTCGAAGTGCTTAAACCATTCCCGTCTTTTCCATGACTTCAGGTTACCTCGCACATACTTAACAAAAGGTAGCTATAACATTTGCAAATCTGTATGCTAAAATTATAATCAAGAAAATAGGAGGTTTGACGAATTCAGTCAATCAGTTTATCAGTCACTTTATTGTCTGAAACAGGGTACAGAAATTCGCATTCAGGCTCGTCGTAAATATTTTTTAAAAATTAAAAACAACAACAACAAAAAAAAAAACCCAACTTATTTTAAGAGATAGTTGTTGTTTTAAAGTGAAGACATTCATTCCTTCATTAAATCGAAACACTTTCACGAGCACGGCGGGAGAGAGTTGGGAGAGAGGGAAGGAAAGGGCGTTGCACTGTCAATATCACAGTAGGTTGGTTCACAATAAAATACAAAGGTTCGACATACAAATAATGCATTAGTTTATAAGTCTTGGTATCAAAATTAAACGATATGTCTATCTAAAATGATGGACAGGTGAGGGCGGGGGACGATCTAGATAAGTAGGTGGAAGGGGGGGAAGGAAGGAATATAACAAGGAATTAAACCTTCACACACACACACACACACACAAGAATAAATATGTAATCCTTTTAACAGAATTAAAACGTGAATTACAGCAATTAAAACACTGAAAGTGCATGGTGATAAAAACAGATAAGCAACGACTGATCATATCATCTTGTAATCTTTCCCACTTTGAGGAATCCCCCCCCCCCCTCCACTTTCAAACACACTCTCCTCCCTATACTTAAAAAAAAAAAAAAAAAAAAAAACTGGGGGAAAAAACAACAAAACTGATTTCGGATTCAGTTATTTCTTTGGATTTCACTCATTTCAAAGAACTGCAAATTTCGCGCATGCCATAATAAAGTGAACTTCGTCGTCTCCATAATTTCTACATCCATATCACGGTTACGGGAAGTCTACAATTCACGTGGAACATCTACCAGTCTCAACGGGTAATTTGTTATTTGAAACACACACACACACACACACACACTTAACAAGTTCGCGCGCGCGCGTTATATATCCACCAGGTGCATGTCTATTTAGGCGACTGACTGAATGAAAAAGCCAGGCTCACCCACCACAAATTGCAACAGAAAGTTTGTTTGCAGGAACATATATATAGTCACCATAACCCCTGATATCACCACAGAGTTATAATGGTCTTGGGACTCAGATAATTATGTAAATTGGGTATTCGTGACGTCACATTCCAAAAACGGAAAGCTATCATGTACCCATGTGAAGCTCTGAAAACGACGCTTTGAAACAAAAAAGAAAAAAGAAGCACATTCACTTGGAATGCTTTCACTTGGAATGCTTACATGCTGAGTAGATAGGTCCGGCCGCTATGTAATGCTGTGTAAATATGGCAGACAGATCGTATTTTCATCACTGTTCACTTCGCCATAGCAAGCGCTATACTACATACATCGAATTGAAAAACGTATCAGAAAATAAAACCACCTTTGTTCTGTCTTCTAAGTGCTTCTTCTTTTTTTTTTTCGTGTAAGGCAGTGTAGTGAAACTGATCCTCCGAAGTGGAGTAACCTTCGCTGTTCAAAAACGCAGCGCTGTAAAAAAAAAAAAAAAAAAAAAAAAGGTTACCGACGTCTGCTTCTGGTCCGAGAGGGTTGGTGACAAAAATTGGTTGCGGATATTGCTCCTTACAACCAATTGATTTAATAGACCTATCAAATGAAAGATCACGTTCTCTACTTTTAAGTGGGCTGTTTTGAATCTATATCTTTTAATCGACTTATAAAAAAAAAATGTGGCTCAAAATTTACCATTTATTTTGGACGCTCTACTGCACTTCCAGACAAAATGAATCTTGTCACAAAATCCACCACTAACAGGTTCATTCTTCTTTAAAATGCTTTGTAAAATGACACGAAAGCTTTCAAGTGGAGACCTCGTATTTTTGATACTACTGATCAAACTGGATCTATTTTTAGATCTGTGGTTTCAATGCCCGGCTTCGTAGAAGTCTTGTTGCAGAGCTCAACATAGTTCAGGTTTGGCTCAGATGTTAAACTAACTTTATATTACTTATTTTTAGTAAGTATTTGAATGATGATTGGTTTCATAATTTTAGTTAGTGTCATCTTTTTCTGTTGTGAAATAAATTTCTTTTCGACAATGAAAGACAGACAAGAACTCCGTCAAAATAGCAGACGAATTTTTCATGAGAAGTTCAACTAGTCTTGTTCAACTTTGTGACAGCAGGATGTTTTCCACAGGATTTCTGTTTCCTTTGTCGGGTCTTGTGTGAGCACTGCATGTGTTCAGTTCCTCAAACTTCAGATTCAGCATGCCATTGGTTTCACACTTCCACACTAACATCAGTTTTCCTTGGTGTGGGTGCTTTGTCTTGAACAGTTGGTGTGACAGCTGCCATCATACCCATTCCATGACATGTATTTATTCCATCTAAGGTTGCTGCATTGTGATCTACATTGTCAGCCATGCATTGTACAAAGTGACTGTCGTCTGCTGGCAGTTTTAGTTCCTGAGCTGCAGCTACGTACAGCTCATACGTTCGGACTTCTTTGTATGATGAACAAAATCCAAGTGAATAAAATAAATCCACCAAAAACTGTGACTCAGAATTGTGGTGCACCTGCATACTTATTCCTATCCTCAACGGGGTAACCAGTAAGAATGGTCGTGCTGTTTGCATGATTGGTTGCCCGATGTATGCAATTCTGAGATCACAGGTTTTTTTTAAATTTATTTATTTATTTATTTATTTATTTATTTATTTAAAATAAATGATGCTGAGAAGTATCTGAGGAAATTTTGGCTGAAGTCCAGGTTTGCTGACAGATCCAGCATCATCTGGTGCTGGGTACATTTTCCGGGACACACAAGTGCTCTTTATATCACTCTTGATGAGCTCAGCTTTGATGACTGCCATCTTTTTTGCTTGTCCGTCATCAGTATGAGGTGCAGAGTACAATGCATGGAGAATTGAAGAAGCAGTTTTCCTGAATGTGCTAACATTTGCTTTGCCATCAACTTCAGCCATTATTAGTTCTTCCCCAAACTGCTTCACCAGTTCTTCCTTCATCTTCGTGAAACAGTATGCATTTCTGTAAGTTCATCCACCATCCTAATAACGTCATTGACTGTTATCTGCTCTGAGTCATTCTCTTGGAGATAGGTCGCAACCTCTCATCTCATCCTTTGGTCTTCCATTTTTCACTCTTTTGTGCTCCTGTTGCACATCAAATGATCGGGGTACTTTTCTCTTTGTTCTGAAATTTGTACTGCATGTATGGTGGTACACAGCATCAAAAGGTCAGATATAAACTCCAACCTACCTTTCACTTTTTAAGCCCATTCATCAGCGCGCTCTAAGCAGCTCTTCATGACGGACTGTCACGTCCGTCCCCTCCTTGAGAAACTGAAACTGAAAACTTTACTTGCAATCATCTTCATGCTTTTTTTCCCTTCAGATCAGGATTATATTGATTATATTCAATATTAAACATAATTCAACACTTAATTCATAACTCAGTTATTATCAAACGGAACTTAATTTCACTGGGCCATGAATTTAGGCGGATTGGCAGCTTGCCCGACACCGATGGTGCGGATGGGTGTGGGTGTATTAAAGGGAAATAACTCTGACCTCTATGAATGAGTGATTTGGGTCGCATTGCAGAAAAAGCAAACTTTCTGTTGGAATAACAAGCGATTTCGAAGATGGGGGAGACGGAAGTTAGAGTTTGTCGACCTTACAAGGTATGTGAAGTAGAGAGCATCTTTGAATTGAGTGAATTCAGTCGACAGGCGATTTGTTGTGTGACAAAAACCACCTGTGCATTTGAATGCGGAACTGCGGAAGTGTGATTGTGTTGGCATTGCAGACTGTCACGTACCTTTCGCTCATGTTCCTCGTGTATGCACACACCGAGAGTTGTTTAAAGCATTGCACGGACATGGACAGCGTTCTGTCGAAAGTGGCCAATTCACACTCACTCATAAATATGCACAGACACACACACACGCATACACACACGCACACAACATGGTGCATGCATGCACACACCACACGCACACACACACACACGCACTCACGCACACGCACACACACTCAAGCATACACTCACACACACGCACACTCAAGCGCGCGCGCGCACACACACACACACACACATGCATTCAAACTCTTGCAAAAATGTTTTTGTTTTGTGTACTGTCTGTTAGTTGTCTGCACTATGTGAAATTCTTGTACAGCCAAGTTTGCAAAAAAGTATAAATAAATGCCATTCAGGTGGATACATGACAATAGCGACTTTTTGGATTTTTCGGATCTCCGCAAACCTGGTTGTGCCTGAACCCCCTTCGTGTGCATACACACGCAGAAGATCAAATACACATATTAAAGAGCCTGTAATCCATGTCAGCATTCTGTGGGTTATGGAAACAAGAACATACTCATTATGCACACCCCCAAAAATGGAGTATGGTTGCCTACATGGTGGGGTAGATCAACAAAAAAAACCAGTCATACACTTGAAATATTACATGTCTGGATGAGTATGTATGTGCGTGCCTGAATTCTGATTGAATGACACAGCAAACATGTGATGGGCGCCCAATGACAGCTTTTAGTCAGCTCTACCCAGGTAGGCATCCTGTTGTGCAAATGTCTCCTTGTTTGTAAAGCGCTTAGTGCTTGGTCTTGACCGAGGATAGGTGCTCTATAAGTATCCATTTCATTTATCATTCATTCATGTTCAGATTGCTGAAGGCTGTCAACTTACTGTGATAAGATTGACCTTTTAGGTCAGGATTTCAGTCAGCATTGTCGATTTGGACTTCTCCTTGATCTGCTTGAATCGTTCAGGGGAGAAAAAAAAAAAAGTTCCCATCATGTATTACCACTGTTTGCACGTGCAGGAGTGTCACTGTTCCCACGTGATTTGTTGATGGCACAGGGAGGAATGTCACATTGACCAGGTCGCACACCACAAGACGGGGAATCCCCGTCGCTGTTTCTGTTTTCCCGATGGCGCGGACTCACATGGCAGGGGTCGTCTCCCAAGTCAGTCTGTGCTGGGGGGTTCCAGGTTGTCTCGTGTGTGTCGTCTCCTTTGGCTGCTGCTGCTTCAGCGTAGGTCTTGGGGTCGGGTCGTCGGGGACCAATCGTCATCTTGCTGTGTCGAAAGAAGGCCGCCTTGCCTTCCCGCCTGGTGTCTGCTGCAACGGCTGCATGCTGTCTCGTCAGGTCGTTTGCCACCCTGACTCCACGGGACTCCAGATTGTCTCTGTACTTCCGATCGGACAGAGAGGGAGAGATAGAGAGAGAGAGAGAGAGAGAGAGAGAGAGAGAGACAGACAGACAGACAGAGATTCAAGATAAAAAAACTTATTACTAGGGAGAGCTGGACAGTACAAGGTCTTCAGAGAAGAAGCCCCCCTCAGTCAAGTGTTTCAGCCCTTAACTCCTTACACTCTGAGGGGGCCCGGCCACACCCAGGTCATGACTCCTGGATGCCCTTGTATTATACTGCCTTTTCTTCTTCTATTCCTGGTCCTCAGCAGGTTCAAACCTATGCCTCCATGGTGGTTGCCACTTCAGGACTGAGTCACCTTTTCTGGCAGATGTTTTAACCACTGAGCCATCGTATGCCTAGTCTGAGTAGGGAAATATTTAATCCTCAACCAGATCCAGCTGGAACTCTTTTCTGCTGCTTCTGTCATTTCCTTGAGAGCCCATGTCCTCTCTCTTCCAGAAATATACAGCTGTTTCATGAGGCTTTAGGCAGATGCGCCCACAAACCCTCGTGCACCAGTCTCTATGGCGAGGACTTTGGCTTGGAAGCCAGATTCTCTCAGGCTGCTGGCTGGACTAGCATACTTCTCAATCTTGTAGATGTGGGCTTCCTCCATTCTGCTTTTGTATGGCACAGTGAGCTCAATCAGAATTGCATGTTTCGTTGCTTTGGAGTGGAGTACTATGTCAGGTCTCATGCCGCTCTTGCTGATGATTTCCGGGTGTTTCTTCCCCTCTGGTAGGTCAACTGTGCATTCCCAATCTCCAGCACCATAAAGCAACCCACGTTTCCATGCTGTGGAAACTTTGGATGCTGTTCCTGAGAGAGAGAGAGAGAGAGAGAGAGAGAGAGAGAGAGTACTGGAATAAAATACACACAAAGTCATGTTAATGTGATTAATGTTCAGCATGCACTTGCACACTAAAAAAACAAACAAAAACCCATGGCAATGTAAATGTTGTCCTCTGGCAAAATCCTGGAGACTAAATTCAGTGTGATAGGTACATAAATATTATTTAAGCGTGCATTCAAGGCCTGACCAAACACGTCATGTTATGCTGCTGTCAGGTACCTGTCTAGCAGACGAGGTGTAGCGTATATATGGGTTTGTCCAAATGCAGCAACACCTCTTTGAGAAGCAAATAAAAATTGTTGATAAAAACAATGATCGTCTTCTGTCACTCCACTATGGTACCTGGTGTAAGTCAGGAGCAACAGCCAAGTGGTCAGCGTTGAACTTTCAATTATAGGGTTGTGGGTTTGAATCCCAGTCGCTGCACTGGTGAGTTAAAGGTGGATATTGTTCCAGTCTCTCAGGTCATCAGGTGTCAGACCTGCTGGTGCCTGAATACCCCGTATATGTGAATATAATATATATATATATATTTTTTTTTTGCTGCCCATCATCTGCACCGTTTAAGTGGCATTACGTCCATGTCGCTCACTCCGAGTTCCCCATGCACAGCAACACCCAGGTTCGTCTGTCACAGTCCCAGTGCTGGCAATCTTCAGGGAAACATCAGTGTTAGGTCGCCAGGAGGCCACACACCAGAGGAGACCCTGCACTGCTGCTGAGTCACTTTGTGGTGTTTGGTAGTGCTTGTTCTGATTTAACGTTCTTCAAACACCACCTACTGATGACAATAATGGCTTAGTCACGGAGCCAGACTGAGTGAGCGTTCCTCCCAGAGTGGAGACCGCCACCACGTCCCTCCAATGGCGGTCACCCATGAATCCGCCGACACTGAAGATGCATCCGTGCATCTTGACTGTGTGGTCCCAGTCTTCCCATTTAAGCCCATAGCACACTCACCTCTGGGTAGGAGCTGGCCGTGGGCCGAAAAACCCAACTCTGCTGGGATTCGAACCCACATCCTCTCAGCCGTCAGTCAGTGATGCTGACCACTGCGCCATGGCAGCTGGTTGCCCTGTATATATATAGAAAGAGAGAGACAGACAGATGTATATATAGGAGATAGATATATATCTGTCTGGGGTAGATATCTGTCTGTCTCTCTTTCTCTAAATGGCTCTGTGTTTTTAAATCGCTTAGAGCTTGGTCTCCGACTGAGGATAGGCAGCTGTATAAGTATCCATATCATCATCATCATCATCATCATCATCATCATCATCACCATCATCATCATCACCATCATCACCATCACCATCATCATCATCACCATCATCATCATCATCATCATCTTCATCAAATGTTTGTCTAGCATTCCGCATCCTTTGCCTTGTGCTGTGCACAGCTTCTGGCGGTGATCATGAGCATGATCGCCTTCATCCTGATGATTGTGTCGGTGGCGGGGCCGGACTGGATGGAGGTGTCCTTTGAGCAGGGCAACCCCAAGTCCTGGGGCCTGTGGTGGGACTGTGTTCAGGTCAACGGCGTCTCCTTCCTGGAGATGTGCGTCGAGACTGGTAAGTGGGCGGCGTTCAGGTGAAAATGTTTCTGTGCGTAGGTGGCCAGTGTTTGGGTGTAAATGTTTGTGTGGGTGGGTGGGCAGTTTTCGGGTGTAAATGTTTGTGTATGTGGGTGGGCAGTGTTTGGATATAACTGTTCCTGTGGGTGGGTGGGCAGTGTTCAGGTAAAACTGTTTCTGTGGGTGGGTGGGCAGTGTTTGGATATAACTGTTCCTGTGGGTGGGTGGGCAATGTTCAGGTAAAACTGTTCCTGTGGGTGGGTGGGCAGTGTTTTGATATAACTGTTCCTGTGGGTGGGTGGGCAGTGTTCAGGTAAAACTGTTTCTGTGAGTGGGTGGGCAGTGTTTGGATATAACTGTTCCTGTGGGTGGGTGGGCAATGTTCAGGTATAACTGTTCCTGTGGGTGGGTGGGCAATGTTCAGGTAAAACTGTTTCTGTGAGTGGGTGGGCAGTGTTTGGATATAACTGTTCCTGTGGGTGGGTGGGCAATGTTCAGGTAAAACTGTTTCTGTGAGTGGGTGGGCAGTGTTCAGGTATAACTATTCCTGTGGGTGGGTGGGCAGTGTTCAGGTATAACTGTTCCTGTGAGTGGGTGGGCAGTGTTTGGATATAACTGTTCCTGTGGGTGGGTGGACAATGTTCAGGTATAACTGTTTCTGTGAGTGGGTGGGCAATGTTCAGGTATAACTGTTCCTGTGTGTGGGTGGGCAATGTTCAGGTAAAACTGTTTCCGTGAGTGGGTGGGCAGTGTTTGGATATAACTGTTCCTGTGGGTGGGTGGGCAATGTTCAGGTAAAACTGTTTCTGTGAGTGGGTGGGCAGTGTTTGGATATAACTGTTCCTGTGGGTGGGTGGGCAATGTTCAGGTATAACTGTTCCTGTGGGTGGGTGGGCAATGTTCAGGTAAAACTGTTTCTGTGAGTGGGTGGGCAGTGTTTGGATATAACTGTTCCTGTGGGTGGGTGGGCAATGTTCAGGTAAAACTGTTTCTGTGAGTGGGTGGGCAGTGTTCAGGTATAACTATTCCTGTGGGTGGGTGGGCAGTGTTCAGGTATAACTGTTCCTGTGAGTGGGTGGGCAGTGTTTGGATATAACTGTTCCTGTGGGTGGGTGGACAATGTTCAGGTAAAACTGTTTCCGTGAGTGGGTGGGCAGTGTTTGGATATAACTGTTCCTGTGGGTGGGTGGACAGTGTTTGGATATAACTGTTCCTGTGTGGGGGTGGGCAGTGTTTGGATATAACTGTTTCTGTGAGTGGGTGGGCAGTGTTTGGATATAACTGTTCCTGTGGGTGGGTGGGCAATGTTCAGGTAAAACTGTTCCTGTGGGTGGGTGGGCAGTGTTTTGATATAACTGTTCCTGTGGGTGGGTGGGCAATGTTCAGGTAAAACTGTTCCTGTGGGTGGGTGGGCAGTGTTTTGATATAACTGTTCCTGTGGGTGGGTGGGTAATGTTCAGGTAAAACTGTTTCTGTGAGTGGGTGGGCAGTGTTTGGATATAACTGTTCCTGTGGGTGGGTGGGCAATGTTCAGGTATAACTGTTCCTGTGGGTGGGTGGGCAATGTTCAGGTAAAACTGTTTCTGTGAGTGGGTGGGCAGTGTTTGGATATAACTGTTCCTGTGGGTGGGTGGGCAATGTTCAGGTAAAACTGTTTCTGTGAGTGGGTGGGCAGTGTTCAGGTATAACTATTCCTGTGGGTGGGTGGGCAGTGTTCAGGTATAACTGTTCCTGTGAGTGGGTGGGCAGTGTTTGGATATAACTGTTCCTGTGGGTGGGTGGACAATGTTCAGGTATAACTGTTTCTGTGAGTGGGTGGGCAGTGTTCAGGTATAACTGTTCCTGTGTGTGGGTGGGCAATGTTCAGGTAAAACTGTTTCCGTGAGTGGGTGGGCAGTGTTTGGATATAACTGTTCCTGTGGGTGGGTGGGCAATGTTCAGGTAAAACTGTTTCTGTGAGTGGGTGGGCAGTGTTTGGATATAACTGTTCCTGTGGGTGGGTGGGCAATGTTCAGGTATAACTGTTCCTGTGGGTGGGTGGGCAATGTTCAGGTAAAACTGTTTCTGTGAGTGGGTGGGCAGTGTTTGGATATAACTGTTCCTGTGGGTGGGTGGGCAATGTTCAGGTAAAACTGTTTCTGTGAGTGGGTGGGCAGTGTTCAGGTATAACTATTCCTGTGGGTGGGTGGGCAGTGTTCAGGTATAACTGTTCCTGTGAGTGGGTGGGCAGTGTTTGGATATAACTGTTCCTGTGGGTGGGTGGACAATGTTCAGGTAAAACTGTTTCCGTGAGTGGGTGGGCAGTGTTTGGATATAACTGTTCCTGTGGGTGGGTGGACAGTGTTTGGATATAACTGTTCCTGTGTGGGGGTGGGCAGTGTTTGGATATAACTGTTTCTGTGAGTGGGTGGGCAGTGTTTGGATATAACTGTTCCTGTGGGTGGGTGGGCAATGTTCAGGTAAAACTGTTTCTGTGGGTGGGTGGGCAATGTTCAGGTATAACTGTTCCTGTGGGTGGGTGGGCAGTGTTTGGATATAACTGTTCCTGTGGGTGGGTGGGCAATGTTCAGGTATAACTGTTCCTGTGGGTGGGTGGGCAGTGTTTGGATATAACTGTTCCTGTGGGTGGGTGGGCAGTGTTTGGATATAACTGTTCCTGTGGGTGGGTGGGCAATGTTCAGGTAAAACTGTTCCTGTGGGTGGGTGGACAATGTTCAGGTATAACTGTTTCTGTGACTGGGTGGGCAATGTTTGGATATAACTGTTCCTGTGAGTGGGTGGGCAGTGTTTGGATATAACTGTTCCTGTGGGTGGGTGGACAATGTTCAGGTATAACTGTTTCTGTGAGTGGGTGGGCAATGTTCAGGTATAACTGTTCCTGTGTGTGGGTGGGCAATGTTCAGGTAAAACTGTTTCCGTGAGTGGGTGGGCAGTGTTTGGATATAACTGTTCCTGTGGGTGGGTGGGCAATGTTCAGGTAAAACTGTTTCTGTGAGTGGGTGGGCAGTGTTTGGATATAACTGTTCCTGTGGGTGGGTGGGCAATGTTCAGGTATAACTGTTCCTGTGGGTGGGTGGGCAATGTTCAGGTAAAACTGTTTCTGTGAGTGGGTGGGCAGTGTTTGGATATAACTGTTCCTGTGGGTGGGTGGGCAATGTTCAGGTAAAACTGTTTCTGTGAGTGGGTGGGCAGTGTTCAGGTATAACTATTCCTGTGGGTGGGTGGGCAGTGTTCAGGTATAACTGTTCCTGTGAGTGGGTGGGCAGTGTTTGGATATAACTGTTCCTGTGGGTGGGTGGACAATGTTCAGGTATAACTGTTTCTGTGAGTGGGTGGGCAATGTTCAGGTATAACTGTTCCTGTGTGTGGGTGGGCAATGTTCAGGTAAAACTGTTTCCGTGAGTGGGTGGGCAGTGTTTGGATATAACTGTTCCTGTGGGTGGGTGGACAGTGTTTGGATATAACTGTTCCTGTGTGGGGGTGGGCAGTGTTTGGATATAACTGTTTCTGTGAGTGGGTGGGCAGTGTTTGGATATAACTGTTCCTGTGGGTGGGTGGGCAATGTTCAGGTAAAACTGTTTCTGTGGGTGGGTGGGCAATGTTCAGGTATAACTGTTCCTGTGGGTGGGTGGGCAGGCAGTGTTTGGATATAACTGTTCCTGTGGGTGGGTGGGCAATGTTCAGGTATAACTGTTCCTGTGGGTGGGTGGGCAGTGTTTGGATATAACTGTTCCTGTGGGTGGGTGGGCAATGTTTGGATATAACTGTTCCTGTGGGTGGGTGGGCAATGTTCAGGTAAAACTGTTCCTGTGGGTGGGTGGACAATGTTCAGGTATAACTGTTTCTGTGACTGGGTGGGCAATGTTTGGATATAACTGTTCCTGTGGGTGGGTGGGCAATGTTCAGGTATAACTGTTTCTGTGAGTGGGTGGGCAGTGTTTGGATATAACTGTTCCTGTGGGTGGGTGGGCAATGTTCAGGTATAACTGTTTCTGTGAGTGGGTGGGCAATGTTCAGGTATAACTGTTTCTGTGTGTGGGTGGGCAATGTTCAGGTATAACTGTTCCTGTGTGTGGGTGGGCAATGTTCAGGTAAAACTGTTTCTGTGAGTGGGTGGGCAGTGTTTGGATATAACTGTTCCTTTGTGTGGGTGGGCAATGTTCAGGTATAACTGTTCCTGTGGGTGGGTGAACAGTGTTTGGATATAACTGTTTCTGTGAGTGGGTGGGCAGTGTTTGGATATAACTGTTCCTGTGAGTGGGTGGGCAGTGTTCAGGTAAAACTGTTTCTGTCGGTGGATGGGCAATGTTCAGGTAAAACTGTTTCTGTGGGTGGGTGGGCAGTGTTCAGGTAAAACTGTTTCTGTGGGTGGGTGGGCAATGTTCAGGTAAAACTGTTTCTGTGGGTGGGTGGGCAATGTTCAGGTATAACTGTTCCTGTGGGTGGGTGAGCAGGCAGTGTTTGGATATAACTGTTCCTGTGGGTGGGTGGGCAATGTTCAGGTATAACTGTTCCTGTGGGTGGGTGGGCAGTGTTTGGATATAACTGTTCCTGTGTGTGGGTGGGCAGTGTTTGGATATGACTGTTTCTGTGGGTGGGTGGGCAATGTTCAGGTATAACTGTTCCTGTGGGTGGGTGGACATTGTTTGGATATAACTGTTCCTGTGGGTGGGTGGGCAGTGTTCAGGTAAAACTGTTTCTGTCGGTGGGTGGGCAATGTTCAGGTAAAACTGTTTCTGTGGGTGGGTGGGCAATGTTCAGGTATAACTGTTTCTGTGGGTGGGATGGAGTATTGAAAAGAGAGTTTGGAGATCTGTGTGTCAGTTATTGTAATGCATGTTTAGACAAATAATGTTATCATCTCAGTAAGAGAATTTTCGATGTATCGGATGTATGGGTGAATTTGTCTTTGGTGATTCTCAGCAACACTGTTGCATGCGGAATGGAGAACAATTCACACACATCAAACGAAGGGTTTGGGAAAAGATAGATTATTAACCTGAATTTGTGTTTGTTATCGCACAACATTTTTCCGTTGGAATTTGTGTTGTTGATTCACTGACAGAAGTATCACTTTTGCAGATCCTTTGCTCTGATGCAGAGATGTCAGCTGGTGGGAATCATTACAACACACTGCTCGTGCTCATGCAGTTAATGATAATGTAACCCGTTCATTTCCACAGATCATGTGTCCGCACATAGGTGTGTACTGATAATATAAAGCTGCACTCATCTTCAAGAAAATTATAAAGTGGTAATGATTTTACGAAGAGAAGAAGCTTGGTTCAGGCTGGCAGTGAGGAAAATGACGAAACAGCATTGTGATTGTGATGTGTGTGGGTGACATGGGTGTGGGTATGGGTGTGTGGGTCTCCCGTTGGGAGCACGTTCAGTGATAAATGGTATCTCAACCTTCTGGAAATTCTGTGCTGAAACTTTCCTCTTTTCTAACACTCTCTGAGTTTCTGGCTTTGTCCTATTCTTTCTGTTGTCTCTCTCTGTGTCTGTCCCCCACCTCTAACTCTCTCCCCTCCCCCCCTTTCCTCCTCCTCTCTCCCCCTCTCTCTCCCCCCTCTCTCCCCCCCTCTTTCCCCCTCATCTCTCTCGCTCTCTGCCCCCCCTCTCTCTCCCCTCTCTTTCTCCCCCCCCCTCTCTCTCCCCCCTCTCTTTCCTCTCTCTCTCTCCCCCCCCCTCTCCCCCTCTCTCTCCCCCCTCTCTCCCCCCCTCTTTCCCCCTCCTCTCGCTCTCTGTCCCCCCCTCTCTCTCCCCCCTCTCTCCCCCCCTCTTTCCCCCTCCTCTCTCTCGCTCTCTGTCCCCCCCCCTCTCTCTCTCTCCCCCCTCTCTCCCCCCCTCTCTCTCTTTCCCCCTCTCTCCCCCCCCCTCTCTCCCCCCCTCTCTCTCCCCCTCTCTCCCTATCTCTCTCCCCCACTCTCTCTTTCTCCCCCCCCCTCTCTCCCCCCCCCTCTCTCCCCCCCTCTCTCTGTCCCCCCCCTCTCTCTCCCCCCCCCTCTCTTTCTTATTTTCTGTCTTGGTGGTCCATTGACCTGTATGTATATGTGAGGTATGAAAGTTGTTCATTTATTTATTTATTTTGTTTATCTATCTATGTATTCATAATTGTTTCTCTTCATATTATTATTATTATTATTATTATTCCATTATCCCCCTGAAGGTCTAAGGGTGTTGGGTTATACTGCTTGTCAGGTATCCGCTTAGTACCAGATGCGCTGTAGTGTATATAATTTGGATTTGTCCGAACCCAGTGATGCCTCCTTGAGCAACTGAACTGAACTGAACTACGAAAGTTATGAATGTTTATTTCTGTCTCTGGAGTTGAGGATTTTGAGCCGAGGATGTGTGAGCTGCCTGCCGGCGTGATCTGGTTCTGTATGCCTCCTGTCACGTAAATTTTGTGATTCGTGCTTTTGCTCAGTCTGCTGGTCGTCCTCTGCTGAAAACTTGATGCAGTGGTTGAACATGAGGGGTGTGTCCTATGTGACTGTACTTATCGTTTTCCAGGTTTCTCCTCTTTTCACATTGTTGGCCAGGAACTTGGAGCAACACGCCCAAAGAGGCATCCGTGAAGTGGGCGATACTTGACTGTGTGGTCCCAGTCTCCCAATTTAAGCCCAAAGCACACTCAACTCTGGGGGCCGAAAAACCCACCTCTGCTGGGGTTCGAACCTGCTTCCTCCCACCCGTCAGTCCGCGATGCTGACCTCTGCGCCATGGCAGCTGGTTGCCCTGTATATATACAGAGAGACAGACAGACAGACAGATATGTATAGGAGATAGATATATATTTGTTTGTATATAGATATCTATATATAACTATATATCTGTCTGTCTGTCTGTCTTTCTCTAAATGGCTCTGTGTTTGTAAATTGCTTAGAGCTTGGTCTCCAACTGAATATGGGCATCTGTATAAGTATCCATATCATCACCACCATCATCATCATCATCATCAGATGTATGTCATTTTCATTGTATGGATCAGTGTAGATGTTGTTTTCAGCCTTGATACGGCCCTGTGCTGTCAGCTGGGCTTGAAGCAACAATGATGATGATGATGATGATGATGATGATGGGATGTGTAGAGATGAAAACTGTTACGATTTCGCCGTATTTTGTTACATTCAGTCGCAGTTTGTTCCAATGTTGCGCCAAGGTAAAAAATTCCCGAGGAGTTCATCATTTTCGACTACATGCTTTCCTGTCGTAACATTACCCAGACGCACTGGACTTATCGATCACAAGGCCAGGGCAGTCATGACTAACCTTGGTCTCACGTGGTGATGCTCAGCTAATGGCGTGCGTGCTTACATTGAAACAGCATTGAGCGGACCGATCAGCTTAATATTTTGCCTGAACAAGAGAGAATGTGGCTAAATCAAGCTGCGTCTCGGTCAAACAGCGTCTGTGCCCATTCGCTGATGTGGCTTGGAGTCCGAGTGTTCCTACCGGATTCAGATTGTTCTTTCCTGACTGTTCCCACAAACACTTGACCGGGGTTGGCATCTCTGGATGTGATGCTGTGTTTCAGATTGGCTGTTTGCGTGTGCTGCCTTGGTCATGATTGGTCTGCTGTGCATGCTGGCCGTTTCCATTGTGGGCAGCATCGGACTGTGCACGCACAAGCGCTTGCTGTACATCATCGCTGGCGTCGTCACCATCTTTGCCAGTAAGTGAGGGGCGTCGGGGAGTGGGTTTGTTGTTGTACAACACATGTGAGTCTGTGCAGTTGTTCTGTTTGGGTGGTGTGTGTGTGTGGGTGTGTGTGTGTGTGTGTGTGTGTGGTTGTGTGCATGTATATGCATATATGCATGCATGCATGCATACATTTATGTGTGTGTGTGTGGTTGTGTGTGTATACATGTGTGTGTGTCACAGTGCATGTCTGTGTGTGTGTGTTTGTTTTGTGTGTGTGTGTGTGTGTGTGTGTGTGTGTGTGTGTGTGTGTGTGTGTGTGTGTGGTTGTGTGCATGTATATGCATATATGCATGCATGCATGCATACATGTATGTGTGTGTGTGTGTGTGTGGTTGTGTGTGTATACATGATGTGTGTGTGTCACAGTGCATGTCTGTGTGTGTGTGTTTGTTTTGTGTATGTGTGTGTGTGGGTGTGTGTGGTTATGTGCATGTTTATGCATATATGCATGCATGCATCCATACATGTGTGTGTGTGTGTGTGTGTGTGTGTGTGGTTGTGTGTATGTACATGTGTGTGTGACACTGTGCATGTCTGTGTGTATGTGTTTGTGTCATGTGTGTTTGTGTCTGTGTGTGTGTGTTTTCACAGTTAACTTTGACGTTGTCATTTTCTCAGCAACAGCAAGTGGTTGAGAAAACAAACCAAGCAGTGGAGACAGATCTGTTATCAACAAAGCCGATAGTTCTGGCCATCACCAGTATGGAAATGCTGCATATCATCAAAAGCAATAACTCTTGATAAGAAGAATGGTTTTTACATTTGAAGATGAATGTTTTCAATGAAATCTATTAAAAAAAAAAAAAAAAAAAAATCATGAGCCTTTTAAAAAATTTCTGCCAGCTTTGTTGGAGACGCTTGCAAATGTGGGCAAGAACCACGGAAGGGGAAATTGGAAGCTTGTTTCACAGTGTTTCCCATAGACTATGATAGAGATAAAATGTTAGGTTCCCAGGACACTCTGTGTCAAGTCTGGGTGGTCCCCCCAGGATTTCCAATGTCAGTTCTTTAAGAACATCTGCTGCTGAAGATTATCGGGTTTCAGGGCCTGAAAGCCATTGTAACAAAGGCATTTTAATGCCCGTTTTGCCACTTCAAAAGAATAATAATAATAATAATAATAATAATAATGGATACTTATATAGCACACTATCCAGAAATCTGCTCTAGGTGCTTTACAAAAACGCTTTGTTAACATAAAACATTACATCTATGTTGCATACACACACCAAAATATGACTACACACACACACACACACACACACACACACGCACACACACACACTGCGTACATACATTTTAACAATACATGTGTATCCAACAGCTAGCCTAACACATACGCACACATAGGCAGGCACAAACTTACATAAACGCACGCGCACATTTAAAAGAACAGGGAGATCGAAAGTTATCCGATTCAACAAGGGATGCAACTCCAAACACTCAGTATTGTCTGTTCTGCAGTGATGGCGTTACTTCCAAGTCGAGATCGACCGAGAAATTAAAGCATGTCAGGGAAATCGTGTGCATCCGTGGGACATACGTTACTGAAAACCGGGGGTCCTTTTCAGATCTCTGTGTGCATAAGGGACGCGCTGTAGTGCGTTACGGGAAAAACCGTTTCACATCATCTCATCTCAGCTCTGAAGCTCTGACACATCCTGTCGGGTTTACCTTCGTTCCAGTAATTGATTGTTAAGCTTCTGTGTGGGCATGATTTCCTGGTCTCTGCGCTGAAGTTTTGTTTTTCTGTTTGTTTGTTTTTTGGTGTTTTTTAAAAATTATTTTTAATGTTAAACTTCTAATTCTTTAGCAAAATGATACAGTAAAGATTTGTCAGTGTTTCCTGAGGAAGGAGACAGAATGGTTAAAAGCGCTCGCCTGCCAATACAGCTCCCTGTCTCACACTGCATAAAGTACAAGATCAGCACTCTATGCTACAAATGTATTCACAAATCAGCCCCTTCCTATCTCTGTGGCTGCCTTCACCTCTACACTCCATCTCGCTCACTACGATCAGCTTCGGATCCACTCCACTTACGCATACCCAGATTCAAACTCTCGACTGTTGGCGCTGTTCTTTCTCTGTCTCTGGACCTTGCAATTGGAATGAACTTCCTCTCTCGCTTCGTCAAGTCTCCACACTCAGCTCTTTCAAGTCTGGCCTTAAAACCCACCTCTTCCCTAAATAGCCTCCCTTCCCTGCCTCTTCCTTGTCTTTAGTTTCTCCAGTTTTAGAGTTATGCGTGCGTGAGAATGACTGGTGCGAAAGCGCTTAGATTTGTCTCTGCACAAGATTCAGCGCTATATAAGTACCATTATTATTATTATTATTATTATTATTATTATTATTATTCTGTGAGGGTGTAGATTCAAATGAGAGAGAATTTCACATTTTGAAGTTATGTGCATTTCCTGGAGGTTTCCAGAAACAAGGAGTTTCCTCAGTACCGTGCCCACAGCATTGAACAGCATTCTCAGCATGAAAACTGTGAATGATCTTGACAAGAAACCATCTGTGTCATGGCAGGGGGTGATATCTTGGATAGAGAGTTATATGTGGCACACTTAAACATTCACGTGCACAATTACAAAACATGCCTACACACACACACACACACACACACACACACACACACACACACACACACACACACACACACACACACACACACACACACACACACACACACAAACAAACAAACAAAAAATCCCTCTTTCTTTATCCTCCTCCCCCACACACTTTCTTTGATGTTGAACTAAACATATCATAACTGAACTAAACTTTTCAGATTTAAATTTTCTTTTCTTTTTTTCTTTTTCTTTTTAAACAATTTCATTCAGTTTTAACAGGTCAACATTCTGCTAAACAGTGGATTAGAAAAGCTTAGAAAACATGCACTCATTGTTAGGGCTGAGTTTGATTCCAAAATGCATTAGAATATGAAACAGGTAGAAAAAAAAAATCAGTGCACACAGCCCCCAAACCACCCTCTCCCCTTCTCTGTTTCTCTGTTGATCTCTCTGTCTCAGTCTGTCTGTCTCTGTCTCTCTCTGTCTCTCTCTCTCTTCTCTCTCTCTTTGTAGTCGGGCTTTGGACATTGTCATTCATGTCAAACAGCATTAGTCCATTTGTGTGATTCA
Organism: Babylonia areolata; assembly: GCF_041734735.1. Taxonomy (NCBI): domain Eukaryota; kingdom Metazoa; phylum Mollusca; class Gastropoda; order Neogastropoda; family Buccinidae; genus Babylonia; species Babylonia areolata. The sequence goes on from NC_134887.1 coordinate 3,743,886, forward strand.
TGGTTGTCTGGCATCAACCACAGTGAAATCGTAGGTGCTGCTTTTTTTGACTTAAAGAAAGCTTTTGATCTTGTTGACCACAAAACTCTATTTAAAAAACTGTCATTGTATCTCAGAGACCCCACCACGCTGTCCTTTTTTGAATCATTCCTTACAGACAGAATACAACATTTGTTTACCAGTGGTAAGACTACTTCCACTGAAGCAGTTCAAAGTGGAGTTCCTCAAGGATCCGTTCTTGGACCACTTCTATTCTGCATATTTATCAATGACCTTGCTTTGGCTATATCAGACCCAAGAGTCTCATGTGATTTTTTGCAGATTCCAATGCTGTCAGCGTTGCTTCAGTTCAATATTCTCTTCAGACGGGCATAAATGATGTTTCTAAATGGTGCAAATCCAACTCTATTGTATTGTATTGTATTGTATTTCTTTTTATCACATCAGATTTCTCTGTGTGAAATTTGGGCTGCTGTCCCCAGGGAGAGTGTGTTGCTATACTACAGTGCCACCCATTTTTTTGTATTTTTTCCTGCATGCAGTTTTATTTGTTTTTCCTATCGATGTGGATTTTTCTACATAATTTTGCCAGGAACAACCCTTTTGTTGCCGTGGGTTCTTTTACGTGCGCTAAATACATGCCACACACGGGACCTAGGTTTATCGTCTCATCTGAATGACTAGCGTCCAGACCACCACTCAAGGTCTAGTGGAGGGGGAGAAAATATCGGCGGCTTCATTCCCCCAAAAACCAAAAAATATGATTCTCGCACCAAGACAAAAGCATAAAAAAAAATCCACTTGTCCTCAGTTTGAATGTCTATGGCAACTCCATCCACGAGCACCGTGTCTTGGAAGTCATGAACTGAAATGGCAATCACACATTAACTCTGTCTGTATAAGGTTGGCACACCTTCTTTTTTTACTTAATCAGCTCAAGTCTTACATAGACAGTGATGCTCGCAAGATGTTCTTCCACGCTCACTGTCTTTCTCTCATTAATTACGCATCTGTAGTCTGGAGCTGTGCTGCAGATGTTCATCTTAAAAAGCTAAATTCCCTTCACAAGAGAGCAGCCAAAATGATTTTACCAGATCCTTCATTGTCAACGTTTGAAAAACAAGCCAGATTAAACATCCTTCCATTGCAAAAACAGTATTCAACAAAGCGATACTTGTGTACAAAGCGCACAGTAACTTGGCACCACAATATCTACATTTGCTTACCCGAGTCTCATGCTGATATGGCTCAAACAAGTACATTTTACCACGCACCCACATTGATATGTTCAAATCAAGTTTTGCATTTTCATTTCTTTCATTTTCGTCTATTTTGTGTGCATGCATGAATTTATTTATTTCATTCCATCATGATAGTGACAATAGCTCTTGTATAAGTGATATTGGTGATGGTAGTAGTCATTTTAGTACTAATTACAACTGTCGTACTTGGATTTGATGATAACAACGATGTGGCTTTAGTCATCCGGTTGTCGATACTGATGACATATTTCTCTTCCCCTTCCCCTTTCTCTCTCTCTCTCTCTCTCCCTCTCTCTCTCATCCATCTGTCAATCTGTGTATGTGTGTGTGTGTTTGTGTGTGTGTGTGTGTGTGTGCGTGCGCACGCGTGTCTGCTCTTTATCATATTCTTTCTGCAGGACTTTAAAAAAGAAGAAGTTTTTATTTTCTCTTTCTCCCCTTTTCATTAAATATATATGTGCTGTTGTAACTGATGTAGATTAGCAAGGACATATTGGAAGAATAGGCCATGCCTAAAATCTTATTTCTTGAATAAAAAAAAAAAACGTTCTGAGTTCTCTCTGTGTCTGTCTCCCTGTCTCTCTCTCTGTCTCTGTCTCTCTCTCCTCTCTCTTTCTCTCTCTCCTCTCTTTCTCTTTATCTCCCTCTCTCTCTTTTTTCTCTCTCCCATCTCTCTCTTGCTCTCTCTCTCTCCCCCCCCTCTCTCTTCTTCACACACTCTCTTTGACAGTGAACTGATCATTTAATTCTTTTCAGACTTCAGTTATAAGTCATAAATTTGTATACAGATCGTGTGTGTGTGTGTGTGTGTGTGTGTGTGTGTGTGTGTGTGTGTGTGTACATACATATACTCGGCTGTTATTATTCATTTCTTTACTATTTATTTATTCACTTGATGCTGTGCAGTGATTCTGCAGATTATCTGCCTCATCATCTACCCTGTCAAGTTCACAGAAGAGGTAAGCACTCTGTTTTATTTTGTACATACTTTTCTTCTGTTACACTCACAAGAGACTCTCAGCAACTTTTTATTTTTCCAGGCATTATTCATTGCCACAAGATTTCTGACAAGGAATTGTACGTTCTGTTTGAAACACACACATGCACGCAAATTACACTTACACACACACAGCACACAACACACACACACACATATGCACACACACATTTACACACACACACACACACACACACACACACACACACACACACACACTGAGGCACACAACATATATCATGCCATTAATTCAATAAGATGCGACTACTGGAAGATTTTGCGGGTATATTGTATCTTTGTTATTCTGGCACTTTCATTTAGGTTGTGCTGTGTGTGTGTTTAGTTCCTGTAGTAAGGTTAACACTTTATCATGTCAGTTTTTTTCATGTGTATTTGTTTGCTTAATGTCTGCAGCTTACAAACCACTGATGCTTGTGTGTGAATAAATTTCTTCTTGAAAAAAAAGAAGAAGAAAAAACAGATGAGGATTTATATGGCTAATATACCATTGTGCTCAGTCGATATACCGTTGTGCTCAATCGACTATATATTGTGATAGTCATGTTCTTCTTCTTCTTCTGTGTTTGTGGGCTGCAACTTCCACATTCACTTGTATGAACTACGAGTGGGCTTTTACGTGTATGACCGTTTTTACCCCGCCATGTAGGCAGCCATAGCTTTTGGGGGCGGTGATTGCTGGGTATGTTCTTGTTTCCATAACCCACCGAACACTGACATGGATTACAGGATCTTTAACATGCATATTTGATCTTCTGTTTGCGTATATGTAATAGCATTTATTTTGTGGCACTTTGAATGAATGTGTGGTTGAGATTGCGCGTGCGTGTTGGTGCTTGTGATGCTAGGGGAAGCAATTGCGTGTTGGTGCTTGTGATGCTAGGGGAAGCAATTGCGTGTTTCTTATGAATATGATTTTATTGTGATCATCGCTCCTCAGTGTCAGTGAGTACAGCTCTGGATAGCTTAGCTGATCCCGTCACAGCAACTGTAAGCCAGAGCGTGAGAATCGGCTGGACCAGACGGGTCCTAGTGTTTCGTTGTTTGGCCTGTTGTCACACTGATGAGAGGTCGCACATTGTCGCGTGTTGTCGCGCATTGACGTATTGACGAGATCAGAATAGAGAAACTCTGTAAAACGACCTTGTGTGAGGTGTTCATTCCCTTTTCCTCCCCCTCTTGTTCGTCCTTACCCTCTTGTGGAAAACGCTGTATCGAAGATAGAACTCACCCCAACAACTACAACATATACACACGAAGGGGTTTCAAGCAATAGCAGGTCTGCACATATGTTGACGTGGGAGATCGTAAAAATCATGACCCACCAGGCGCCGTCGCTGTGATTCGAACCTGGAACCCTCAGATTGAAAGTCCAACGGTTCAACCACTCGGCTGTTGCGCCTGTCATAGTCATGTTCAACTAAGACCATCAGGATAGCAGAGGAGGTAACTGCTGTCCCAACAATCTGGGCTAGATTGGAGTCTCCTGGAGAGTGTCTTGCCCAAGTTACTCTCTCGGCCAAGAGGGATTTAGGACAGTCGGCATTTTGGGATGGTTCCTAAAGGCTGACATGCCCCCCAAGGCTGCAGCACTAAGAGCCAGTGCAGTTTTTCCTCCTAGTTTGAGAGTTACAGCCCTTCACAAAAGATGGACCTGTCAATGACTTCCAAAAAATGCTGGCCCAGATGTAGGCTTATGTCATTCTCCAGTGTAAACTGATAGAATATTGGGGTAATATTATAAGAATAATATTTGTTCCAGTGTATCAGACGGGTGCCATAGCCGAATGGTTAAAGCGTTGGACTTTCGATCTGAGGGTCCCGGGTTCGAATCACGGTGACGGCGCCTGGTGGGTAAAGGGTGGAGATTTTTACGATCTCCCAGGTCAACATATGTGCAGACCTGCCAGTGCCTGAACCCCCTTCGTGTGTATACGCAAGCATAAGATCAAATACGCACGTTAAAGATCCTGTAATCCATGTCAGCGTTCGGTGGGTTATGGAAACAAGAACATACCCAGGATGCACCCCCCCGAAAACGGAGTATGGCTGCCTACAATGGCGGGGTAAAAACGGTCATACACGTAAAAAGCCCACTCGCGTATACGAGTGAACGTGGGAGTTGAAGCCCACGAACGCAGAAGAAGAAGAAGTTCCAGTGTATCTTTTATTTTCCTGTGTGCTGGCTGTATCAGCAGTGTTAGCAGAACTGACTAAGTTTTGTACCTTGTGAATGGAGAGAGTTACCACCCAACACAATTTGTTAATATTAGAAGACATGGGGTGTATTACAATGTAAAGGTGTGAGGGATGTTGGGTTGCTGGTGTGTGTGTGTGCGTGTGGATACACATGTCTGTGTGGCTGTGTGTGTATGTGTTTGTGTATGTGTGTGTGTTTGTGTGTGTGCCTATGTGTGCGTATGTGTAGAGGGCAGCTGATACATACATAATTTATGTATGTCAAAATGCGTGTTTGTATTGTGTGTGTGTGTGTGTGTGTGTGTGTGTAGTTTGTTAGTTACATTTTGGTGTGTATACGTAACATTGATGTTATGTGTTATATAGTAAAAAATGTTTAAAAAATATTAAAAAAATTAAAAAAAGGTAAAAATACTGTTTTGTTAAAAGCACCTAGAGCAGATTCTGGATAGTGCTATGGTGATGATGACAATGATGATGACGAAGACGATGATGATGATGACAATGATGATGGTGGTGATGATGATGATGATGACAACAATGATGATGATGACAATGGCAATGATGATGATGACGATGATGATGATGATGACAGTGACGATGATGATGATGATGACAATGAAGACGACGACTATGATGATGTTGACTGGGTGAAGGAGGACAAGTACTACCGAGTGAAGACCCAGAGCTTTGACCTGGACTGGATGTATGATGATGATGATGATGATGGTGATGACGACGATGATGACGATCTTGGTCCATAGGTGAAGGAGGACAAGTACTACTGAGTGGAGATGGGGAGCTTTGACCTGGACTGGACGTACGATGATGATGATGATGACGATGATGATAATGATGATGATGATGACAACGATGACGATGATGATGATGATAACTATGATGATGATGATGATAACTATGATGATGACAACCATGATGATGTTGACCAGGTGAAGGAGGACAAGTACTACCAAGTGAAGACCCAGAGCTTTGACCTGGACTGGACGTACGATGATGATGATGATGATGATGATGACAATGAATATGTTGTCAATGATGATGATGATGATGATGATGACAGTAACGACCATGATGATAATGATGATGACAGTGATAACGATGATGATGACAATGGTGATGATGATGTTGACGACGATGATGATGACGACGAGGATCTTGATCCGCAGGTGAAGGAGGACAAGTACTACTGAGCGTAGATCCAGAGCTTTGACCTGGACTGGACGTATGATGATGATGATGATGACGATGTCGATGATGATGATGATATTGATAATGATGTTGATGATGATACTGATATGACGATGATGACAGTGATGATGGTGATGATGATGATGATGACAACATTGATGATGGTGACATTGGCGATGATGATGATGATGACTATGACGATGACAACGATGATGATGATGATGACTATGACGATGACAACGATGATGATGATGATGATGACTATGACGATGACAACGATGATGATGATGATGATGACAACGATGATGATGATGACGATGATGATGTTGACCAGGTGAAGGAGGACAAGTACTACCGAGTGGAGATGGGGAGCTTTGACCTGGACTGGACACACGATGATGATGACGACGACAATGATGATGATGATGACGATAATGATGATGACGATGACGATGTCAACGACGATGACGATGATGATGATGACAACGACGATGTCAACGATGACGACGATGATGACAACGACGATGGCAACAAAAATGATGATGACGGTGATGACAATGATGACGATGACGACGAGGATCTTGGTCCGCAGGTGAAGGAGGACAAGTACTACCGGGCGGAGACGCAGAGCTTTGACCTGGACTGGATGTATGATGATGATGACGATAATGATGACGACGACGATGATGATGACGATGATGATGTTGACCAGGTGAAGGAGGACAAGTACTACCGGGCGGAGATGCAGAGCTTTGACCTGGACTGGACGTACGATGATGATGATGATGATGACGACGATGATGATGACGACGACGATGAAGACGACGATGATGATGACGATGATGATGGTGATGATGATGTTGACCAGGTGAAGGAGGACAAGTACTACCGGGCGGAGACGCAGAGCTTTGACCTGGACTGGACGTACGGGGTGGCCTGGGGTGCGGTGTGCTTCATGCTGGGGGCCGCCGTGCTGTTCCTCATCCGCACCGAGACGGACCACTCGTCCGGCCGCGCCGACAACACCCCCCCACCCGTCTACCTGTCCTACACCCGCGCCTGAGTGGGTGGGGGTGGGGTGTGGGGGGTGGGGAGGGGCTTGGGGTGGCGGGTGGGGGTGGGGGGGAGGGAGGAAGGTGGCTGGAACGTTTCTGGACGTTTCCTTCTTTTTTTTTTCTTTTTTTTTTTCCAATGATTATTTTTTATTCTTGGGATTATCTGTTTGGTCTTTTGTTGGTGTTGTTTTTGTTTTTTTAAATGTTGAAAGGATTTTGTTTTATGAATTGATTATTTTTGCGGAAGAATTTTTTTTTTTTTTAAATAGAGATATGTGTATGAATTATGTATATAAAAAAAATGTATTTTTGTTTTGATGTCTCAAGATTTAAAAAAGAATATTTTGTTGGAAGAAAATTTTTTATAATGGGAAATGCGTGTATATATTTTTAAATGATTTAGTTGTTAAGAGTGGGATTGGTTGGTTGTTGCTGTCTTTTTAAAGTTAGCATGAAAAATGATTTCAGTGGCTTGGAATTACTGTTGGATTCGGATAGGAACATTCAAGCGGGTATCTTTGGTTGGTTCTGCTGGGATGGGGATGGATGAAGTAGATTTTGCCTGAAAAGACTGGGGTTTTACCTGAAGAAGACTAGGATTTTACCTGAAAAGACTGGGGTTTTACGTGAAAAGACAGGTTTTACCTGAAGAAGGCTAGGATTTTACCTGAAAAGACTGGGGTTTTACCTGAAAAGACAGGTTTTACCTGAAGAAGGCTAGGATTTTACCTGAAAAGACTGGGGTTTCACCTGAAAGGACTGGAGTTTTTTTTTACCTGAAAAGGCAGGGGTTAAACCTGAAGAAGGCTAGGATTTTTTGCCTGTAAAGACTACATATTCTGAGTGTTGATGAAGCCCGGTTGTGTCAGTTTGTCACCCGAGTTGTGCCATACTTTGGAGGGCTGGCCAGCTGTTCCAAGCTGTGGGGCCCCACAGAGGGAAAATTTTTTCTGCTGTTATCTCTGCTTTTCCCCATTCCTTGTTGAAGGCTGCAAGGCAGTGGGTGGCTGGTTCACTGGCTGAGGTAGTCCTTAATCTTAACCCGTTCAACTCCAGGGAGCTAACAGCCTCCGCAGGTTCCGCTGCCGTGTGGCTGGGGATAAACGAAAGAAAACAACAACCCAGCTCTGAAATTAACTGCTTTTTTTTTTTCTCCTCCAAATTGACACGTGGAGTCATAGCGGGAAGTACTGTGAAAGTTAGTTCCCTTTGTTTGTGGTTTGTGCTTACGTGAGAACGTGTCGCCATTTTCAGGAAACTGTTTGACACCGGGGCTTTGTTCAGGTGCAGGACGGAACGAGTTAAGTCTCTCCTTGATGCTCGATTTAGCGACACCAGGGCTGATGTTTCCGAGGGGATTCCCCGTGCCACGGCTGTTGCCGCGAGAAAGGTTCCCCATGTGAACCAGAAAGGTTTTGCAACCCCCTTCTCTTGATTTTTTGCATTGAATTCTGCGTCAGTTTCACATGGTACAGTATACAACACGGAAACGGGGAGTGTTATTGTGCTACCTGTTGGGTTGAATATACTTCGTACCATGTCAGACTCACACCACTCATCCTTCCCTTTCTGTTCTTTCCATGGTTCGCATGGTGCCATCAGCTCAGGTGTCCTTCCTTGGATATCTTGCTCACCTGATGCTCTCCCTTTAGTTGATCCTCACTGTCCCACTTGGTGGCGCCACTGGTTGCATCATGGCTGGTTAGTAGTCTGGGCAGAACAGTTGGCTTTTCTCCACTGTAGCTTCTGTGACTTACTGTCTGTCGTTCATGTAGAACCACCGGGTTTATTTCATTGCTGTGGTTGATGGCTACATAATCAACACAGGCAGAACTGTTTGGTTTATTTCGCTGTAGCCTCCAGGACTTAGTAGTCATTCATGCAGAACCACTGGGTTTATTTCATTATTGTGGTTGATGGCTGTTAGATCATTCAGGTAGGACCGTTTATTCCGCTGTAGTCTCTATGACTTGACAGTTGTTCATGTAGAACCACTGGATTTTATTTTGCTGTTAACTGCTTCATGGCTGTGTGATGAGTCAAGCAAAACCTCCAGGTTTTCTTACCACTGCTTACCAGTGAAGCTCCGTGTCAGAAAGGCCGTTCAGCTATCCATTGTTTGTTGACGTGACCTGGCTGGGAGTGGTCGCCCCTGCTTTTCTTCCAGGTGGCGCTGGAATGACTTCTTTTTAGTGCATGGACTTGTTTATGGGATGGGGCTGATTTATTTTGAAATGTTGTTTTGTTTTTTTTGAAGAGGTTGGATGATTTTTAGAGGGAGGGGTGGAGGGTGGGGGGCAGGGGGTGGGGGGGGGGGGGGGGGGGCAGCAGGAGAATGACTTGACAAAACTGGAGAAGACTGTTGGAGATGCAGCCTTTTTTTTTTTTTTCCCCCTTTCCTTTCCTTTTTTTCTTCTTCTTTAATTCAGCTACCTGATTTTGACGATGAAAGAGATGTGGATGCGTCTGTTGTTTTTTTAAAAAGTTTTTTTTTTTTTTTTTTTTTTTTTTTTTTGCTCACACTCTCTGTCTCTCTCAATTATGTACATACATGAATGCATGTGGTGTGTGTGTGTGTGTGTGTGTGTGTGTGTGTGTGTGTGTAGATGTGTGTGTGCAGGTTTGTGCATGCGCACACACACTGTTTTCTCCCCACTCACACAGAACTGCTTAACTATGAACGATAGTTTTCTTTAATGCTGTTTTTTGTTGTTGTTTTTTTTCTTTCTTTTTTTTTGTTTCTTGTTGCTGTTTGGTTATTTGTTGTTCCTGATGGGGTTTTGCTTGGTTTGTTTTTACGACAACTGCTAAACAGTTTTTCTTTTTTTTTCTTTCTCTCTCTCTCCCAAGTTTTCTTGTGTACCTCAGCCAGTGTTGGCGAATGTCTTTCTGAACTGACAGGCCTTGAACTACAAATTGTGATGGGGGTGGGGGTTGTGGGGAGGGGGGCAGGATGGGGGGAGGGGGGGGGGAGGCTCCTCTCTTTCCCATGCGGAAAGCGTTCAGGAACAGGACCAAAAAAAAAAAAAAAAAAGAAAGACTGGCTCTCTGTCGGCATTGCGTTTCTGCTTGACTGCGTTAGAAGGGAAAGCATAGTGCCTGTTTTCGGGTGAAGTTTCCGTAGAGAGTGTGAACCTGTCAGTGTCCACACTCTTGTCTTTGTCAGGACAGAAAACGGGGCTTGGTGGACAAGTGCGTCAGAGGGTCTGAGTTCAGATCCTGACAGCACCAGGACTGGATTTCATGAGCGATGTTCGCAGCGCCAAATTTGCTCAGCGTCAAGAATGCTCTTAAGTCTCAGGGCTTCTGATCAGTTAAAAATCTTGGGTGTTCCACTGACTCGTTTACTATGATTTTTGGTGTTCCCAGACTATTTTTAGAGGGTCACTCAGAATCTAAAGCAGCACATTCTGATCAATCTATTACACAGATATACAAAGGTGGGTATGCCTTTTGGTCATAATCATCCATGTCTGAGCCTTGCAGTAGATGCAGGCATCACTCTCATAGACTCTGTGCCTGTGTGTTTGTGGAGACGGCGGTGAAGAGAAAGGAATTATGGGGAGGAGGTACCTCTGGCAGGTGTAGCAGACGATCCTAGCATCAGACTGGTGCTCCAATCCTCAATTTTCACTCTTTTTAAGTGTTTGTTCCAGACATTTTTTTTTTTTTAGAACATCCCAAGACCAAGGGACCTGTTTGATCAGCATAGAGTGCATCTTCTTTATTTTTCAGAGCGTCAGGGATACATATTCATGTGTTAACCAGAAACCCCAAGTCAGTGGATTTAGCTGAGATGTAGGAACCTTTTTTTTACTGTTAGGCAAAGTTAGTGCTGCTGAAATGGCTCACTGAACCCATCCCTGGGAGGGGGGGGGTGGGGGGAATGGAGATGCCCCTCTCATCCCATCTTCTCCTTTAATGTTTGTGCACAGCTGCTGATTTCTTGGCCAGTTTGTGTGTTTTCTTTTTTCCCTTTTTCTTAACACACGAGATCAAAGTATGCACACACACACACACAAGAAAAAAGATTGTTCAAATCACGCCAGCGTTTTGTGGTTTACAAACGCGTGAAAATACTCAGCATGCGTCGTCGCTCCTCAGAATGCAGTTTGCCTCCCCGACGTCAGGGAACAGACTGTCCATGGAAACGTTTGTTTGTGTGAGCGGTCACAGGCGCCGAGTCGGGGCTTTGAATGCTGAAGAAGGGAAAGGGGAAGACGATTCTCTCCTGCAAAGTTGTGTCCCTTGGATATATATGTGTGTGTGTGAGAGAGAGAGAGAGAAAGGCGGGTTGTGACAGGGTAAAGTGTATATTACGTGTTCCCTTCTGGAATCTGATACTGAAAATACATGTAGCAGTTTGTATTGTATTTTTCTCTTTTTATTTACAACAGATTTCTCTGTGTGAAATTCGGGCTGCTCTCCCACAGGGAGAGCGCGTCGCTATACTACAGCACCACCCATTTTTTTTTGTATTTTTTCCTGCTTGCAGTTTTATTTGTTTTTCCTGTCGAAGTGGATTTTTCTACAGAATTCTGCCAGGGACAACCCTTTTGTTGCCATGGGTTCTTTTACATGCATAAAGTGCATGCTGCACATGGGACCTCGGTTTATCGTCTCATCTGAATGACGTTTTAGGCACGCGGCAGGCTTAATCCTGCCTGCTGGTATCTGATGTGGATAACAGGGACGTCTGATTCAGGCATGTGAACTGCTTGAAAGATAAAATAGAATTCTGAAAACTGCAATGGGGGTGGGGTGGGGGGGGGGTTGTGGGGACAAGGTGGGGGGTGGGGTGGGGTCTGGTGACACGTTTTCCCCAGACATTTCTTTTTCTTTTTTTTTTTCCCGAAGTATGGAAACCTTTCCAGGTCAGTCCTAGGGTTATTGTCTAGTTATGAAATGTTACAATTTTGCATGGGGGTATAGCTACATGCATACATATGTATTATGTGCACAGACTGATCATTTTCCAGAGCTGTACACTTCTGAATTTTTGTTTTTTTGTGATAGTTTTATTTTTGGATGATATAGCTGATGATATGATACACCTGCCATTCTGGGGAAACCCCCAACACACATTAGTGGATGTTGTTCAGTAATGTAGAAGAAACTTGGATGCAATGAAACTGCTTTGTGTGTGTGTGAGGGAACCCCCCACCACCCCCACCACCCCTCATCCCCCTCCCCCCACGCTCCCCCTCCCCCACCCCCACCCTATGTCACACTTTGTTCACTGCAAGTGAGGACTCATCAGGAAATGTTCACCTTCTTTCTGTGTGTGTGTGTGTGTGTGTGTGTGTATGTGTTGTGAGTGTTACTCTGTGTGTGTGTGTGTTGTGTGTGTTACTCTGTGTGTGTGTGTGTGTGCGTGTGTGTGTGTGTGTGTGTGTATGTGTTGTGAGTGTTACTCTGTGTGTGTGTGTGTGTTGTGTGTGTTACTGTGTGTGTGTGTGTGTGTGTTACTGTGTGTGTGTGTGTGTGTGCGTGTGTGTGTTGTGTGTGTTACTCTGTGTGTGTGTGTGTGTGTGTTACTCAGTGTGTGTGTGTGTGTGTGTGTGTTACTCAGTGTGTGTGTGTGTGTGTGTTACTCAGTGTGTGTGTGTGTGTGTGTGTGTGTGTGTGTGTGTGTGTTACTCAGTGTGTGTGTGTGTGTGTGTGTGTGTGTGTGTGTGTGTTACTCAGTGTGTGTGTGTGTGTACTCTGTGCTTTTGTATTTCTTCCAGAATATATATATATATCTCTATATATATTCCACATTTTAAAGGAAGTGAAGGTGGTAGAGAGGAAAAAAGATGTTTTGGAAAGCATCACCTTCGTGAGGTGCAGTGGTTTAAGTATTTTCATTTTGGTGAATTGGTCGGACAAAATTGATGCATTCTTAGTGTAGACATTACATGTGTAGGAAGATTTAAAAAAAATTTTTTTTTTCACACCGCATACTGGCTTAAAACATGTACAGCTTGACATATCAGTCCTCCTTGCATATGTGTATATCAGTTGCTGTCATTTTTAGCTGCCTTGGTCCCTTATGCCTGCATGCTGAGGTGAAAAGTAATATCAGTTTTTAGAACTGTTGGCTATGCTGTATGACTGTAAACATTTTATGAACAAGAAGTAGCCATGCCTTGAATCTCTTTGGTTTTGGATAGAAACGATAAGTTTAGTGTCGGCATTGGTTTTGTATTCAGCTTTGCTTGGTTTGTGAGTTACTTTTGCTGTCCTGATTTATTCAGACGAGCGTTTTTTCGTGTGTGTGTGTGTGTGTTTGCTTAAGTTAGCAGACACATGTTTATTTGCGGTTTAGTGGAGGACGTCGAATCTCTTGCTTAACGTAGAAAGGATTCACTTTTTGTTGTCCATTTTATCTGAATGATTTCAAGTCTTTGAGAAGTGAAATGTGTTTGTTTTTTTATCAGAATACTCCGTCAATAGTCTGAAAGGCAGATCTGATCTGAAAGCATCACTGGTCTCTTTGCTTCTTTTGTATTATAGCGCAACAAAAAAGATATTATATATATTTTAGCTCAAGGATATTACATATGTAATAGATAAATGATAATAGTAATAGTCATTATTATTCATTCGGGAATCCAGCAGTGTCCCATACAAATATTTTTCCCTTGTTCTGTGAATCAAGTGTTTGGTGGAGTGTGACCTTTCGCTGAAGTCTTCGCCTCTATTGTCAGACTCTTTTAAGTGCACAGGAACTTGGTTTCATTTCCAGCAATTACATGTGACATTGTGCCTTGCCAAGCTGCTAGCGTTACCTTCCATCATGGTGAATAATTACGACTGTTACCCACTCACTGCGTCATGGTGCACATGCATAGCCGTCTAGTCAGCTTTGCTTTGCTTCTGGATTCTGGCTCAGCATTGCTTTTTGTTGTTTGTTACAGGGTGAATTTTGGGAAGTCTGTGGCCAGTTTCTTTCGTTTTTCAGCTTTGAGGCTTGTAAGATCAACATTGCTTGGTGTCGTATACTTACCATGTCAGACTGATGCAAACCAGGCCTATCTGTTTGCTCTTCTCGGCCAGAATTTATCGCGGCAACTCGGTGATACATCTCGCCATCAGACCACGGTCAGCTAGCCAGTGAAATGCCGTTTCCGGCAGGAGGTAAACAATCATTCTCAGTGGCTGCTGTTTTTCAGATAAGTGACATTATTGATTAGCTCGGTCTTTGCCAACCTTTTATGCACTAGAAATGTTATTTTCATGCATGAGAAGAGCAAAGACATAGGCCTGGTTTGCATCAGTTTGACATGGTAAGTTCAACTAAACTGGGATTATAATATCAACTCCTCATTTGGCCTTTTTGGCTTGAGTTTGTGCATGCGTGCGCGTGTGCGTGTGTTTGGGAGGTGCGTGGGGGGGGGGGGGGGGGGGGGGAGGGGGGGGGGGGGAGGTGTTTGAGTTGTGAGTGATGTTCACTGGGTTGGTTTTTTTTTTTTCTTTAAGTTGTATTTTAAGTGAGTTTGTATCTTCTTTTTTTTCTTTCACGTTTTAAAAATGATATACCTGTGTCTTATTGATACCACATGTATTGTGAAACGGACTTAGAGCTGCAGAGTAAGCGCTATATGTATGGATGTTGTTGTTATCATTATTATTATTATGATTATTGTTATCATTATTATTATGATTATTGTTATTATTATTGTTATTATTATTATTATTGCCATAATCATTATTATTGTCATAATCTTCATTATTATGTAACATACTTGTTGCATGTTTAGATAGTTAAAGGCTTTGCTGTGATTTTCTTTGATAGGGTTTAGAAATGATTTTCTCTTTTGTTGTTGCTCTTGTTGGGTTTTGTTACGTAACATATTTCTTGCAGGTTTGAATGAATAATGGATTTGCAGTGGTTTTCTTTGGTAGGATTTTGAAATGAATGTTTTTTTTTGTTTTTTTTTGTTCTTGTTAGGTTTTATTATGTAATGTATTTGTTGCATGTTTGAATGAATAATGGATTTGCAGTGATTTTCTTTGATAGGATTTAGAAATGATGTATTTTTGCTCTCGTTGGGTTTGTTATGTAACACATTGGTTTGCACATTCTAACAGTCACAGGATCGGCTGTGATATTGTTTTTGTTTTTTTTTCCACAGGCTTTAGAAATGAGCTGGGTTGGTTTTTCTTTCTCGTAGTTGTTGGTTGGTTTTGTTTTCTGTCTGTTTGCATTTTTCCTTCCATTGCAAACCATTAGAGAAGATGGGAAGCTTGTATCCAGTGTGGAGGAATAGGGGGGCTGGGGGGGAGGGGGGGGGGAGTGAATTGCATACTGTTGTTTTCAGTTTCAGTTTCTTGCGGTGGTCAGTGTGTGTTTTGTTTCCCATCCTACGCTTCCCGGTTGTTCAGCCCATGGTGCTCTTCATTGAGCGTTTTGGGTGGCCGGAACGTTTACTTTGAAGAAATTAGAGTGTTCAAAGCAGGCACGTTGCCTGAATAATGGTGCATGGAATAATGGAATAGGACCTCGGTTCTATTTTGCTGGTTTTCGGAACACGAGGTAATGATTAAGAGGGACAGACGGGGGCATCCGTATTGCAGTGTTAGAGGTGAAATCCTTGGATCATCGCAAGACGAACAACTGCCAAAGCATTTGCCAAGCATGTTTTCATTAGTCAAGAACGAAAGTCCGAGGTTCGAAGACGATCAGATACCGTCGTAGTTCTGACCATAAACGATGCCAACTAGCGATTCGCTGGTGTTGCTTCATCGACTCTGCGGGCAGCTTCCGGGAAACCAAAGTTTTCGGGTTCCGGGGGAAGTGTGGTTGCAAAGCTGAAACTTAAAGGAATTGACGGAAGGGTGATGGGCGCAACAGCCGAGTGGTTAAAGCGTTGGACTGTCAATCTGAGGGTCCCGGGTTCGAATCACGGTGACAGCGCCTGGTGGGTAAAGGGTGGAGATTTTTACGATCTCCCAGGTCAACATATGTGCAGACCTGCTAGTGCCTGAACCCCCTTCGTGTGTATATGCAAGCAGAAGATCAAATACGCATGTTAAAGATCGTGTAATCCATGTCAGCGTTTGGAGGGTTATGGAAACAAGAACATACCCAGCATGCACACCCCCGAAAACGGAGTATGGCTGCCTACATGGCGGGGTAAAAACGGTCATACACGTAAAAGCCCACTCGTGTGCATACGAGTGAACGCAGAAGAAGAAGAAGATGGAAGGGCACCACCAGGAGTGGAGCCTGCGGCTTAATTTGACTCAACACGGGAAAACTCACGCGGTCTGGACACTGTAAGGATTGACAGATTGATAGCTCTTTCTTGATTCAGTGGGTGGTGGTGCATGGCCGTCCTTAGCTGGTGGAGCGATTTGTCTGAAACTGAAACTCCTGATGTGATGCATACTGTTGTGTATATTGCTTCTCTCTTTTTTTTTTTTTTTTTTTTTTTTTTTTTGGTAAGTTTCTTAGGATATTTTGTTCCTTTTTATCATCATGAAATTCTTTTATGGTTTTCTTAACAGAAAATTTTTTGAATCTCTTCCTTTTTTCTTCTCCTTGCTGCAGGTCCTCGGCACAGCTGTGGAGCTTTTCTTCTTCTTCTTCTTCTGCTTCTTCAGCATTCGTGGGCTGCAACTCCCACATTCACTTGCATGTACACGAGTGGGCTTTTATGTGCATGACCGTTTTTACCCCGCCATGTAGGCAGCCATACTCCGCTTTCGGGGTTGTGCATGCTGGGTACGTTCTTGTTTCCATAACCCACCGAACACTGACATGGATTACAGGATCTTTAACGTGCGTATTAGATCTTCTGCATGCGTTTACACACGAAGGGGGTTCAGGCACTAAGCAGGTCTGCACATATGTTGACCTGGGAGATCGTAAAAATCTCCACCCTTTACACACCGGTCGCCGTCACCGTGATTCAAACCCGGGACCCTCAGATTGACAGTCCAACGCTTTAACCGCTCGGCTATTGCGCCCGTCTTTTCTTCTTTTCAACCAAAGTGTTCTGTCTCCTGGTGAAAGACTAGCACCCTGGCCACCCTTTCTTTCTTGTCTTGAGTGCGCCTGCCAGAGCATTAGATATAGTTTTCAAATCCTCTGGGTTTTTTTGCCCCAGTATTAAATGATGTTATTTTCATTTTATTTTGAAAAAAGTTTGCAGTGCTTTTGAAAAAAAAACCCACTTGAGAAGAGACATTCCTGGTTGTTTTTCATGCGCCATAGAGCTTAGGTATGGTGTGATGTGGGCAAAGTGATGGATATTTGTTTGGTTTACTCGATACTGTTGTCGTAATCATTCTTGTCGTGATTATTGGTTTGTGATGGCCATTGGTTGTGTACTGTGGTGCTTTGAGTTTTATTTTAGAATGGCAAATGTAGTTCCCGGTTGAACAGTTCTTATATTGCATATATAAGAATTAAAAAAAAAAAATATATATATATATACACGTGGTCCGTGTAAAGCTGGTATCCCATCTCAAACAAACGGATGAGCTGTGAGGTTTCCACAGACAAAGTTTGTAGATGAATATGATTGTAGCCGTGTTCATTTTCTTTGCTTGAACTTTGTTCATTTACACGATTGTAGCCATGTTCATTTTCTTTGCTTGAACTTTGTTCATTTACACTATTGTAGCCATGTTTATTTTCTTTGCTTGAACTTTGTTCATTTACACGATTGTAGCCGTGTTCATTTTCTTTGCTTGAACTTTGTTCATTTACATGATTGTAGCCGTGTTCATTTTCTTTGCTTGAACTTTGTTCATTTACACGATTGTAGCCATGTTCATTTTCTTTGCTTGAACTTTGTTCATTTACACGATTGTAGCCGTGTTTATTTTCTTTGCTTGAACTTTGTTCTTTTACATGATTGTAGCCGTGTTTATTCTCTTTGCTTGAACTTTGTTCATTTACACTATTGTAGCCAGGTTCATTTTCTTTGCTTGAACTTTGTTCATTTACACGATTGTAGCTGTGTTCATTTTCTTTGCTTGAACTTTGTTCATTTACATGATTGTAGCCATGTTCATTTTCTTTGCTTGAACTTTGTTCATTTACATGATTGTAGCCATGTTCATTTTCTTTGCTTGAACTTTGTTCATTTACACGATTGTAGCTGTGTTCATTTCCTTTGCTTGAACTTTGTTCTTTTACACGATTGTAGCTGTGTTCATTTCCTTTGCTTGAACTTTGTTCATTTACACGATTGTAGCCTTGTTCATTTTCTTTGCTTGTTGTGAAGTTTCTTTCCTGGTCCTGTTGGATGTGTAGTCTCATTTTTCTTTGTTGCTGACTGATTCATTTATTTACTTTCTCACTGCCTGTGATGTCTTTTGGCAAGCATGGCGGCAGCCTTGTTTTTCTGATCATGTGAAATCAGTTTTCCGGTTAGGGAATCAACTTTTTTGACTACGAGGCGATTTCCTGCCATAACCTGTATTCTGCGCGGACGTATCCTCATCAGAATGGTGTTCGCAAACGTCCTCTTTGGCCTTTGTACAGTGGCCAGAAAATGACAGCCGCTGGCTGAGGGAGAGTGAGTTCCAGACGTCACAGCACTGCCCTGCCCGCTTGGAATGTCATCCGCATCAGACTACATCACGAGGTAGTCTCCGAATCCCGTTTGGTTCAATTCAGATGTGAGCGGGACGTGTGAATGCGTGAAATCTGCTTGAAAACAGAACAGATTGAGATTATTTTGCTTCGTGTAAGTCTCTTCTATCACACAATTTATTTATTTTTTTTATTCATCTATTTTTCTTATAACACATTGGAAGTGAGAAAAAAATCAGGTTGTGGTAGGAGAGGTCTGTCATGCATATTAACTCATGTCTGTCCATGCGTCAGCTGCTCTTTGCCATCTGCTGGACAAAATTTGATGTCAGTGCATCTTGGTGGTGAAGGGTTTGTCTTTTGAGCATCTGTCAAAAATGTCGAGTTGTTTCGATGTTAAATGTCAAATCCAAGGTCACAAATATGAAAACAGTTGCAGCATAATCACATTATTTCTTTGAGGACTGTGCGACGGGCTTCTGCGTGCACTCTGACCTACAGTGAAAGCTCTGACCTGTCTGATTGACCTAGATTCAAGGTCAAGGTCGCTGGCCTCGAGGTCAAGGTCACTAGCCTTAAGGTCAAGGTTAAAGAGGCATATTTTGGTTCCCCAAATGGATTGTGCTGTCTTGTGCTTTATTATTATTTTATTGTTATTCTCCAAAAAGGCAGCTTACGCAAACTCAAGATTCCGTAACTGTTGAAAATGAACAGCCGTTTTCATCATTTTTGTCTTTAACTGGGGTAAAATGCCAGCGGTAGATGTAAGCAAACATGGGAGATGCCTGCCACGAAATGCGGAAAGCGAAGAAGAAAGACCTACAGAGCAAACCAGCTGGCCGTGACTTGCTTCTGTGTGATGTGGTCGGTGTGTGTCGTCAGTCAGAACCCTGTGAACTGGAAATGGATTAGCATGGCTTGTTCATTTGTTTGTTTGTGCTCGGTTTTTGTTTTTCCTATGGAATCAGTTTCTTTTCTTGTGCTGTGTGCCAATAGTTTTCTTGTTTTTTTCTGTTTCCATTTTAGCTTTTCCTCATTTATTCACCCCTGTGTTGTTGGTTTTTTAGTTGTTGGTTTTTTTTTTTTAACCATTGTCGGATCAGTGGAATATTCAGTTGTAGTTTTTTTGCATTTCAATTTTTAAACTTCTTTGTGTTATGTTTGCTTCTTAGCTCTGCGCAATTTCTGATCAGTATTTTAACTATCACAATGTTTATTTTTCATTCCTAGTGGATATTTTGTCATATTTTGCTCCTGTCTCATTCAAGTCGATGGGTGTTACAGAACTGGAAAGAACTGGCAGTACTAACTGGATGATTCTGTTTTAAAAAAAACAACAACAAAGAAAAAGAATTGTTTGATGTTCTTATTGGATTTTTTTTTTTCTTCTCTTGAATTTTGTTTTTGACAAGACTGGTTTTCAGTCTTTCTGTTTCTTCTTTTCTTTATGATTTTTAATACCTATGAACACACAGACACATACACACACAGACTCATTCATTCAAAAGTATGTGTAATATATATATATATAATTTTTCAAAATGTTTTTTGTTGTATATACATTGACGAAATTCCCTTGTTTTCCCAAAGGGACTTTTTTCTTTCAGGTTACAGGATTGTGACAGGATTTTTTTTTTTTTTTTTTTTTTTTTTTGCCTCCAGCATTGTATCCTGGCTCTGTACATCATTGAGTTTAATTCTGTTGTGGGTTGTTGGTTTTTTTTTTTTTTTTTGGGGGTGGGGGGGGGGTGGGGGGGGGTAGGGAGGGAGGGAGGATTTTTTGTGTGTGTGTGCATAATGTGCACAAAAGTGCATGTGGTTATAGTGTGGATTTGAGGACTTGAACTGTGATGCTCCCCAACCCCCCCCCCCCCCCCCCCCCACCTCCCCTCCTCCCCACCCCCTCCACCTTTCCTCTACATAACTGCGGTGATAATTTTACACATGTGGGGGAGGAGTCACTCCTGAAAGGGTGTGTGGAGATGGTGGGGGTAGGGGTGGGCGGGGGATGAGGGGGGGGGGGATTTGCTAAAGAGATGTTTTTTTCACCAGCTGTGTTGGGCTTCGTGAGGGTGTGTTCATCGTGCAAAGGGTCGGTGCTGTCATCATGCCGGGCTGAATGATGGAACGGAAGTTTATTTATTTATTTTTATTTTTATTTTTATTTTTTTTACACCTTTGACATGCTGCAAGAACGCCTCATTTTGTCATTATGGATGTGTTGTGTTGTATTGTATTATGGTATTGTGTTGTATTGTGTTGTGTTGTATTGTGTTGTACTGTATTGTATTTATATTTCCTTTTATCACAACAGATTTCTCTGTGTGAAATTGGGGCTGCTCTCTCCAGGGAGAACACGTCGCCACACTGACAGTGCTACCCTTTCTTTGGGAATTTTTTTTTCCTGTGTGCAGTTTTATTTGTTTTTCCTATTGAAGTGGATTTTTCTACAGAGTTTTGTCAAGAACAACCCTTTTGTTGCCGTGGGTTCTTTTGCATGCGCTAAGTGCATGCTGCACATGGGGCATCAGTTTATCATCTCATCCAAATGACTAGCGTCCAGACCACTAGCGTCCAGACCACCACTCAAGGTCAAGTATCGGTGGCTGAGCCGTGATTTGAACCAGCATGCTCAGATTCTCTTGCTTCCAAGGTGGACGCGTTACCTCTAGGCCATCACTCCACTGTGTTGTATTGTGTTGTGTTGTGTTGTGTTACTTTTTGTCACAACTGATTTCTCAGTGTGAAATGTGGTCCGCCCTGCCCAGGGAGAGCGCATCCCCACAGTAGAGTGTCATCCTTTTTTTCTTTTCCTTTTTCTCTCTCTTCTTTTTTGCTTTTTCTTTTCTTTTTTTTTTTTGTCTGCAAGTGTATTTTTTTTGCTGTCAAAAGCTGATTTTTTTCAGGGACAACCATTTTGTCGCCATGGGTTCTTTTACATGCGCTGAGTGCATGCTGCACACAGCACGTTGGTTTGTCATCTCATCCGAACGACTAGCGTCCAGACCACCACTTAGGGTTTGAGTGGATGGGGAGGAAACTCTGGCCAGTGTGGGGTTTGATCCTGTGCACTCGAGATTCTCTCGCTTCCAGAGTCGGTTGCGTTACCAGTAAACTGTCGCTTCCCATGTGGTGATGTGTGGGACACAGACAGGCACTGTGTGCTGTGTGTTTCCTGTGTTTGTGTCTATGGTTGTGTCTTTTGCTGGACGATAGCAATGTCAAACATCCCTGTGTAAATGTAGTGTTTTATATACGTTATTGAAACAAGGATTCGTTTTTTTCTTCTTCTTTTTGTGCCACACTTGCGATCAATGTACTTTTCGAAAAAAAAAAAAAAAAAATTATTGACAACGGACAAGCAATAGTCCTGTGAAATTTGTAAGAAAAACTGTGATAACTTGCACTATGTTTGAACCTTTTTGTTTTTAATTTTAGTGCAGGTGGGACTGGACGTAGGTTGGGGAGTTGGTTGGTTCATGTTGCAGTGTGTCAGGTGTGTCAGATATGTCAGATATGTGTCAGATATGTGTCATGACAGCTGTGAGCGCTGTGGTGCTGGCTGTGTTCAGAGAAGACAAGGACGCCAAGTCTTCCTCACACACACACACACTTTTTTACATTTACATTAAAAAAATTTTTTTTTATTTATGTACGCTTATAGTTGACTTCATCAAGTTTTTGCGCCTTACACATATTATTATTAGTAGTTCTTTTTTTTTGTATATATATATTTATCTATCATTTAATCACCCTTTTTTTTTTTTCTCAAGGCCTGACTAAGCGCGTTGGGTTACGCTGCTGGTCAGGCATCTGCTTGGCAGATGTGGTGTAGCGTGTATGGATTTGTCCGAACGCAGTGACGCCTCCTTGAGCTACTGAAACTCAGATCACTTTTTTTTCTTCATAATGGTATATTGGATTTATGGCCTGTCACTCACATGAACAGACTTTGTTCTTTGGATCACACTTATGTAACCAGGAGACTCATAAAGTGGTGTGAATCATGAGCTATTATTAAGCTTTTTTTTTTTTTTTTTTTTTCAATGTTATCTTTCTTTTAAATTTCTTTTCTTCCCCCCCCCCCCTTTTTTTTTTAATCTGCAACCTGCTCCGATGCTGCAGAATTTAAATTCATTGAAGCTGTTGTTTGCCATGTTCTTTAGATTTTTTACGTTCCAGGTGTGAGAACTGTGCACTTATCGTGCCATTCACAGGGGTCATGCTGGTTTTTAATCACAACATTTTGAAAACTTTTCAAACATCCTTTTTAAAACACCAAAAGGCTCAAAGCTTTAAAACGCTGGGAAAACCCGGGGGAAATCGGTGACATTTCAAGTGCTGGCAGTTTAGTCACAAAGATTCCGGAATAAGTTTTTGTAAATGATAATTCAGCTTTAAATTCAAAGTCAGCTGGAACATTTCACTGTGGTTCTTTATCGTTGACAGAAACTATGTATGTATGTTTATTTTGAAATTTCTGTTATCAGTAAGTACTGTAGAGGTCAGAATTCTGAACTTTTACAAATCTCAGTCATTTTTTTTTTAAGACTTAAGTAATGAAGAAATGTTTATATATATATATATATACACACACACATGAAAAAAAAAGTATTATTATTTATTTTTTATCATAGAAAATCTAAAATCTTTTAAAACATGCATGAACGCTGCATTCAGAAGGTAAAAAAACTTTGATCTGTGGAATCTGTATTGGAATGTTGGTGCTGAGTTTTACTTTATGTACTCAAGCAAAACTTCAGATTTATGTTCAGCCCAGACCTGTGAGCAGCATGTAAGCCATGTGGAGCCAGGCGTATGTCCTGTTGCTAGAGGTGAAGCATAAACATTCACTGCCATCATTTCACTGCAGTCTCTGGGGAAAAAGTTCATGGCGGTGACAGGCTGTTCTAGGTTCTGCTGTTGAACGTTTTCATTGTATTGTGCACATGACCTGGAATCGTGACATTATGTCTGTTTCTCCTGTCATCCTTTTTCCCCACCAGATCCAAGACGCAAACTTGATCACAGGCCACAGGGACGGTGATGCTGTCGGTGTTGACATGATGGTGAAAGATCCTAGTGTCCGTGTCAGGTGTTCGGCGTGTTAAGTTTAAACAAACCGACCCAACATGCATACCCCTGAAAACTGAGTATGGCTGCCTAAATGGCAGGTTAAAGACAGTCACAGGCAAGGGAACACCTTGTTCTTGATGCTGGTGAATGATTAGGAGAGCTGCTGCCCACAGATTTTGGAAAAGACACATTCCACGATGAAAGTCAAGCCAGACTTAATTCAGAGGATTTTCCCAGGTTCTTCCCTCTGGCCAGTGCAAACCCTTTATGTTCAGTTCCTTGTATATTGTTATTATCAGGAATACTGCCATGAATATTGAATGGAAATGTGTGTCACCGTTTTGCACACCATGTTTCATCCAGTGATGAGATTATTCTGCAGATGTCTGTTGAAACGGCATGTTGATGTACACACGTCTCTGTGAATTGTTTTCCTCTCTTTGTTCTCTTCTTTGGGTGTTGGCTCAGATATTAATGTGTATGTGTGTGTGTTCTTCGCCAGTAGTTTGTGCACTCATGGATTTACATCAAGCTGAGATTATTGTACGGTAGTGAACTTGTGCTCACTATGTATTGCTTCTGCACAATTCAATATGCAATACTGTGTTGTGTTATTATTATCATAATTCTTTTTATCAAGGGAGACACTCTACAAAAGTTCCAGTAAAGCAGCTTAAATTTACCACCCCACACCCCAGCTGTTTTCTCAGAGAAAGTATTTTGCATTACTAAAATTCACAGTCACAATCCACTACACATTTTTTGCCTGCTCACTTCTCGCTTCAAGCCATGTACTGTACAACCGCTGTGTTTTTCCAAGGCCAGGACATTCCTTGTTTTTCATCTGTTCACATATTTCAGCTCCCTTACCCACTGGGGATACAAGTGCATGTACATGCACACTGCTCTTCTTACACACTGCTCTGCATACACACGGCGCTACAAACTGCTCTACACACTGCTCTGCATACACACTGCTCTACATACACACTGATCTATACCCTGCTTTGCATACACACTGCTTTGCATACACACTGCTTTACATACACACTGCTCTACATACAATGTACATCAAATCAAAGAAAAACAAATCTTGGTAAATATAGTTCAGTAGGCTGCCAAAATTATTTTTCATTCACTTGAAATGACCACCTTAGATGTGCATCTTTTGAAATGCTTACGCATGACTCTGTTACTTGGATTTGTTGGTTGTTTGAAATACATGTACCGATAGATATTTATGTTTCCGTCTTGTAGTGCAAACTTTACATTCCTTTTCTTGCCATTTTATCCATAGAATGTAGATTACTTTTTTAACAATAAATTTTATCAAAAACAATGATTGAAAAGTTTATGGAGTGTAGTAAGCATGTGTGCGTCAGATTTGTTGACAGGTTTCAGTTTACCTCCATTTTCATTTGTTGCTTGCACAGAGAGAGAGAGAGAGAGAGAAAGAACACACACACACAAAGAGAATGCAGAAGTGAGACCTCAATCAAAGTACAGATTTATTTACATCATTCAAACTCCAATCTCTTCAACTCTCAACACAACACTACAATAAAGTTTCTAAAAAACAGAAAAACAAAAAGTGGATGAAAAACTTGAGGTCCAAACCTGATGATGATGATGTCATATAACACATGGCTTTTAACCACCCCACATTCCCATGTGGCCAGTACACACAATCCATCCCATGTGGCCAGTACACACAATCCACCCCACATTACCATGTGGCCAGTACACACAATCCACCCCTCATTCCCATGTGGCCAGTACACACAATCCACCCCACATTCCCATGTGGCCAGTACACACAATCCACCCCACATTCCCATGTGGCCAGTACACAATCCACCCCACATTCCCATGTGGCCAGTACACAATCCACCCCACATTCCCATGTGGCCAGTACACACAATCCACCCCATGCGGCCAGTACACACAATCCACCCCACATTCCCATGTGGCCAGTACACACAATCCACCCCATGTGGCCAGTGTACACAATCCACCCCATGTGGCCAGTACACAATCCACCCCACATTCCCATGTGGCCAGTACACACAATCCACCCCATGTGGCCAGTGTACACAATCCACCCCACATTCCCATGTGGCCAGTACACACAATCCACCCCATGCGGCCAGTACACACAATCCACCCCACATTCCCATGTGGCCAGTACACAATCCACCCCATGTGGCCAGTGTACACAATCCACCCCACATTCCCATGTGGCCAGTACACACAATCCACCCCATGCGGCCAGTAAACACAATCCACCCCACATTCCCATGTGGCCAGTACACAATCCACCCCAAATTCCCATGTGGCCAGTACACAATCCATCCCATGTGGCCAGTACACAATCCATCCCATGTGGCCAGTAAACACAATCCACCCCAAATTCCCATGTGGCCAGTGTACACAATCCATCCCATGTGGCCAGTACACACAATCCACCCCAAATTCCCATGTGGCCAGTGTACACAATCCACCCCACATTCCCATGTAGCCAGTACACACAATCCACCCCTCATTCCCATGTGGCCAGTGTACACAATCCACCCCTCATTCCCATGTGGCCAGTGTACACAATCCACCCCACATTCCCATGTGGCCAGTACACAATCCATCCCATGTGGCCAGTACACACAATCCACCCCACATTCCCATGTGGCCAGTGTACACAATCCACCCCACATTCCCATGTGGCCAGTACACAATCCACCCCACATTCCCATGTAGCCAGTACACACAATCCACCCCATGTGGCCAGTACACACACAATCCACCCCATGTGGCCAGTGTACACAATCCACCCCTCATTCCCATGCGGCCAGTACACACAATCCACCCCATGTGGCCGATACACACACAATCCACCCCCCATTCCCATGTAGCCAGTACACAATCCACCCCATGTGGCCAGTACACACACAATCCACCCCATGTGGCCGGTACACACACAATCCACCCCACATTCCCATGTAGCCAGTACACAATCCACCCCATGTGGCCAGTACACACACAATCCACCCCCCATTCCCATGTAGCCAGTACACAATCCACCCCATGTGGCCAGTACACACACAATCCACCCCATGTGGCCGGTACACACACAATCCACCCCACATTCCCATGTGGCCAGTACACACAATCCCCCCCATGTGGCCAGTGTACACAATCCACCCCATGTAGCCAGTGTACACAATCCACCCCACATTCCCATGTAGCCAGTACACACAATCCCCCCCATGTGGCCAGTGTACACAATCCACCCCACATTCCCATGTAGCCAGTACACACAATCCCCCCCATGTGGCCAGTACACACAATCCACCCCACATTCCCATGTAGCCAGTACACACAATCCACCCCATGTGGCCAGTACACACAATCCACCCCATGTGGCCAGTACACACAATCCACCCCACATTCCCATGTAGCCAGTACACACAATCCACCCCATGTGGCCAGTACACACAATCCACCCCATGTGGCCAGTACACACAATCCACCCCACATTCCCATGTAGCCAGTACACACAATCCATCCCATGTAGCCAGTACACACAATCCATCCCATGTAGCCAGTACACACAATCCATCCCATGTAGCCAGTACACACAATCCACCCCATGTAGCCAGTACACACAATCCACCCCATGTAGCCAGTACACACAATCCACCCCATGTGGCCAGTACACACAATCCATCCCATGTGGCCAGTACACACAATCCACCCCATGTGGCCAGTACACACAATCCATCCCATGTGGCCAGTACACACAATCCACCCCATGCGGCCAGTACACACAATCCACCCCATGTAGCCAGTACACACAATCCACCCCATGTGGCCAGTACACACAATCCACCCTATGTGGCCAGTACACACAATCCACCCCATGTAGCCAGTACACACAATCCACCCCATGCGGCCAGTACACACAATCCACCCCATGTGGCCAGTACACACAATCCACCCCATGTAGCCAGTACACACAATCCACCCCATGTGGCCAGTACACACAATCCACCCCATGTGGCCAGTACACACAATCCACCCCATGTGGCCAGTACACACAATCCATCCCATGTGGCCAGTACACACAATCCACCCCATGTGGCCAGTACACACAATCCATCCCATGTGGCCAGTACACACAATCCACCCCATGTGGCCAGTACACACAATCCATCCCATGTGGCCAGTACACACAATCCACCCTATGTGGCCAGTACACACAATCCACCCCATGTAGCCAGTACACACAATCCATCCCATGTAGCCAGTACACACAATCCATCCCATGTAGCCAGTACACACAATCCACCCCACATTCCCATGTAGCCAGTACACACAATCCACCCCATGTGGCCAGTACACACAATCCACCCCATGTGGCCAGTACACACAATCCATCCCATGTAGCCAGTACACACAATCCACCCCATGTGGCCAGTACACACAATCCATCCCATGTGGCCAGTACACACACACAGTCTGACAAATGCCACTGGAATCCAACTTGGGGTGTTCAAACTTCCTCACACCACTGTGTTCAAGGTTGTACTGTACCATGACTTACAGATCCCACAGCCTTCATGGCCACGGCAGCAGTGAACTCTTACCCACTGCACCAGGGGCTCGGCACAGGAAGGTGGGACCCAGCCCTCTCCTTCCCCTGTCTTTTTTCATTTTAATTATTTCTTGACCTTCCCTGACGGAAATCCGGTGCCCATCCACGCCGCAGTGGAGTGAGGAAAACCAAGTGCCTCCCCTCCCCCCCCACCCCCAAGGACACATCACCGTGCCGAAAGCCGGGCCTCAAACTCTCTGAGGTCTGCAGGGAAGAAGACGGGCCTGTCATCGGTTTTTTTAAGTGGTGGTGGTGGTGTGTCCATCGAGATCGATGATGACCATCGTTGTCATCCAGCTGGGGGATGGGGGGAGGGTGGTGGTGGGGTGGGGGGGAGGATGCTCATGAATCTATCTGTGAATGCCCAGATGGCTGAATAGCCCAATCTGCGCACGAAATGTTCGCTGACAGTTGGGGCAGACAAAGACAGGCATACCATTGTCAGGGAGCTTGTTTGCCCGTGACTTTCTGGCCTGCCTCTTCTGAACAGCTGCAGCAGTCCTGTTGGCCTCGCACAACTTGGCGCCTTTGTGCACAGCAGCGCGCCATTTGTCACGGTCCACTGTAGATTCCTCCCAGGAGTCAGGGTTGATATCAAACGCTTTCAGAGAGACTTTCAGAGTATCTCTGAAGCGCTTCTTCTGACCTCCGTGTGATCTCTTCCCTTGTTGCAGCTCGCCATAGAAGAGCCTTTTGGGCAGCCGATGGTCTGGCATGCGCGCCACGTGTCCAGTCAACCTCTCTGAGGTCTGCAGGGAAGAAGACGGGCCTGTGATCAGTTTTTAAGTAGAATGCTGCTGAAAGACAGTCTCAAAACAGTTCCAGTATTTGCAAAACACACCTGGTTCAGCCACACACGACGCTGTTGCTTGTTGACCAGCTGATTGCGCAGGGCTGTATCAGGACTGCCCGACTCAATTCAACTGTGCTAGACACAAAACGTGGAAAAAAAAACCCACAAAAAACAAATCAAAACCATGCAAAAGAACACAGACCATGACATATTATTAGACTGATGCACTGGCCAAATGGTTTGACAGTTGGATTCTTGTTCGAATTCCCCCTGAGTTCAATTCCTGGTTTGGTGCTCCTGGTTGGTTAACTAAAGAGAGGAGATTTTTCTGATCTCTCAGGTCAACATATGTGCAGACCTGCTGGTGCCTGAACCCCTTCGTGAGTATACACACACACAGAAGATCAAATATGCACATGCAAGCTCCTGTAATCCATGTCAGAGTTCGGTGGGTTATGGAAACAATAACATAACCCAGCATGCACACCCCCGAAAATGGTGTATGGCTGCCTATACGTCTAAAAACGGTCAAATATGTAAAAGCCCAATGGCACTCGTAAATACAAAGAACACACAGAGTTGCAGTCCACAAATCAAGAAAAAGAATATGGCATATCATCTTAAAGTTCTTGAGGCAAATAAGACTTGGCTGTGCTCAGGACTTTAGCCCTACCAAGTTATCATCCCCATATTACAAAAAGAAGCAACAACAAAGTAAACAAAAAACCCCCAAACAAAACCCCTAAAAAACCCACAAAGCCTAAAAAAATACATGAGAAAGGCCACACAGACAAAGAAGACTGCAGAATGAACAGCCCAAGTTTATCCCAGTGTTTACAATCTCACGACCTAATCGCCAGAGCGAAACAGCACAGATTGTGCATCACAGACTGCAAAAAAGAGAGAAAAATAATGTAAAAAAAAAAAAAGAAAAAAAAAAGAAAAAAAAAAAAGGGGGGTGGGGGGTGGGGGGGGGTGAATGGACTGGAAAGGCACACATACACACACACAAACCCAACCCAAACAACAGTGAACGACAAATATAAAAACATAAAAAGGCAGAAACACAGCAATGGAGGAAGAGAGGAAATTTCTAGCACAGGAGTTTCCCGAAGGTGGGGTGGGGGAGGGATGCTGGTTGTGCTGCAAGATCCCTTGCATGCAACAGATGGAGGGAGGGGGGATTCAGCCACATGAGGTCTCTTCAGCAATGGGAGTGGGGGGACACTCTCCACGTGAACACACAATGCACGTGGAAGATCAAACACACAACACACGCGGAAGATCAAACACACAACACACGCGGAAGATCAAACACACAACATTAACGATCCCATAATCCATGTCAGCCTCCAGTGGGTTATGGAAACAAAAAACGTGCCAAGCATGCACACCCCTGAAAACGAAGCACGGCTGCCTGTATCAGTCTACAGCGGGGCTAAAAACAACAACAAAAAACAACAACCCAACAGTCACATAATACACCTAAACTGGCCCTGCACTTCCGCTCCTACACGAACAGGGGGCTTGCAGCCAAAGAAGACAGAGGAAGGAAAAGACTAATCACCTGTCAACCATTCCACTCACAACAAACACCGTTCTCACTGCTGTCAATCCCAGTCCTGGCAAGCCCTCCCAGAAACCCAAGGGAAACGGTGAAAAGTTGTGAGTGTCCAACTAAGAGTTCATCTGTCCACAGGGATAAAGTGAAAAGTTGTGAGTGTCCAACTAAGCGTTCATCTGTCTACAGGGATAAAGTGGAAAGTTGTGAGTGTCCAACTAAGAGTTCATCTGTCCACAGGGATAAAATGGAAAGTTGTGAGTGTCCAACTAAGCGTTCATCTGTCTACAGGGATAAAGTGAAAAGTTGTGAGTGTCCAACTAAAAGTTCATCTGTCTACAGGGATAAATTGAAAAGTTGTGAGTGTCCAACTAAGAGTTCATCTGTCTACAGGGATAAAGTGAAAAGTTGTGAGTGTCCAACTAAGAGTTCATCTGTCTACAGGGATAAAGTGAAAAGTTGTGAGTGTCCAACTAAGAGTTCATCTGTCTACAGGGATAAAGTGAAAAGTTGTGAGTGTCCAACTAAGAGTTCATCTGTTTACAGGGATAAAGTGAAAAGTTGTGAGTGTCCAACTAAGAGTTCATCTGTCTACAGGGATAAAGTGAAAAGTTGTGAGTGTCCAACTAAGAGTTCATCTGTCCACAGGGATAAAGTGGAAAGTTGTGAGTGTCCAACTAAGAGTTCATCTGTCTACAGGGATAAAGTGGAAAGTTGTGAGTGTCCAACTAAGAGTTCATCTGTCTACAGGGATAAAGTGAAAAGTTGTGAGTGTCCAACTAAGCGTTCATCTGTCTACAGGGATAAAGTGGAAAGTTGTGAGTGTCCAACTAAGAGTTCATCTGTCTACAGGGATAAAGTGAAAAGTTGTGAGTGTCCAACTAAGAGTTCATCTGTCTACAGGGATAAAGTGAAAAGTTGTGAGTGTCCAACTAAGCGTTCATCTGTCTACAGGGATAAAGTGGAAAGTTGTGAGTGTCCAACTAAGAGTTCATCTGTCTACAGGGATAAAGTGAAAAGTTGTGAGTGTCCAACTAAGAGTTCATCTGTCTACAGGGATAAAGTAAAAAGTTGTGAGTGTCCAACTAAGCGTTCATCTGTCTACAGGGATAAAATGGAAAGTTGTGAGTGTCCAACTAAGAGTTCATCTGTCCACCGGGATAAAGTGAAAAGTTGTGTGTCCAACTAAGAGTTCATCTGTCTACAGGGATAAAGTGGAAAGCTGTGAGTGTCCAACTAAGAGTTCATCTGTCCACAAGAATAAAGTGGAAAGTTGTGAGTGTCCAACTAAGAGTTCATCTGTCTACAGGGATAAAGTGAAAAGTTGTGAGTGTCCAACTAAGAGTTCATCTGTCTACAGGGATAAAGTGGAAAGTTGTGAGTGTCCAACTAAGAGTTCATCTGTCTACAGGGATAAAGTGAAAAGTTGTATGGGTCTACGTAAGAGTTTGTATGAAGGGAAACAGTGGTAAGTAAAGTATCCGTATCATTCACCATTCATTCAGTGACAGGTTGTAAGGGTCTAGGAGTTCATGATATTGTCTACAGGGGAAATGGTGAAAAGTTGTAAGTGTGTCAGTAATGTAAGAGTCTAAGAGTTCATTTGTCTATAAGAAAAAAGTGAAAAGTTGAGTGCATGTAAGTGTCTAACTAAGAGCTAATCTGTCAATGCGGAAACAGTTAAAACTTGTAATGTGAGGGTCTAAGAGTTCATCTGTCTACAGGGATAAAGTGAAAAGTTGTGAGTGTCCAACTAAGAGTTCATCTGTCTACAGGGATAAAGTGAAAAGTTGTGAGTGTCCAATTAAGAGTTCATCTGTCTACAGGGATAAAGTGAAAAGTTGTGAGTGTCCAACTAAGAGTTCATCTGTCTACAGGGATAAAGTGAAAAGTTGTGAGTGTCCAACTAAGAGTTCATCTGTCTACAGGGATAAAGTGGAAAGTTGTGAGTGTCCAACTAAGAGTTCATCTGTCCACAGGGATAAAGTGAAAAGTTGTGAGTGTCCAACTAAAAGTTCATCTGTCTCCAGGGATAAAGTGGAAAGTTGTGAGTGTCCAACTAAGAGTTCATCTGTCCAGAGGGATAAAGTGAAAAGTTGTGAGTGTCCAACTAAGAGTTCATCTGTCCACAGGGATAAAGTGAAAAGCTGTGAGTGTCCAACTAAGAGTTCATCTGTCCACAGGGATAAAATGGAAAGTTGTGAGTGTCCAACTAAGCGTTCATCTGTCTACAGGGATAAAGTGGAAAGTTGTGAGTGTCTAACTAAGAGTTCATCTGTCTACAGGGATAAAGTGAAAAGTTGTGAGTGTCCAACTAAGAGTTCATCTGTCTCCAGGGATAAAGTGAAAAGTTGTGAGTATCCAACTAAGAGTTCATCTGTCTACAGGGATAAAGTGGAAAGCTGTGAGTGTCCAACTAAGAGTTCATCTGTCTACAGGGATAAAGTGAAAAGTTGTGAGTGTCCAACTAAGCGTTCATCTGTCCACAGGGATAAAATGGAAAGTTGTGAGTGTCCAACTAAGAGTTCATCTGTCTACAGGGATAAAGTGAAAAGTTGTGAGTGTCCAACTAAGAGTTCATCTGTCTACAGGGATAAAGTGAAAAGTTGTGAGTGTCCAACTAAGAGTTCATCTGTCTACAGGGATAAAGTGGAAAGTTGTGAGTGTCCAACTAAGAGTTCATCTGTCTACAGGGATAAAGTGAAAAGTTGTGAGTGTCCAACTAAGAGTTCATCTGTCTACAGGGATAAAGTGGAAAGTTGTGAGTGTCCAACTAAAAGTTCATCTGTCTACAAGAATAAAGTGGAAAGTTGTATGGGTCTGCATAAGACTAAGAGTTTGTCTGAAGGGAAATAGTGGTAAGTAAAGTATCCGTATCATTCACCATTCATTCAGTGACAGGTTGTAAGGGTCTAGGAGTTCATGATATTGTCTACAGGGGAAATGGTGAAAAGTTGTAAGTGTGTCAGTAATGTAAGAGTCTCAGAGTTCATTTGTCTATAAGGAAAAAGCGAAAAGTTGAGTGCACGTGAGTGTCCAACTAAGAGTTCATCTGTCTACAGGGATAAAGTGAAAAGTTGTGAGTGTCCAACTAAGAGTTCATCTGTCTACAGGGATAAAGTGAAAAGTTGTGAGTGTCCAACTAAGAGTTCATCTGTCTACAGGGATAAAGTGGAAAGTTGTGAGTGTCCAACTAAGAGTTCATCTGTCCACAGGGATAAAGTGAAAAGTTGTGAGTGTCCAACTAAGAGTTCATCTGTCCACAGGGATAAAATGGAAAGTTGTGAGTGTCCAACTAAGCGTTCATCTGTCTACAGGGATAAAGTGGAAAGTTGTGAGTGTCCAACTAAGAGTTCATCTGTCTACAGGGATAAAGTGGAAAGCTGTGAGTGAACAACTAAGAGTTCATCTGTCTACAGGGATAAAGTGAAAAGTTGTGAGTGTCCAACTAAGAGTTCATCTGTCTACAGGGATAAAGTGGAAAGCTGTGAGTGAACAACTAAGAGTTCATCTGTCTACAGGGATAAAGTGAAAAGTTGTGAGTGTCCAACTAAGCGTTCATCTGTCCACAGGGATAAAATGGAAAGTTGTGAGTGTCCAACTAAGAGTTCATCTGTCTACAGGGATAAAGTGAAAAGTTGTGAGTGTCCAACTAAGAGTTCATCTGTCTACAGGGATAAAGTGAAAAGTTGTGAGTGTCCAACTAAAAGTTCATCTGTCTCCAGGGATAAAGTGGAAAGTTGTGAGTGTCCAACTAAGAGTTCATCTGTCCAGAGGGATAAAGTGAAAAGTTGTGAGTGTCCAACTAAGAGTTCATCTGTCCACAGGGATAAAGTGAAAAGCTGTGAGTGTCCAACTAAGAGTTCATCTGTCCACAGGGATAAAATGGAAAGTTGTGAGTGTCCAACTAAGCGTTCATCTGTCTACAGGGATAAAGTGGAAAGTTGTGAGTGTCCAACTAAGAGTTCATCTGTCTACAGGGATAAAGTGAAAAGTTGTGAGTGTCCAACTAAGAGTTCATCTGTCTCCAGGGATAAAGTGAAAAGTTGTGAGTGTCCAACTAAGAGTTCATCTGTCTACAGGGATAAAGTGGAAAGCTGTGAGTGTCCAACTAAGAGTTCATCTGTCTACAGGGATAAAGTGAAAAGTTGTGAGTGTCCAACTAAGCGTTCATCTGTCCACAGGGATAAAATGGAAAGTTGTGAGTGTCCAACTAAGAGTTCATCTGTCTACAGGGATAAAGTGAAAAGTTGTGAGTGTCCAACTAAGAGTTCATCTGTCTACAGGGATAAAGTGAAAAGTTGTGAGTGTCCAACTAAGAGTTCATCTGTCTACAGGGATAAAGTGGAAAGTTGTGAGTGTCCAACTAAGAGTTCATCTGTCTACAGGGATAAAGTGAAAAGTTGTGAGTGTCCAACTAAGAGTTCATCTGTCTACAGGGATAAAGTGGAAAGTTGTGAGTGTCCAACTAAAAGTTCATCTGTCTACAAGAATAAAGTGGAAAGTTGTATGGGTCTACATAAGACTAAGAGTTTGTCTGAAGGGAAATAGTGGTAAGTAAAGTATCCGTATCATTCACCATTCATTCAGTGACAGGTTGTAAGGGTCTAGGAGTTCATGATATTGTCTACAGGGGAAATGGTGAAAAGTTGTAAGTGTGTCAGTAATGTAAGAGTCTCAGAGTTCATTTGTCTATAAGGAAAAAGCGAAAAGTTGAGTGCACGTGAGTGTCCAACTAAGAGTTCATCTGTCCACAAGAATAAAGTGGAAAGTTGTGAGTGTCCAACTAAGAGTTCATCTGTCTACAGGGATAAAGTGAAAAGTTGTGAGTGTCCAACTAAAAGTTCATCTGTCTACAGGGATAAAGTGAAAAGTTGTGAGTGTCCAACTAAGAGTTCATCTGTCTACAGGGATAAAGTGAAAAGTTGTGAGTGTCCAACTAAGAGTTCATCTGTCTACAGGGATAAAGTGAAAAGTTGTGAGTGTCCAACTAAGAGTTCATCTGTCTACAGGGATAAAGTGAAAAGTTGTGAGTGTCCAACTAAGAGTTCATCTGTCTACAGGGATAAAGTGAAAAGTTGTGAGTGTCCAACTAAGAGTTCATCTGTCTACAGGGATAAAGTGAAAAGTTGTGAGTGTCCAACTAAGAGTTCATCTGTCTACAGGGATAAAGTGAAAAGTTGTGAGTGTCCAACTAAGAGTTCATCTGTCTACAGGGATAAAGTGAAAAGTTGTGAGTGTCCAATTAAGAGTTCATCTGTCTACAGGGATAAAGTGAAAAGTTGTGAGTGTCCAACTAAGAGTTCATCTGTCTACAGGGATAAAGTGAAAAGTTGTGAGTGTCCAATTAAGAGTTCATCTGTCTACAGGAGACACGGCGAAAAGTTTTAAGTGTCTGACAAAGAGATCACCTGCCTGGAGGGATAACAGTGAAAAGTTATAACTGAAGGGCCTCACTTCACGTTCAACTGCCCACAGTGGTAAAGTTCTGTAATCATCAACACAAGTTGCATGGGTGTTTTTTTTGTTTTTGTTTTTCTTTTCTAGAGCCTGAAGATCCACTCCATACGATTTGTTTGTTTGTCAAAGATTTCACACACACTTCATACTTCCGGTGCTTTCTCTCTCTGAGTTTGCAGAAACAGATAGTGTGGTTTTCACAAGCCCTATGTGTGATGCCCACTCACACAGAATGGCGCTGTACCGTCAGTGGTACACTTTTCCTCATCTAACATCCTCCCATATTGAGGGAACAGACAACAGACCATCAACACACACAGGGTACACAGGGAACAGACAACAGACCATCAACACACACACAGGGAACAGTCAACAGACCATCAACACACACACAGGGAACAGTCAACAGACCATCAACACACACACACTGGGTACAGACAACAGACCATCAACACACACACACAAGGAACAGACAACAGACCATCAACACACACACACACAGGGAACAGACAACAGACCATCAACACACACACACTGGGTACAGACAACAGACCATCAACACACACACACTGGGTACAGACAACAGACCATCAACACACACACACTGGGTACAGACAACAGACCATCAACACACACACACTGGGAACAGACAACAGACCATCAACACACACACACAGGGAACAGACAACAGACCATCAACACACACACAGGGAACAGTCAACAGACCATCAACACACACACACTGGGTACAGACAACAGACCATCAACACACACACACAGGGAACAGACAACAGACCATCAACACACACAGGGTACACAGGGAACAGACAACAGACCATCAACACACACAGGGTACACAGGGAACAGACAACAGACCATCAACACACACACAGGGAACAGACAACAGACCATCAACACACACACACACACACAGGGAACAGACAACAGACCATCAACACACACACACACAGGGAACAGACAATCAACACACACAGGGTACAGTGGGAACAGACAACAGACCATCAACACACACACACAGGGAACAGACAACAGACCATCAACACACACACAGGGTACAGTGGGAACAGACAACAGACCATCAACACACACAGGGAACAGACAACAGACCAACACACACAGGGTACAGTGGGAACAGACAACAGACCATCAACACACACAGGGTACAGTGGGAACAGACAACAGACCATCAACACACACAGGGTACAGTGGGAACAGACAACAGACCATCAACACACACACACACAGGGAACAGACAACAGACCATCAACACACACACACACACAGGGTACAGAGGGAACAGACAACAGACCATCAACACACACACAGGGTACAGTGGGAACAGACAACAGACCATCAACACACACACAGGGTACAGTGGGAACAGACAACAGACCATCAACACACACACACAGGGAACAGACAATCAACACACACAGGGTACAGTGGGAACAGACAACAGACCATCAACACACACACACAGGGAACAGACAACAGACCATCAACACACACAGGGTACAGTGGGAACAGACAACAGACCATCAACACACACACACACATAGGGAACAGACAACAGACCATCAACACACACACACAGGGAACAGACAACAGACCATCAACACACACAGGGTACAGTGGGAACAGACAACAGACCATCAACACACACACACACATAGGGAACAGACAACAGACCATCAACACACACACACAGGGAACAGACAACAGACCATCAACACACACACACACAGGGAACAGACAACAGACCATCAACACACACACACACAGGGAACAGACAACAGACCATCAACACACACACAGGGAACAGACAACAGACCATCAACACACACACCCAGGGAAAGCCTCAGTGTGGGTACTTCTCCAGTCGTCACGCTTCATGGGTCTCAGTGCAACACACACACCTATACGTAACACACACACACCTATACATAACACACACACAGCACACACACCTGTATGTAACACACACACAGCACACACACCTGTACGTAACACACACACACACCTATACGTAACACACACACACACCTATACGTAACACACACACAGCACACACACCTGTACGTAACACACACACAGCACACACACCTGTACGTAACACACACACAGCACACACACCTGTACGTAACATGCACACACACCTATACGTAACACACACACATACACACCTCTCCAGGGAAAGCCTCAGTGTGTGTACTTCCCCAGTCGTCATGCTCCATGTGTCACAGTGCAACACAAACACACCCATACAACACACACACACACCTATATGTAACACACACACCTATACGTAACATACACACAGCACATACACCTATACGTAACACACACACACACACCTATACATACCACACACACACCTATACGTAACACACACACAGCACACACACCTATACATAACATACACACAGCACACACACACCTATATGTAACATACACACAGCACATACACCTATACGTAACACACACACACACACCTATATGTAACATACACATAGCACACACACCTATACGTAACACACACACACCTATACGTAACACACACACAGCACACACACCTATACATAACCCACACACACACCGGACCACAAACAATTCATTTACCCA
This sequence comes from Babylonia areolata, assembly GCF_041734735.1. Lineage (NCBI taxonomy): Eukaryota > Metazoa > Mollusca > Gastropoda > Neogastropoda > Buccinidae > Babylonia > Babylonia areolata. The sequence continues at coordinate 3,782,340 of NC_134887.1, forward strand.
CCGTTCCTCAACACATTATCAATGATCAGAGGAATCTGCTCTGTCCTACTGCAGTTGTGGAATTTCTGCACACGCACAAAAACACACAACAAAAAAACTATGTGGCTTCAATAATTACAAGGGGTATAAAATTCATGGAACAGCCATGCAATTAACGACTCTCCCCTCCCCCCACCTCAAAACCTCTCCCATCCCAATACATCCCCCCCCCTCCCCCCGGCTTCACCAAATGTTTGACAGTGTGTGGTTTTGGTTAAAAATGGATTTCATTTTCATGAAGTCAAACCTGATCCAGAAAATGTTGGTTTTTTTTTTTTTCCAATCACCTATGTTGCTTATCTTTTCTGTTCTCCCAATACCCAAACTCTCTACTTCAAGTCGTCAACATTTGTCTTTTTCCTCGCCTTTCGCCACCCCACATCCCCATAATCTATTGTAAAAAAACACCTAAAAACCACCAAAAATCTTCAACCACTTCCAGTCTGGTATTAGACACTGGCCTCAACTTGTAATAAACACCTCTGACCACACTCACACTTCGTTATTTTTTTTGTTTTGTTTTCTGGTGATTAACCAACACCGGCCACAACTTGTAATAAACACCTCTGACCACACTCACACTTCGTTATTTTTTTTTGTTTTGTTTTCTGGTGATTTACCAACACCGGCCACAACTTGTAATAAACACCTCTGACCACACACTTCGTTATTTTTTTTTGTTTTGTTTTCTGGTGATTAACCAACACCGGCCACAACTTGTAATAAACACCTCTGACCACGCACACACTTCTTTCTTTCTTTCTTTTTTTTTTCTTTTTTTGGGGGTACAACAACAGCCTCAACTTGTAATAAACATCTCTGACCACACATGGACTTCTTATTTTTTGGAAATTAACCAATCACAACATTGGCCACGGTTGTTCTAAATGGCTGAAACAAAGCAAAGGACGGCAGCAGAAGCAGCAGGCCGATGGAACACAAGACGTGCTGTCTGCACACACCTCCACAGGGAATGGCACCCAGTCCTACACACAGCACACACAGAACAAAGCACGGTGGTGGTGTCGTCATCCTTCCCTTCCGTGCACAGGGCACAGCAAAGAGCACAAATAGCTCATCGTATTTCTGTTCCTTGCAAAGAACAGAGCACAAGTGTGAGTTAAGGATCATCTGTTTGTTCTTTGCAAAGGACAGTTCAGATGTACAAACAGGTGATAGAACAGAAAGCTCAAATTGGTGGTCGTATTTCTGTTCCTTGCAATGGAAAGAACTGGAGCACAAGCTGATGATCATGTCTTTGTTCCTTGCAGAGGACAGAACGGAAACACACACTGACCATCATGTCTCTGTTCCCTGCACAGGGTGGAACAGAAACACACATTGACGACCATCTCTCTGTTCCTTGCACAGGGTGGAACAGAAACACACACTGACGACCATCTCTCTGTTCCTTGCACAGGGTGGAACACACTGACGACCATCTCTCTGTTCCTTGCACAGGGTGGAACAGAAACACACACTGACGACCATCTCTCTGTTCCCTGCACAGGGTGGAACAGAAACACACACTGACGATCATCTCTCTGTTCCTTGCACAGGGTGGAACACACTGACGACCATCTCTCTGTTCCTTGCACAGGGTGGAACACACTGACGACCATCTCTCTGTTCCTTGCACAGGGTGGAACACACTGACGATCATCTCTCTGTTCCTTGCACAGGGTGGAACACACTGACGACCATCTCTCTGTTCCTGGCACAGGGTGGAACAGAAACACACACTGACGATCATCTCTCTGTTCCTTGCACAGGGTGGAACACACTGACGACCATCTCTCTGTTCCTTGCACAGGGTGGAACAGAAACACACACTGACGATCATCTCTCTGTTCCTTGCACAGGGTGGAACACACTGACGACCATCTCTCTGTTCCTTGCACAGGGTGGAACAGAAACACACACTGACGACCATCTCTGTTCCTTGCACAGGGTGGAACACACTGACGACCATCTCTCTGTTCCTTGCACAGGGTGGAACAGAAACACACACTGACGACCATCTCTGTTCCTTGCAGAGGGTGGAACAGAAACACACACTGACGACCATCTCTCTGTTCCTTGCAGAGGGTGGAACAGAAGCTCCCGGGTGTGACCAGACCACTGAAGCGGGAGGCTGTGCTCCCAACAAGTCTGCTGCCTTCATGATCACGGTGACGATGTATGCTGCAGTGCCAAGGTCACAGCTGTGTGTGGCACCCCCCCCCCCCCCCACAAACCGGCATGGTTGCCATTTGATCAAAGTTCTGCTGCTGCTTTGATGAGGATAGGTAGCCCTGCTGTACAACAAACACTCACCTTGGGTCATAGATATATACATATGCTGCAGTTCTGAGGCTAAAACAACCAAACGGGAAACTGAACTCAAACATCATCAGAACGAAGTAAATGCTGCGCTTTTGAGGATCATGCACTTTACTGTGAGAAGAACATCAACACGAAGTCACTGATAACAAGTCTGTGAAAAGCTCTGGGGTGAAGGTCACCAATGGGGGTCACTGTGGAGACAGGCACCAGTTTGAGGAACCAAGGACCCCCCCCAACACCCCCACACTCCCCCCACCCCAACCTTTTTGCTGCTGCTGCTTTTGTCTTTTACAGAATCAAGAGCCCATGACGACAAAGATTCCGTGCTGCCTTTGTCCTTGACAACATGAAGAACCCATGACGACACAGGTTCCGTGCTGATGATGCCACCAGATACAGGCAGCCTGGGTGGTTGGGTAGTGGTTGTAATGTGTGTGGGGAGGGGCAGGGGGTGGATGGCTAGTGGGTGTCCAGGTGTGGTGTGCTGCAGAGGTGTGTGTCTCTCTCTTGCTTATCTATCTCTGTGTCTCTCTCTGTGCGTCTGTGTCTCTCTCTGTGCATCTGTGTGTCTCTCTCTGTGCATCTGTGTGTCTCTCTCTGTGCATCTGTGTGTCTCTCTCTGTGTATCTGTGTGTCTCTCTCTGTGCATCTGTGTGTCTCTCTCTGTGCATCTGTGTGTCTCTCTCTGTGTATCTGTGTCTCTCTCTGTGTGTCTGTGTCTCTCTCTGTGCATCTGTGTGTCTCTCTCTGTGCATCTGTGTGTCTCTCTCTGTGTATCTGTGTGTCTCTCTCTGTGCATCTGTGTGTCTCTCTCTGTGTATCTGTGTCTCTCTCTGTGCATCTGTGTGTCTCTCTCTGTGCGTCTGTGTCTCTCTCTCTGTGCATCTCTCTGTGTGCATCTGTGTCTCTCTCTCTGTGCATCTGTGTGTCTCTCTCTGTGCATCTGTGTGTGTCTCTCTCTCTTTACCTCCATGTCTCTATCTCTCTGCATCTGTCTCTCTCTCTCTGTGCGCCTCTGACTTTATCACACAATCTCTGTGTCTCTCTCTGTTACACTGTGTGTCTACCTGTATCTCTGCGAGTTTCTCTGTGTGTCTGTATCTGTGTGTGTCACTCTCTGTGCATCTGTATCTGTGTGTCTGTATCTGTGTGTTTGTCACTGTGTGTGTCTGTATCTGTGTGTCTGTATCTGTGTGTTTGTCACTGTGTGTGTCTGTATCTGTGTGTCTGTATCTGTGTGTTTGTCACTGTGTGTGTCTGTATCTGTGTGTCTGTATCTGTGTGTTTGTCACTGTGTGTGTCTGTATCTGTGTGTGTGTCTGTATCTCTGTGTGTCACTGTGTGTGTCTGTATGTGTGTCACTGTGTGTGTGCCTGTATCTGTGTGTCACTATGTGTATGTGTGTGTCTCTATCTGTGTGTGTGTGTGTGTGTGTGTGCGTCTCCATCTCTGTGTGTGTCTCCATCTGTGTGTGTGTGTGTGTCTGTGTCTCTATCTGTCTGCGTGTGTCTCCATCTCTCTATGTGTGTGTCTCTGTGTGTGTCTCAGTCTGTGTGTGTGTGTGTGTGTGTGTGTCTCCATCTCTCTATCTGTGTGTGTGTGTGTGTGTGTGTCTCTCTCTCTCTCTATCTGTGTGTGTGTGTATCTCTGTGTGTGTGTGTGTGTGTGTCTATCCCTCTGTGTCTGTGTGTGTGTGTGTGTGTGTGTGTGTGTGTGTCTATCCCTCTGTGTCTCTGTGTGTGTGTGTGTGTGTGTGTGTGTGTGTGTGTGTGTCTCTATCCCTCTGTGTCTCTGTGTGTGTGTCTCCATCTGTGTGTCTCTCAGTGTGTCGCTGTGCAGCCAGGCTGAGGGTCAGGTGCTGGGTGCCAGTGAGTCCAGCTGCTCCTGGTACTCTGTGTACAGCCGCTGCCAGTGGAGGTTGGCGCCGATGGTCGGCAGCAGGTGCTTCAGGAACTCTCGCTTGTTGATTCCCTGAGTCGCCACAGAAAATGAGAATGTAAAGAAACAAACAAGAGGCACACAAATCTGTGTGTGTGTGTGTGTGTGTGTGTGTGTGTGTGTGTGTGCGCCTCGAATCTGTCAGTGTGTGTGTGTTTGTGTGGTGCATACATACATATATATATATATTGCATTGTATTGTATTGCTCTTTTTTGTCACAACAGATCTCTCTGTGTGAAACTCAGGATGCTCTACCCAACTGAGAGCGTGTCCCTGCGCTGAGAGCGCCACCTTTTTTTTGTTTTTGTATTTTTTCTGCCTGCATTTTTTTAATTTTTTTTTAATTTCATTTCTTTTCCTATCAATGTGGATCTTTCTATAGAATTTTGCCAGGGACAACCCTTTTGTTGCCATGGGTTCTTTTACGTGCACTAAATGCATGCTGCACATGTGACCTAGGTTTACCTTCTTATCGGAATAACTAGCGTTCAGACCACCACTCAAGGTCTAGTGGAGGGGGAGAAAACACTGGTGACTGTGCTGGGATCTGAACCAGTGTGCTCAGATTCTCTCGCTTCCTAGAAGGACGCATTAACTATATGCCATCACTCCACTTACTTCAATGACAGAAGAGCTGTTTAGTTGTTGCCTGAATTTCTTCCCCACCCCCCACCCCCCCTGTCATGTTGTACAAATACCTGTCTGTATGTCTGTTCGTCTCTCTAAACATTTAAAAATTAATGGTCCGAAATCAGAAATGGCGCTCTTGAACACTCAAATCGGCAAGGTTCTCAGATTAAAACCTGATCCGTGGTCAACGGCAAGCAAAACACCATGAAAATGAATGGCTTCTCAGTTCCTTTTCTTTTCCATCTGATGTAGCGACTTAGAGGACAGAGCCTATGAAAACATGAATGGAAGCAAAGGTTTACCTTGAAAGAGACTTTTATAGGTGCTTGAATTCAAGTCTAAAACCTCGTCAGTTGACTCTCTCAGACTTTGGTCCGATTTTGCAGACCAATTCTGAGTTTAGCTCTCAGACTATTATCAAATTCATTACGGACCAAGTATTGTTCTAATGTCAAGTACATATGCTTTAGTAACCTGACAATTGAGCATATAATTTTTCACTGTAGCTTGATGAAGCCTTATGTAGACGAAAGTATGTCTTCACAAGTGACTGAGAACGTTGATGTTTTTGTCTTTTTGCATTCATTATCAGTTGTTTCGCTTGTCAGTTTAACGACTTCTCTTTTACAAAGTCCTTTAAGTAATTTCTTGTAATTGTATTTAGATTTTTTTCTTCTTTTTTTCAAATTTCACCCACATTTCACCCTCATTTGCCCAGTTTCCCCCAACCCTCCATTCATTCACATCTCCCAACAATAGAAACAAGCTGTTGCAATGACCAGACAACATACACATGACCTGATTTATCTATGAGCTGCATTTTACTTTAAATTCAAATTCTAGCAATATTGTTTTTATTTTTTTTTCTTTATTTTTTTAAGAGGACCTTATGTGCTCAATCATGATGTAACCAACAATATCATAATTATTGGTTAAATGCAAAATATTTCATTTCTGAATACAACTGTTCAAATTAACTGAAACAAATATTCAAACTTTTCTGTGATATGAATATTTTGACTTAGTTTTTCAGCAGGTGAAGGTAAGTTGACACCAAAACACCTGTCGCTGAAGCTGACCTCATCCATAGACTTCTGTCCCTTCTCTTCATGGACAGGCTGCATCTTTAAATATCTACTAACATTTCTTTGAATCATGTAAGAACTTCACACACACACACACACTATTATGCACACACACACACACACACACTATTATGCACACACATACACACACCATTACACAATATATCCCACACACACATGCACACACAAAATACCATGCACACACTTATCACACACACAAAATATCACAAAAAACACTAAATACCATGCACACACTTATCACACACACAAAATATCATAAAAACACTATCTCACATGCACAATATCACACAGACACATATCACACACACAAAAAAACAAACACACATACAACAACACACACACACATATCACACACATTCACACTATCACACACACACTCACACAATATCCCAGACACATATCACACACAACACACACACACACAATACCACCCCCCACAACATCACATGCACACAACACACACACACAATCACACAGACACACAATGTAACAGACACACACACATCACACACAACATTACCAGCACGGAGGGCTGCCACACAGGCGAGGAGGAGTCAGCACAGCGGCTGAAGATAGGACCCAGCAAGTCGTCACACACCGCCCTCAGCCTGTCTTCCAGACCTGCCCCCCATCACACCCACATCGTTAGGCATCGTTACACACACACACACTCACACACACACTCACACACACACACGCTGCCCTCAGTCTGTCCTCCAGACCTGCCCCTCCCCCCCCCCCCCCCCGCCATCACACCCACCATCGTTAGGCATTGTTAGGCACACACACACACACACACTCACACACACACACACTCACACACACACACACACTCACACACACACACACACTCACACACACACTCACACACACACACACACACACTCACACACACACACACACACACACACACTGCCCTCAGTCTGTCCTCCAGACCTGCCCCCCCATCACACCCACATCGTTAGGCATCGTTACACACACACTCACACACACTGCTCTCAGTCTGTCCTCCAGACCTGCCCCCCCATCACACCCACATCGTTAGGCATCGTTACACACACACACACACCGCCCTCAGTCTGTCCTCCAGACCTGCCCCCCATCACACCCACATCGTTAGGCATCGTTACACACACACACACACTCACACCGCCCTCAGTCTGTCCTCCAGACCTGCCCCCCCATCACACCCACCATCGTTAGGCATCGTTACACACACTTACACCGCCCTCTGTCTGTCCTCCAGACCTGCCCCCCCATCACACCCACATCGTTAGACATCATTAGGCACACACACTCTCACACACATTGCTCTCAGTCTGTCCTCCAGACCTGCCCCCCCCATCACACCCACCATCATTAGGCATCATTACACACACACTCTCTCACACACACACTGCTCTCAGTCTGTCCTCCAGACCTGCCCCCCATCACACCCACATCGTTAGACATCATTAGGCACACACACTCTCACACACACACCGCCCTCAGTCTGTCCTCCAGACCTGCCCCCCCATCACACCCACCATCATTAGACATCATTAGGCACACACACTCTCACACACACACCGCCCTCAGTCTGGAATCACCCAAGTGCCAATCTGTTGCCAAGGCCCTGGAAGTAACTGAACATCCCCCCCCCCCCCCCCCCCCCCTCACCTTCCTGGGCCAGGTAACGCACGTAGGTCTCCAGCCAGAAGCGGTACTCCGAGGGTGAGCGCAGCGCCAGACAGGTGGCCATCTGGTTCTGCAGGTGGCTGAGGGTGGACGTCTGCTGCAGGTCAGGGCTGGTCTGGAACACCTGGCTCGCCTGCTGCCACGCCCTAAACAGCACACACACCGTGTGTATATATATATATCAAATCAATCAATCAACAACACTTTATTAATCCACATGGAAATTAAGTTGTGCAATCACAGGCTCGTTGTAAACACTAGCATAAAACCATCATGTGCAACATAAGAAGAGATTAAAACTAGTCAAATAAGAATTCCCAATAGCTGACGATAGACTAACCCCCTCTCCGCACACACACACACACATACTCATGTTAAGACAATAGGGTATTGCACAACAATATTTACAAATGAAAACTTCCAACAAAAAAAAGGGGTATATATTACTAAAAATGACATGTGCACACGCACACCCCCACCCCCACGTTAAGACCATAAGGTATTGTACAACAATACATTAATAAAAACATCAAGGGAATAAATCGTATATATAAGTAAAATGCACACACACACACACACAAACACATGGATGTAGGATACACATGGATGTATATATATATATCCACACATATACACAAAGAGTGATAAGACAGTACAACAAGGTCTTAAGAGAAGAAGCCCCCCCCTCAGTCAAGTGTTTCGGCCCTTAACTCCTCAAACTCTGAGGGTCCAGGCCACACCCAGGTCATGACTCCTGGATGCTCTTGTATCGCCGCCTTTTTTTTTCTTTTTTCCCAACCTGGTCCACATCCTATATATTTACACCCACATCACACACACATCTATCTACACACACACAACACACATACATACACACACACACACACACACATATATATATATATATATATATATATATATATATACACACACACATACATACATATATATATATATAAATAAAAACACATCACACATACACATGCCACACATATATATCACAGACGCACACCACACAGGCAGACACACATAGGCACAAATCACATACCACACACAGACACACACACACACACAAAGATAGACACACCACACATACACGCACCACCCATAAACACACCACAAACACCACCCATAAACACACCACTCATATCACCCATAAACACATCACACACACACCACCCATAAACACACCACTCACACACCACCCATAAACACACCACACATACTACCCATAAACACACCACACATACTACCCATAAACACACCACACATACCACCCATAAACACACACCACCCATAAACACACCACACATACTACCCATAAACACACCGCTCATACCACCCATAAACACACCACACATACCACCCATAAACACACCACTCATACCACCCATAAACACACCACTCATACCACCCATAAACACACTACCCATAAACACACCGCTCATACCACCCATAACCACACACACACCACCCATAAGCACACCACCCATAACCACACACACACAAAGGCGTGAGGTGAAATCCTCTCCCTCCTCACACCTCCCCTCTCCACCACCCCAATTCTTCCTCCTCCATTCAAGTCTCCATGTAGTGTGTGCACTTGTGGCTGGCTGTTCTGTGTGCATGCTGTATGCATGCTGTGTGCATGTTGTGTGCATGCTGTGTGTGTGCATGTTGTGTGTGTGCATGTTGTGTGCATGTTGTGAGCAGGGTATACTTGTGCTTTTCTGGGTGTGATGGTTCGTATCTGCAGTCTGCAGTATTGTCTTGGTGTGTGTGTGTGTGTGTGTGTGTGTGTGTGTGTGTGTGTGTGTGTGTATTGTGTTGCGTTGCGTGCATGCGTGTGTGTGGTGTGTGTATGTGTGTGTGTGTGTGTGTGTGTGTGTGTGTGTGTGTGTGCACACAAGTGTGCATGTTTCTTGCATGTCTTCATGGGCTGTTGAATGCCATGGGGCACACCTGTACATGTATTCTTTCATGTGAGGCACATGTATGGCGAGTCGACGCCGCCTTAAGTAACTGAACTGAACTGATCTATGCTTTATAAGTGCTCCATATTATCACTTTATAAGTGCTCTATATTATCGCTACATCACTTTATAAGTGCTCTATATTATCACTTATAATATATTATCGCTACATCACGCTATCGCTATGTTATCACTATATCCCTTCACAAGTGCTCTATATTATCGCTACCTCACTTTATAAGGGCTCTATATTATCACTATATCGCTTTACAAGTGCTCTATGTTATCACTATATCCCTTTGCAAGTGCTCTATATAATCACTATATCCCATTACAAGTGCTCTATATAAGCACTATATCCCTTTACAAGTGCTCTATATAAGCACTATATCCCTTCACAAGTGCTCTATATGATCACTATATCCCTTCACAAGTGCTCTATATGATCACTATATCCCTTCACAAGTGCTCTATATAATCACTATATCCCTTCACAAGTGCTCTATATTCTCACTGTATCATTACCACCCACCCAATACTACCTCCCCCACTCCCCCCCTCTCTCACCTGCCCCCTCCCTGCACGGAGGCCAGAGGTCCGGCGGATCTCAGCTTGGAGGCCGGCACACAGCGGTGGTGGTCAGAACACACCTGTAGTCGGTCCTCTCTGCAGCTCACCACCAGCCTGACACACACACACACACCACGCCGCATGATAATCAGAATCATAATCATAATAATAACAATCTATTTCTATTGTGCCTTTCAATAGAAAAATGCTACAGGCACATTATATAAAGGCAGCCTGACACACATACACATGACGCCGCATGATAATCATGATCATAATCATAATAAGTCTACTTCTATAGTGTCTTTCAATACAAAAATGCTCAGGGCACATTATATAAGCAGCCTGACACACACACACACACCACGCCGCATGATAATCATAATAATAACAGTCTATTTCTATCGTGCCTTTCAATATAAAAATGCTACAGGCACATTATATAAGCAGCCTGAAAAACACACACACACACACACCAAACTGCCCCATGATAATGATAATCATGATAACAATAACACTAACAGTTTATTGTGCCATTCGATACAAAAATGCTCACGGCACATTATGGAAGTTATTAGCAGCCTCAAATACACACACCACAGTTTCAGTTTCAGTAGCTCAAGGAGGCGTCACTGCGTTTGGACAAATCCATATACGCTACACCACATCTGCACTGCATGATAATGATAATCATAACAGTTTGTTTCTACTGTGCCTTTCAATACAAAAAATGCTCCAGGCACATCATAAAAGCAACCTGAAACACACACACCACGCCACATGGTAATAAGAATCATAATCATCATAACAGTTTATTCATATTGTGCCTTTCAATACAAAAATGCTCAAGACACATTATATAAGCAGCCTGAAAAACACACACATACACAAACACACACACCATGCCACATAATAATAATAATAATAATGGCTTATTTCCACATTGCCTTTCAATACAAAAAATCCTCAATAGACGTTACATGTGCAAGATACAACAAAAAAGAAACATTGTACATAAAAATATTATCACAAACTGAAAGTAGTGTCCAACTTTGGCTATGACAACAGCGGAGGAGGCAAATGCTGTCCGGACTATCTGGGCTAGAATTTGATTATAGTGGAGAATGTCTTGCCAAGTTACATCCCCACTCTCTCTCGGCCAAGAGAACTTAAAGGGCAGTACGTGTTGGTGTGGTCCCCAAAGGCCAACTAACCCCCCCACGGGTGCAGCATTGAGAGCCAGCGCAATCTTGCCTCCTATTTTGAGAGTCACAGTCCTTCACAAGTTTCAGTTTCAGTTGCTCAAGGAGGCGTCACTGCGCTCGGACAAACCATATACGCTACACCACATCTGCCAAGCAGATGCCTGACCAGCAGCGTAACCCAACGCGCTTAGTCAGGCCTTGAGAAGACTAAGCTGTAAATGAATTCCTAATGCAGTGGAAAAACCGTGCAGCTCTCACTCTTGAACTCAAACAAAGCACACTTACAATGAGCACGCTGGCCTCTTTCTCTTCACCGAATCTAAAGTGTCATTTTGGAAATTTGACAAGAAAGATCCAGCTATGAACCCATACATACCATGCCACCTAGTGAGTGACCTGGTCAACCTTATGCTTCAGCAAACTTAAAAAAATATTTCTGAAACTTATCTGAAAAAAGATCCATTAATAAACTCACACACAGCACAACTCAACATGATCAAGTTGGTTAACTTTATGCTTACCAAACCAAATGCTGTGGATTATTACAGAAACCTAACTGGTAAGAAGATTCACTCATAAACTTGACACATTATCGGTGAATGAACATTATCCATTACAAATAAAAAAAATCAGTGACAAATAAAACTCCCCAAAATGACATGGTGGTGGTCTCCACTCTGAGGGGGACGCTCGCTCAGTCTGGCTCTGCGACTAAGCCATTACTGTCATCAGTAGGTGGAGTCCTAAGTACGTTCAATCAGAACAGGCACAGCTGAACACCACCGAAGTGACTCGGCAGCAGCGCAGGGTCTCCTCTGGTGTGTGGCCTCCTGGCGACCTAACATCGACAGTTCCCTGTGGACTGCCATCATTGTTGACCCGGGCTGTGGGTGTGTTTGGGGGATTCAGAATGAGTGGTGTGGGAGTAATGCTACTGAGATGGAGCACATGATAGGGTAGCAAAAAAAAAAAGAAAAAAAAAAGTGGTAATTCCTTACAGTTTCAGGAGATCATGTGACAACTTAGAGCCAAACCTACACAGGCAAAAACACAACAGTTCACAAGTAACTCCAGATTAAAGACTCAGTTCTGTTGCTGTTCTCAATAATCGGTCCATTCCCTTCTGACCTCTTCAGACAGTACTTACTTCCCTTCCAAATAAATAACTCAGAGGGGCCAGTGTCATGTCATATCAATATGAAGGCCTTTAGGGCCTGTACGGCCTTTTGCCCGCTTGAAATGAGGGGAAGTGAGAGCCCCCATAATTGTATAGAGAGATTTAATAGTGCGCAAGGCTTATCAAAGAGCAATGAAATGAGTTTTGTATTTTATTTTATAAAGTAAGTGTCAACACGATTTTTTATAAGTATTCAGTGTCCGCCGGTCTTTTGTGATCACGCCTTGGTATGAGCTCGATCGCCCAATCGGGCCAAGTAGTTCGTGACCTGTTGTGATTCATCATCGGACACAAAACGAGAGCGCCAAAGAATCGATAGACAGACAGAAAATACGAAAAAAAACTTAGCCGTATGCAGAGCACAGGAGCAGGAGTCAGGATGGCTGCCGGAAAAAGAGGGCGCTAGTCAGGGATGCAAAGGGGAGGTAACCTACTTCGGAAGGTTATCGGCCGTAGCTACTTTCGTTTTCTTTGCACAGGTGGGTAGTAGTTTGCACAGGATAGGAATCAGACCTCTGCCAGAGTCTGCACTAGTGGGTCACGGTTAAGTATGTGTAGTTAAACTCAAGATTAAATACTCACTTCCTCTTCAAAATCATAAGACGCGTATACCTAAAAAACTGAACGATGTATGTCAACATCTTTGATTTCCTGCCGTTGTGCTTGGTGAAACATGCATGCCCGCCCACCCCCCAAACCCCCTCCCCCTCCCTAAACACACAGTATATTTTATCCTTTGATTTTGCCAGCACGGACACAACACACACTGGTCAAAAAGGAAGGTAGAAATCCACTCAACAGCGTGTACACTGCGTACCATGTGCCGATTTCTGGAGCAAAGCTGTAGGACTTCCCAGAAGACATGGTCACCAGGGGCACTCCCTCGTTGGTCAGCGTCGTGTGAACGATTTTCTCCCCTCCTGTCAAAACAAAGATTGTCAACATCACAAAAAAGGTCTCATAAAAAAAAAATAAAAAAAGTAATAAAAAAATCAAACTGTCATAAAAACAGTATTGATTTTTTGTTGGTTTTTTTTTGCTTTTTTGTTGTTGCAGTATCGTACTGGTGGATACTGACCATGTTTTCCATTTATCTGTCTTCATGTGCTCTTGTGTTGTATAATGCGCTAATGTATATGTACTGTTTCATGCGAGGCGCTCAGAAACTATCTACAGGGAGTTTGCACCATATAAGTACATTTATAAATACAATATATTACCAAAAATCCAACACAAAGTAGAAACAGGAAGCAATTTTTTTTTTTTTTTAAATCACCAAAACATAAACTCTGTAACAGCAGTCAGTCGTGCCCCAGTATGACCATCAGAGCAGCACAGGACCTAACAGCTGTCCCCACTATCTGGGCCAGAATTTGATCATAGTGGAGAGCGTCTTGCCCCAACTTACATCCCCACTCTCTCCGCCAAGAGGGTTTTAGGACAGTCAGCGTCGAGGATGGTTCCCAAAGGCCAACTTGCCCACAAGGCTGCAGCACTAAGAGCCAGTGCGATTTTTGCCTCCTAGTTTGAGAGTCACAGTCCTTCACAAACGACTACGCTGTGAATGACTTCCTATCGCAACGGAGAAACCACTGGTCATACAGCTCTCACTGTACTGTTGACCCAAGTGTATGCTTACATGTCAATATTTCAGGAATAAAGACAGCAGCTGCTACTGCAATCACACATGCTAGTATACCGTCATGGATTTTAGAGCCCAGTTCCTGGATCATATGATGAAAGGTGCAAAAAGTTGATGGACATGTCCTTCTGCCAAAAAGAACAGACTGCCATAACACTCGCTGCAACACTGTCAAACGATCTGGGCAGCCTTAACATGTACTGCAACACTGTAAAACACTCTCGGCAGCCTTAACATGTACTGCAACACTGTAAAACACTCTCGGCAGCCTTAACATGTACTGCAACACTGTAAAACACTCTAGGCAGCCTTAACATGTACTGCAACACTGTAAAACACTCTAGGCAGCCTTAACATGCACTGCAGCACTGTAAAACACTCTCGGCAGCCTTAACATGTACTGCAACACTGTAAAACACACTAGGCAGCCTTGACATGTATTGCAACAATGTATAACAATCTTGGCAGCCTTAACATGTACTGCAACACTGTAAAACACTCTAGGCAGCCTTAGCATGTACTGCAACACTGTAAAACACTTAGTCAGCCTTAACATGTACTGCAACACTGTAAAACAATCTAGGCAGCCTAAACATGCACTGTAACACTGTAAAACACTCTAGGCAGCCTTAACATGTACTGCAACACTGTAAAACAATCTAGGCAGCCTAAACATGCACTGCAACACTGTAAAACACTCTAGGCAGCCTTAACATGTACTGCAACACTGTAAAACACTTAGCCTTAACATGTACTGCAACACTGTAAAACACTCTAGGCAGCCTTAACATGTACTGCAACACTGTAAAACACTCTAGGCAGCCTTAACATGTACTGCAACACTGTAAAACACTCTAGGCAGCCTTAACATGTACTGCAACACTGTAAAACACTCTAGGCAGCCTTAACATGCACTGCAACACTGTAAAACACTCTAGGCAGCCTTAACATGTACTGCAACACTGTAAAACACTCTAGGCAGCCTTAACATGTACTGCAACACTGTAAAACACTCTAGGCAGCCTTAACATGCACTGCAACACTGTATAACAATCTTGGCAGCCTAAACATGCACTGCAACAC
The DNA here is from genome assembly GCF_041734735.1 of Babylonia areolata. NCBI lineage: Eukaryota > Metazoa > Mollusca > Gastropoda > Neogastropoda > Buccinidae > Babylonia > Babylonia areolata. Next base: position 3,797,706 of record NC_134887.1, read on the forward strand.
TGTAAAACACTCTAGGCAGCCTTAACATGTACTGCAACACTGTAAAACACTCTAGGCAGCCTTAACATGCACTGCAACACTGTAAAACACTCTAGACAGCCTTAACATGCACTGCAACACTGTAAAACACTCTAGGCAGCCTTAACATGTACTGCAACACTGTAAAACACTCTAGGCAGCCTTAACATGCACTGCAACACTGTAAAACACTCTAGACAGCCTTAACATGTACTGCAACACTGTAAAACAATCTGAGATGTTTGAATAGTTCCACTGTGTGCATAAACTGTTTCTTCTCTGACTTTCTCTTCTCAAAATGTTTCTCTTGTTAATTCATTAAAAATGCAATACAGCAGATGTGGTGTATCACACACAGATACAAATTTATCAGCATGCACTCAAAGTCTGATTAAGTGCGTTGGGTTATGCCGCTGGTAAGACATCTGCTAGGCAGATGCGGTGTAGCTGTAGCGTATATGGATTTGTCTGAATGCAGTGACGCCTCCTTGGGAAACTGAAACTGAAACTGAAACTGAAGCAGACAACCCACCTGACATGATGGAGGCCAGAGACTGCCCCTGCACCACGGCTTTCCCCACTGTCATGTTCCTGCAAAACACACAGCACAGCCATCACACCAACACCTGCCTCATGTTACCTACAGCACAACACAGCCATCACACCAACACCTGCCTCATGTTACCTACAGCACAACACACAGCACAGCCATCACACCAACACCTGCCTCATGTTACCTACAGCACAGCCATCACACCAACACCTGCCTCATGTTACCTACAGCACGACACAGTCATCACACCAACACCTGCCTCATGTTACCTACAGCACAACACACACCACAGCCATCACACCAACACCTGCCTCATGTTATCTACAGCACAGCACAGACATCACACCAACACCTGCCTCATGTTATCTACAGCACAGCACAGACATCACACCAACACCTGCCTCATGTTACCTACAGCACAACACACACCACAGCCATCACACCAACACCTGCCTCATGTTATCTACAGCACAGCACAGACATCACACCAACACCTGCCTCATGTTACCTACAGCACAACACACAGCACAGCCATCACACCAACACCTGCCTCATGTTACCTACAGCACAACACAGCCATCACACCAACACCTGCCTCATGTTACCTACAGCACAACACAGCACAGCCATCACACCAACACCTGCCTCATGTTACCTACAGCACAGCACAGCCATCACACCAACACCTGCCTCATGTTACCTACAGCACAACACACAGCACAGCCATCACACCAACACCTGCCTCATGTTACCTACAGCACAACACACAGCACAGCCATCACACCAACACCTGCCTCATGTTACCTACAGCACAACACAGCCATCACACCAACACCTGCCTCATGTTACCTACAGCACAACACAGCCATCACACCAACACCTGCCTCATGTTACCTACAGCACAACACAACACAGCCATCACACCAACACCTGCCTCATGTTACCTACAGCACAACACAGCCATCACACCAACACCTGCCTCATGTTACCTACAGCACAACACAGCCATCACACCAACACCTGCCTCATGTTACCTACAGCACAACACAGACATCACACCAACACCTGCCTCATGTTACCTACAGCACAACACAGCCATCACACCAACACCTGCCTCATGTTACCTACAGCACAACACAACACAGTCATCACACCAACACCTGCCTCATGTTACCTACAGCACAACACAGCCATCACACCAACACCTGCCTCATGTTACCTACAGCACAACACACAGCACAGCCATCACACCAACACCTGCCTCATGTTACCTACAGCACAACACAGCCATCACACCAACACCTGCCTCATGTTACCTACAGCACAACACAGCACAGCCATCACACCAACACCTGCCTCATGTTACCTACAGCACAACACAGCCATCACACCAACACCTGCCTCATGTTACCTACAGCACAACACACAGCACAGCCATCACACCAACACCTGCCTCATGTTACCTACAGCACAACACACAGCACAGCCATCACACCAACACCTGCCTCATGTTACCTACAGCACAGCCATCACACCAACACCTGCCTCATGTTACCTACAGCACAGCACAGTCATCACACCAACACCTGCCTCATGTTACCTACAGCACAACACACAACACAGCCATCACACCAACACCTGCCTCATGTTACCTACAGCACAGCCATCACACCAACACCTGCCTCATGTTACCTACAGCACAACACAGTCATCACACCAACACCTGCCTCATGTTACCTACAGCACAGCCATCACACCAACACCTGCCTCATGTTACCTACAGCACAACACAGCCATCACACCAACACCTGCCTCATGTTACCTACAGCACAGCACAGTCATCACACCAACACCTGCCTCATGTTACCTACAGCACAACACACAGCACAGCCATCACACCAACACCTGCCTCATGTTACCTACACAGCACAACACACAGCACAGACATCACACCAACACCTGCCTCATGTTACCTACAGCACAGCCATCACACCAACACCTGCCTCATGTTATCTACAGCACAACACACAGCACAGCCATCACACCAACACCTGCCTCATGTTACCTACAGCACAACACAGCACAGTCATGTCATCACTGTCACAGAAATAGGCGTGTCGTGAAAATTGTATGAATGGGTGGATCAAAGATACAAAGACGTAATGTGAACATGTAGGTTGTGACGTAAATCCATGTTTACCTGCATGACACCATTACCACAAGTTCTTCATGTTCCTGTAAGGAGGTTTACAGATTTTTTTTATTTTTGTTGTTGTTGCTGTTGTTTGCTTTGTTTTTGTTTTTGGTGCACACCACTTCCACAACACACTGACTCAAACACACACACATGCATCTCCGCCTCACACCACACCACACACTGACATACACACCTCCCCCACACACCACACCTCCCCCTCACACCTCCCCTTCACACCACACACACACACACACCTCCCCTTCACATCACACTCACACACACCTCCCCTTCACACCACACACACACACACACCTCCCCTTCACATCACACTCACACACACCTCCCCTTCACACCACACTCACACACACCTCCTCCTCACACCACACCACACACCTCCCCCTCACACCACTCCCCCTTGCACCACACACACCTCCCCCCTCACACCACACCACACACCTCCCCCCTCACACCACACCACACACCTCCCCCTCACACCACACCACACACCTCCCCCTCACACCACACACACCTCCCCCCTCACACCACACCACACACACCTCCCCCTCACACCACTCCCCCTTGCACCACACACACCTCCCCCCTCACACCACACCACACACCTCCCCCCTCACACCACACCACACACACCTCCCCCTCACACCACACACACCTCCCCCCTCACACCACACACCTCCCCCTCACACCACACCACACACACCTCCCCCTCACACCACACACACACACACCTCCCCCTCACACCACACACACCTCCCCCCTCACACCACACCACACACACCTCCCCCTCACACCACACCACACACCTCCCCCTCACACCACACCACACACACCTCCCCCTCACACCACACCACACACACCTCCCCCTCACACCACACCACACACACCTCCCCCTCACACCACACACACCTCCCCCCTCACACCACACCACACACACCTCCCCCTCACACCACACACACCTCCCCCTCACACCACACACCTCCCCCTCACACCACACACACCTCCCCCCTCACACCACACCACACACCTCCCCCCTCACACCACACCACACACACCTCCCCCTCACACCACACACACCTCCCCCCTCACACCACACCACACACCTCCCCCCTCACACCACACCACACACACCTCCCCCTCACACCACACCACACACACCTCCCCCTCACACCACACACACCTCCCCCCTCACACCACACCACACACCACACCACACACCTCCCCCTCACACCACACCACACCACACACCTCCCCCTCACACCACACCCCACACCACACCACACACCTCCCCCTCACACCACACCACACACCTCCCCCCTCACACCACACCTCACACCACACCACACACCTCCCCCCTCACACCACACCACACACCTCCCCCCTCACACCACACCTCACACCACACCACACACCTCCCCCTCACACCACACCACACCACACACCTCCCCCTCACACCACACCCCACACCACACCACACACCTCCCCCTCACACCACACCCCACCCCGCACCACACACCTCCCCCTCACACCACACCCCACCCCACCCCACACACCTCCCCCCTCACACCACACCACACACAAAACCCCTTCACACCACACCCCACCCCACCCCACACACCTCCCCCCTCACACCACACCACACACCTCCCCCCTCACACCACACCACACACCTCCCCCTCACACCACACCACACACCTCCCCCCTCACACCACACCACACACCTCCCCCCTCACACCACACCACACACCTCCCCCTCACACCACACCACACACCTCCCCCTCACACCACACACACCTCCCCCCTCACACCACACCACACACCTCCCCCTCACACCACACCACACACCTCCCCCTCACACCACACCCCACACCACACCACACACCTCCCCCTCACACCACACCCCACCCCGCACCACACACCTCCCCCTCACACCACACCCCGCCCCACCCCACACACCTCCCCCCTCACACCACACCACACACAAAACCCCTTCACACCACACCCCACCCCACCCCACACACCTCCCCCCTCACACCACACCACACACAAAACCCCTTCACACCACACCCCACACCACACCACACACCTCCCCCCTCACACCACACCACACACAAAACCCCTTCACACCACACCCCACCCCACACCACACACCTCCCCCCTCACACCACACCACGCACAAAACCCCTTCACACCACACCACACCTCCCCCTCACACCACACCCCACCCCACACCACACACCTCCCCCTCACACCCCACCACACTGACCATATATACAGGTAGCCATGTGAGGTGAGCACCATGACGTAATGACCCGTGCATTTCATCACGGAGGCTGTCGACCCCAGCATCAGGGGAGGCAGCAAGCGCTTTCCCCCGGCGCCAAACAGGTGCACTGTCTTGTCCTCGCACGCCACGCACGTCACGTGTCTGTGAGGAGGAAAAATGGTGTAATATCAGAACGTAAACCACCAGTGACAGACCAAATCCACACACAGAAAGCGAAAAAAAAAAAAAAAGGGGGGGGTGGGGGGGGGGGGGGGGTAGAAAGCTGTAGGCCCAGTTTCAAGGTTGCATCAAAGTGTGCAGAAAGATCCTTATAGGCTACACCACATCTGCTGGGGGGGGGACAGATGACTGACCTACTCATAAACCCAAAGCGTTGATCTGGCCTTGACAGCCTGCCCTAGGGCAACAAACAAATGATCATGATTATCAGATATAGTACTAGGTAATATGCAATAATAACGATCATAAGATATAATACTTATATGCAAACATAATAATTAGAAGACATAGTGCTTATATGAAATGGTAATCAGTATAAGAAACAGAATATGCGATGATAATGAATAAGATATAGAAGTTATATGCAATGATAATAAGTATTTAAAGAACTTACATGCAATCATAATAATTACAAGATATAGAATTTACAAGCAATAATTACTGTAAGATATAGCACTTCTTGCAATAATTTTAAAACTTTTTCTGTTTTGGTTTTCTTTCTGACAATTTTACAGCCTTCAGTCGAATGTGCCGTTGCTATAAAGCCCCGGTTAATCACCTTGATCAACCCAGTCTGCTAGCCCTGCTTTTCAGTCCTGTCCGCCATTTTTGACTTGCGTTCTGCTTTCCAAAAACATTCACTTCACTTTCTCATTTCTCTACCTTCACACCGTGAATTTGTCCCCCAACTCCAGACACTGCTCTGTTTTCATGACCCAAGGGCGAACTGCGATTCATGTTCAGTGGAAAGTTTGTGCAGTATGCCGTTTGGTTTCAATCTGATCTGATGGTGAACATGAACCATGTCGATTCCAACAGTGGTAAGACTGCAGTGTTGCTGTTCAGCGTGACCATGAACGTTTACTGTGATCATGATTGAGTTTGCTGTGTCAGGTGGCCCAAAGTTGAGGTCAGAATTTAGTTTTCAAACACAGATCGGGCACAATAAGACGCAGGGGTCAGATTTGGGTAAAAAAAAAAAGAAAGAAAATAGTGCCTTATGTATAAGCTGAAAATGATGGTACTCTCACAGGAACAGACATCAACAGGTTCTTGATACAGATTCAGATTTAATACAAAACAAAACCAAAAAAAAAAACCAAAAAAAACCACACAGACAGACAGAAAGTAAGCCAAGTCACGGACTGAGGACTGAGAAGTAACACCCACAAAAGTCTGACCCAGTGAACTGTGTTGCGCCTTTGTGCTGCGACTGACAAAAGAAAGAAAGATTCTGAACGGATCACTGGCTTGCCATGTCAACTGTTTATCTAATGGGGGAAAACATGCCTTGTATGCTGAACTAAAATGAAACAACTGCACAGGTACCCTCAAATTCAGAATGATTTCACAACAAATACAAGATTTTAGACTTTTTTTTCCCCAATCAACCTGCAACCACAGTTGGAATATGGAGGATTTCAAAAAGCATTATGTTGAAAAACACAACTACATTGTTGTAATGCTTGAATCAGAGGTAAAGTGAGTGTTTTACATTCCTGTATCTGTGTAAAACTGTCCTATGCAACACTGCAAGCTTTTGCTGTCTCTCAACAGACCCTGTTTGCCTGCAGAAAACAAGTTACAGAACAAGGATACAGATTCTGGACATACACACACAAACACACACACAGTCCCATGACTGCAAGCCGCCTTACTTGGAGCCAGCCACAGCCAGAATGCGCGAGGACAGGACCTGCTCCCACAGCACTTTACCGGCGCGCACGCACCGACAGCGGTGCAGATGTCCTGCTCCAGTGGGCAGGTCGTTCTCCACGTCCACGGTGGTGTTGTTGTCTGCCCCTGTCTGACCGTCCACCTGGGGACACACCGACACACCAAACCAGGCCGCTTACACACCAGCTGACCGCAAAGCTTGTCTCTGTTTCTCAAGGAAGCGTCACTTGCGTTCAGACGAATCCATTTACACTGCACAACATCGGCTAGGCAGATGCCCAGACATGCCAACCCCTGTCAAGTGTTTGTGGGAACCATCAGGAAATTTGGTAGGTGCATTTGGCAGGAACACTTGGACTCCGAGCCACATCAGCAAACGTACATTCTATCTACAAGGCGTACAAACATTTGGGCCTACCTGAAACACGGTGTAACTGCTACTGGCGGCTGTTTGTAATTGTGACATTAGGTCTCTTTTCCACTGTTTAACATGTCTGTTGACATTGTTAACCCCCCTGTGGCTGATAGAAATGACAAACTCGCACACAGTACGACGAGCATGCGAGTTCCCCAAAATGGAGGGCACGATACAGGGATATTTTTCATTGTACGTTTAGTGAAACTTCTGTTTGTCAAAACAATTTTGACACTGGCGTAATGTTGGCACAAACTTTGATCCAGTGTAACAAAATACGGTGATAACAGTTGGCATCTCTGGTTGCCTGACCTGCAGCATAACCTGACGCACTTGGTTATATTATGCTGGTCAGCCATCTGCCTATCAGATGTGGTGTAGCGCATATGGATTTGTCCGAACACGGTGACACCTCCTTGAGAAACTGCTTTTAAATTTTGTACTTTAAAATGTCAATTTTTACTATGATATGGTTTTTGGTGTATTGTGATGGTGGGAGTAGTTTGACATATTGTGAAATGATATTGCATTTTTTTTTTTTTTTTTAAAGATATATTCATGTGATATGTATGATGAGTGTGTAGTCTGTGATGACTGTGTGTGTGTGTGTGTGTGTGTGTGTGTGTGTGTGTGTGTGTGTGTGTGTGTGTGTGTGTGTGCTGGTTGGCTGACTGTAAAGGGTTGTGCATGAAAGCCTTTTTTTTTTCACTTTAGTGTTCAAATACATGTTTTTTGAACATCGGTTTCTACACTGCACAGCACAAATGAGCATGCTTCACATGGAAATGCGCTTTATAATTCAAATCAACATTATCATTATAAACTGAAACTGAAACTCTAAACCACTGTAACATGTTCCTGTTACACGTTTTCTACACCGTTCTAATGACTTATTTCTATCTTTTCACACGTGTGACTGACCAGCTTGGAGGAGGATTTCTTTGCGGACGGCACAGGCAGGTGTAGGTCCTGGGCACTCAGCACCGGCTGTGGCGTTTCTCTGGGCTCAGCGGCCATTGTCTGGAACCACACCCACCACAGCTCTTATCACCAGGGCAACAGCTGGTCTAACTACACGTGCATGTACACATACCACACCCAGTCTTTATGCACACATTCATCAACACCACATACACATACATCAACACCACTCCCAGTCTTTATGTACACATACATCAACACCACACCCCAGTCTTTATGTACACATACATCAACACCACATACACATACATCAACACCACACCCAGTCTTTATGTACACATACATCAACACCACACCCCACTCTTCATGTACACATACATCAACACCACATACACATACATCAACACCACACCCACAGTCTTTATGTACACATACATCAACACCACACCCAGTCTTTATGTACACACTGTCAACACCACACCCAGTCTTTATGTACACATACATCAACACCACACCCACAGTCTTTATGTACACATACATCAACACCACACCCACAGTCTTTATGTACACATACATCAACACCACACCCAGTCTTTATGTACACATTGTCAACACCAAACCCACCATCTTTATGTACACATACATCAACACCACACCCACCATCTTTATGTACACATACATCAACACCACACCCAGTCTTTATGTACACATACGTCAACACCACACCCACCATCTTTATGTACACATACATCAACACCACACCCACCATCTTTATGTACACATACATCAACACCACACCCAGTCTTTATGTACACATACATCAACACCACACCCAGTCTTTATGTACACATACATCAACACCACACCCACCATCTTTATGTACACATACATCAACACCACACCCACAGTCTTTATGTACACATACGTCAACACCACACCCAGACTTTATATGCACATACATCAACACCACACCCAACACACATTCTTTATGTACACATATCATCAGCACCACACACAACACACATACAGTCCTTTTACCACAGGGACAACAGCCTAACTACACGTGACGTACACATACATCAACACCACACACAACACACAGTCTTTAAGTACATATGCATCAACGCCACACACAACACACATACAGTCCTTATACCACAGGGACAACAGCCTAACTACATGTGACGTACACATACATCAACACCACACACAACACACAGTCTTTAAGTACATATGCATCAACGCCACACACAACACACATACAGTCCTTATACCACAGGGACAACAGCCTAACTACATGTGACGTACACATACATCAACACCACACACAACACACGCAATCTTTATGTACATATACATCAACACCACACACAACAAACACACAGTTCTTTTACCTCTGGGACAACGGCTGGTCTAAGTGGGGAATCAATTCATATCATAAATTACTGTTAGGAAGGAATTCTGTGATGGCATGAAATTCATCTCCAAACACTCACAGCTTACGTTCAGGGCATCACGATTCACATGGCGCATTATGACCAACAATTTCAACTGCTAGCTTGTTACTGACACTATGGACTGACACTGGGTGTTGACAAGCTATTTTACCCAATGCAGTTTGCCACCCACAGTGGGGAGGTGGGTGTTTACTAGGCGCTGGGTGTTTACATGGAAGTTTACAGTCAATACTGGGTGTTTACATGGAAGTTTACAGTCAATACTGGGTGCTTACATGGAAGTTTACTATTAATACTGGGTGTTTACATGGAAGTTTGCAGTCAATACTGGGTGTTTACATGGAAGTTTACAGTCAATACTGGGTGTTTACATGGAAGTTTGCAGTCAATACTGGGTGTTTACATGGAAGTTTACAGTCAATACTGGGTGTTTACATGAAAGTTTACAGTAGATACTGCATGTTTACAAGGAAGTTTACAGTCAATACTGGGTGTGTACAAGGAAGTTTACTGTGGATGATGGGTGTTTACACAGCACTTTACTGTCACTACTGGGTGTTTACAAGTTAGTTTACAGTAGATCCTGGGTGTTTACATGGCAGTTTACAGTAGATCCTTGGTGTCTACAAGGTAGTTTACAGTATATCCTGGTACTTTACAGCAGACACTAGGCATTCACAAGTAGTTTAAAGCAGACACTAGGCATCTGTCTACAAGGCAGTTAACAGTAGATACTAGGTGTAACAAAGGTAGTTTACAGTAGCTACTGGGAGTTCACAAGGTAGCTGACTGCCAATACTGGGCATTTTTTAGTCAATGCAGGGTATTTATAAAGCAGTTTAATAAAGCAGTTTTACAAGGTAGTTTACAATTCATACGGGGCAGTTTATAAGGTAGTTTACACTACTCCCACTCATGACACCCTTACGCGCGCACACACACACACACACATCTCAACACATACACAGACAAGGCAGTTTGCAGTACTCCCATCCCAAAACAACACCCTCATACCCTCCCGCCCCTCAACACACACACACACACAAAGACGTACGGGAATGCTGTGGGACAGGGCGGCCGTCATGAGCGCCTCGCGTGCCTCGCGGTCCACCTTGCGGGGCCGGCCCCTCCCAGCCTTCTGCTTCTTCAGCGACAGCGTCCCTGACCCCCCGGCAACCTTCACCTTGTCCACACCACCCGCCCGCTCTCTGCTCTCCGGGTGGGAGGACAGCGGGGTGGACACCGGGGTAGCTCTGAGCTCTTTGCCAGGGTCCGCAGGCTGGGGTGGGGGTGGGGGGGCAGGGGTGGAGGTGGCGGGAGTGATGGTGGTGGTGGTAGCGGCTTTGTCTTTCTCTTTGTTGTCTGACGAGGGAGGGGCAGCGGCAGCGGCATTCTTGACTGTAGGGGGGGAAGGGGAGGAGGGAGGCTTGTCCACGTCCATTGGGGCCTTGGAAAAAAAAGAAAAAAAAAAGAAACAAAAATAGAGTGAGAGGGGGAGGGAGGGAGTGGGGGGGGGAGGGAGGGACAGAGAGAGAGAAAGGAAGGGAGAGAAAGGAAGGGAGAGAGAGGAAGGGAGAGAGAGGGAGAGAGAGGAAGGGAGAGAGAGAGAGGGAGTGGGGGGGAGGGAGGGACAGAGAGAGAGAAAGGAAGGGAGAGAAAGGAAGGGAGAGGGAGGAAGGGAGTGGGGGGGAGGGAGGGACAGAGAGAGAGAAAGGAAGGGAGAGAAAGGAAGGGAGTGGGGGGGAGGGAGGGACAGAGAGAGAGAAAGGAAGGGAGAGAAAGGAAGGGAGAGAAAGGAAGGGAGAGAGAGGAAGAGAGGGGGAGAGCAGAAGGGAGAGTGGAAGGTAGACAGAGGGAGGGAGAGAGGGGAAGAGAGAGGGAGAGAAAGGGAGAGCAGAAGGGAGAGAGAGAGGGAGAGAGAGGGGGGAAGGGGGGGGGGGGGAGAAAGAAAGAACTGCATCATTCAAATTCACAAAACTCATTTAACTGGCTCTCTGAGACATGCCACGGCCATACACATCCTTCTCACGATCATTACACATCAAAATTATAAGATGTGTTAAAAACAGCAAACACTCCTTTTAAAAAAGGAGAGAGAGAGAGAGAGATTTGTTTTGTTTCTATTATTTTTCTTTTCTTTTCTCACAATAAAATTCGCTGTCTTCTTTTCTTCCTGTTCTTGACCTCATCCTTCCTGGGCTGATTAGTGGAGTCATGGTGTCACGACTTTTCTCTGCCGTTATTTACTGTGAACAGCAGTTAGGCCCAACGCTCAGCTCATCTCACAGATTGACACAAACTGACATCTGGGTCAACAGCGAAGCGAGAGCTGTATGACCAATGGTTTCTCCACTGCACTCATTCACAGTTTAGTCTTTTGTGAACGACTAACTCTGAAATCAGGAGGCAAGATTGCACTGGCTCTTGGTGCTGCAGCCTTGGGGACCAGTCAGCCTTTGGGAACCATCCCACTGCTGACTATCCCAAACCCCTCTTGGCCGAGAGAGTGGGGGTGTAACCTGGGCAAGACACTCTCCACTATAATCAAATTCTAGCCCGGATAGTCAGGACAGCAGATGCTGTTCTGGTGTTCATCGTCGGACACGACTGACGATCAGAAATACGTATTGTGAACAGCACTGAAAAGAGTGAAATATGATGGAGCAACAGGGGATGATAGTTCACTGCCAGTGCCAAGATATCTGAGGAGTCCGTCGGGGACAAAAGTGCAGTTATATCAGGCATACAACTGGCTCTCTCCCTCTGAGAGAATTCAAATAGCCCCCAACTGCAGTCTTTGAGGGGTTTCCATTTTCCACTTTCCTGTTATATCTTCACAAAGTTATTTTCAAATAACGGAAAAGTTGTTTTGCTGCCACCTGCACTTGATCTCCTCCACTATTATGTCGTAAAAAACAAAACAAAAAAACCTATCTATCTATTTATCTATCTATCGTCAAACATGAAGAAAATCATTAACACTAATTGTTGGTAAAACAAAATGCTATTTAAAAAAAAACAACCAAACCCCACCAAACTTCCAAGTACATTCACACACACACACACACACTGACAAAGAAAGTGTAACTGATCATGCAGATATATGCTGCCTTATGTATTTTTATTTTAAAGACAAAATATTTTCAGAGCTGGATTTGACCCAAACATATTGGCCTATCTCAACTTCCAGTGCAATATACACAGCTGCACAGCCACTCACTCACTGACATCCTCCACACAAATCCAAAAACAGTCCTTTCCTAGCAGTCTCTACATAATCATGGCGCTACAATGTGTTCTATATATCCACATCTATTTCAAACTTCAATGCATGTGTGTGAATGTTGTGTGTGTGCATGAGCATGTGTGCATTCTTGAATGTGTATGTGTTGTGTGTGTGTAATTGTGTGGGCATGCGTACGTGCATAGGTGCATGCGCGCATTGTTTGAGTGTGCGTGAGTTTGCATGTATGTGTGCGCGTGCATGCGCATGTATGTGCGCGTTCTCGTTCTGGTGTCCAAATGACATGCTACAAACACTCGCAGAGATGTTTAAAAGCCCAACGTGATCAAACAATTATCATCAACATCAAGATAAACTAGCCCAGCCCAGTCAACACAGAAAGAAGCGCTTTCGCGGTAACATACATGCGCAGGAGTGGACGCCCCAACCGTCTTCAAGAGATCCCCACCACCACCACCACCGCCGCCGCTGGCACTAGAGGGCGCTTTCTCTTCCGCCCCGCCGCTGCCTTTGCTGGAGGATGGGGGGAGGGGCGGGGAGTGGAGGGAGAGGGAGTGGGAGTGGGAGGAGCTGGAGGAGAGGGTGAGGCCTGGCTGGGTGACACGGTCCTGCTTCTCCACCACGATCTTGCTGGTCTCCTTGGTGGTGTTGAAGGCGATGGACTTGGTGGTGTAGGGCGCCGGGATGCCCGCCTCGCTGCACCAACACAACACAACAACACACATGATGATGATGATGATGATGATGATGATGACCTGGATACTTAACTCACTCCGGACGAATAATTCTCTCCCTTGCTTTTCCTTGCAGACGACCCATTTGTCAGGGTTAGGAAAAAAAAAAAAATCACAAAAAATACAAAACACAAAGTAACTGAATGAAACTTGCTGTACCTTGCGTTGTGTATGCCCCCCCACCCCCCCTCCCTCTTCACTGCTCTCAGAAGCTGTGTCACTGTCAGTACCTTCTTGCTGGTAGCTTTCTTCACTGCAGATACTTTATTCAATGTCTTCATCATCCTCGTCGATGTTGAAACCTTCAGTTTGAAGCATTTCAATCACTTCAACGGCAGTACAAAACTGCTGTTGTGATCTAGTAGTTTGCTTAAAAAATTTCCACTTGTATCAGCTTGTGTCGCCATTTTCGATACGTATGCAGCTTGTCATGTGGGGTATCGAGGTCAACGGCTCGCCAGCGAGTGTATGGTTATGGAACCTCACAAAGAAACTTTCCATTTGACCCTTGACACGTTCGTAATGCCTGGTGTAGCTGCGATTGTTATGCTACCCCATGAGGGAAATGTGGAAAAAATTTTAATTGTTGAAACGGCCACAGCGTTCCACTGTCCAGAGTGAGTTAAATAGTGCCGACAGTCACAAAAGCCAAGTGGTTAAAGCGTTGAACTTTCAATCTGAGGGACCCAGGTTCGATTCTTGGTAACGGCGCCTGGTGGCTAAAGGGTGAGGGTTTTCTTTCTGATCTCCCAGGTCAACCCATATGGAGGCCTGCTTGTGCCTGAACCCCCTTTGTGTGTATATGCAAGCAATAAAAAATACAAAACAAACTCCTCACAGGATGGGCTCTCATATGAATCAATACATATACAATATCCCATCACAGAACACACCAGGTAAACAAGAATCTGTATTCACAGCCTTACATGAACATGGTCCCTCCCTGCTTTCTTTTTTTTCTTCTTCCTATGCCACTAAATCATCACCTTTTTCTTCACACAATTATTGTTTTTACTGCACCAAAACACATACACTTACACACCCACACACATAAAGATGTACACACTCTCACACACACACACAAACATGAACACTCACTCTCTCTCACACACGCACACACACATGCAAACAAACATGTACACTCACTCTCACATACACACTCCTACAGATTACCCCCAAGTGATCTCACCTTATGTCCGGCTGCGGTGCCAGAAATATCGGTGTGATTCGTCGGCGCCCGTCCGAAGTCCTGGTCTCGATCTGTTTGTCCCTGGGCTGTCCAAACAACTGTAACGTCAGCGTCAGTGCACCACCCTCACAATCCTCCTCCCCCCCCCCCCCACTACCCCCAACCATCTGCCGCCTTGTGGCAAGAGTGATCTCTGATGCAGTGTGTCACATTCCCAATGAGTGTAAGAGCTGGACACGTATACACAGATTGACAACTTAATACGGCCAAGTCAAACAACTTTTCTTACCACACACGGACAAAACATTAGACTTAACTCGTTGTATTTTTTAAAATTTTGGTTGGTAACCAGTATGGGATAAAAACGTTTTCTGCTAGTTCCCTT
This sequence comes from Babylonia areolata, assembly GCF_041734735.1. Lineage (NCBI taxonomy): Eukaryota > Metazoa > Mollusca > Gastropoda > Neogastropoda > Buccinidae > Babylonia > Babylonia areolata. The sequence continues at coordinate 3,813,017 of NC_134887.1, forward strand.
TATAAAAACAACAGCAACAAAAACAAAACAAAAAAACTACCAGTCCCTCAACATTTCTAATACTGTAATCACCGTACCCCTTCTCTCTCTCTCTCACAGAAACTCAAAACAAACACATCCTCTACGAAAAAAAAGAAGAAAAATAAAAGGAAGAGAAATTACTGTCCACCCTTCAATGTCAAACTCAAAGTGTAGACAATAAAGTGTGTATCCATGTTCATAAACTCACAATCTCCACACACACCTCTACCCCCCCCCCCCCCCCCCCCTCCAACCCTTGTGTAGAATGTTATATTTTCTCTTGAACATCATCGCCACCTTAACACTGTAATAACGGTTCAAATCCATACACCACTTCAGTACATCCCCCCCCTCCCCCCGAAAAACAAAACAATCCCTCCCCCTCCAACCTCAACGCCCATCCCCCCCTCCCACTCCCCCCTTTGCATAGATAGGATGTTATATTTTCTCTTGAAACACTGTCACCACCTTATCAGTTCCAATCCACACATCACTTCAATTACATAAAACAACAACAACAACCCCTAAAAAATCCTAAAAAAACAAACCCAAACCTTTGCAAAAAATGTTATATTTTCTTTCGAACATCATCACCACCTTATCAGTTCCAATCCACGCATCACTTCAATTACATAAAAAAACACACCCCAAAAATAAACCAATAATAAAAAAAAAACCCAAAAAAACCTCTTACCTTCCCCTCCTTTGCATAGAATGTTATATATTTTCTCTCGAACATCATCACCACCTTATCAGTTCCAACCTACACACCACTTCAGTACATAAAAAAAGAAGAAAAAAAAAAGAAGTTTCCATAAATCAAGCATGAAATGGTGAGACTCAAGATGATAGGACGATCCATTCAGTCTGAAGTGTGGTGTGTGTAGGGGTAGGTTGGGGTGGCGTAGGAAGTGGGGTGTGGGGGGGCAATGGGTGGATGGTTGTCAGGGAAACATGAGAGGCAACAGGTGGATGGTTGTTAGGGAAACATGAGAGAGGCAACAGGTGGATGGTTGTTAGGGAAACATGAGAGGCAACAGGTGGATGGTTGTCAGGGAAACATGAGAGGCAACAGGTGGATGGTTGTCAGGGAAACATGAGAGAGGCAACAGGTGGATGGTTGTCAGGGAAACATGAGAGGCAACAGGTGGATGGTTGTCAGGGAAACATGAGAGAGGCAACAGGTGGATGGTTGTCAGGGAAACATGAGAGGCAACAGGTGGATGGTTGTCAGGGAAACATGAGAGAGGCAACAGGTGGATGGTTGTCAGGGAAACATGAGAGAGGCAACAGGTGGATGGTTGTCAGGGAAACATGACAGAGGCAACAGGTGGATGGTTGTCAGGGAAACATGAGAGAGGCAACAGGTGGATGGTTGTCAGGGAAACATGAGAGAGGCAACAGGTGGATGGTTGTCAGGGAAACATGAGAGAGGCAACAGGTGGATGGTTGTTAGGGAAACATGAGAGAGGCAACGGGTGGATGGTTGTCAGGGAAACATGAGAGAGGCAACAGGTGGATGGTTGTTAGGGAAACATGAGAGAGGCAACAGGTGGATGGTTGATAGGGAAACATGAAAGAGGCAACAGGTGGATGGTTGTTAGGGAAACATGAGAGAGGCAACGGGTGGATGGTTGTCAGGGAAACATGAGAGAGGCAACGGGTGGATGGTTGTCAGGGAAACATGAGAGAGGCAACAGGTGGATGGTTGTCAGGGAAACATGAGAGAGGCAACAGGTGGATGGTTGTCAGGGAAACATGAGAGAGGCAATGGGTGGATGGTTGTCAGGGAAACATGAGAGAGGCAACGGGTGGATGGTTGTCAGGGAAACATGAGAGAGGCAACAGGTGGATGGTTGTCAGGGAAACATGAGAGAGGCAATGGGTGGATGGTTGTCAGGGAAACATGAGAGAGGCAACGGGTGGATGGTTGTCAGGGAAACATGAGAGAGGCAACAGGTGGATGGTTGTCAGGGAAACATGAGAGAGGCAACAGGTGGATGGTTGTCAGGGAAACATGAGAGAGGCAATGGGTGGATGGTTGTCAGGGAAACATGAGAGAGGCAACGGGTGGATGGTTGTTAGGGAAACATGAGAGAGGCAACGGGTGGATGGTTGTTAGGGAAACATGAGAGAGGCAACGGGTGGATGGTTGTTAGGGAAACATGAGAGAGGCAACGGGTGGATGGTTGTCAGGGAAACATGAGAGAGGCAACGGGTGGATGGTTGTTAGGGAAACATGAGAGAGGCAACGGGTGGATGGTTGTCAGGGAAACATGAGAGAGGCAACGGGTGGATGGTTGTCAGGGAAACATGAGAGAGGCAACGGGTGGATGGTTGTTAGGGAAACATGAGAGAGGCAACAGGTGGATGGTTGTTAGGGAAACATGAGAGAGAAGTGGAACACTGGGTCATGATGGAGTCTCCCGTCGGTCCGATGGATGAGTAGGCAGGCAGGCTTATCTGTCGGTGTGTGTCCTCATATGGGAGAAGAGGCCGATTCTGGATGCGCAGCACTTCCCACAGGTGTTGCAAGGGAAAACGTATCCAGAAGTTGAGCTCTGCTTCCTTCGCTCACGCTTCTCCTTAATGGCCAGCATTTTGTTCCGACATCAGCCTGGTTGCCTGATCAGCACAGGTGACTTTTCTTTTAGTGAGGAGGAGTTGTGCAGTCCCTTCCCCACTCTCTCGCCTACCGACGCTCACAGTCCCACAGGTGCAGATATTGCCACGTGTACGACGGCCTGGCAGGTGCAGGTTTTTTCTTCAGAGCTCTGTCTCCTAGGGGGACTTCCAGCCAAGGATAAGAGCTCCCCCTGCCCTTTGGTCATCCTCTTCCGCCTTCACAGCCGTTGGGAAAGGTTTCCTCCTCCACCTGGTCCGTCGTTGGGAGACTTCACATGCTGCAGGTAGTACTGGGTTACATGGTACCAGCAGCAAGGGCTATGCCCCTGACCTGACACATGACACACGGGATCATAGATGAGAAGTGAAAGCACACTTCTCCGAGAAACATTTATTCTGATGATGATGATGATAATGAGTGTGCGTGTATCTTTCGAAAATACCTATTTGTATATTGTAAATGTTAAAAACAAAATGTTCAAAATGTTCATAATTAAAAAAAAACCCAACAAAACCAACCCAAACCAACCTGAAGCTCTTACCTTGAAGGGCATGTCGCCCCCATTGGGCAGGATGGAGGACGATGATTTGGATGGAGTGCTGTGAATACTCAGGTTGCTCTCCCTAAGCTGCTGTTGCTGTTGCTGCTGCTGCTGTTGCTGTTGCTGCTGTTGTTGCTGCAGGTTGAGCACAGCTGCCGACTCGATGATCTGTGTGGGGGCGTTGGGACTCTTGGAGGACAGGATGCTCTTGCCGTACACCTTCTCCAGGAAGGCCAGCTGAACGCCCACGGGCAGGGAAGGAATTGTTGTGAGCTGGTGCTTTTGTGCCGTGTTGTGTTGTGCTGGATTGTGCCCTGCTGTGTTGTACAGCACTGTCTTGTGCCGTGTTGTGTTGTGCCCTGCTGTGTTGTACAGCACTGTTTTGTGCCGTGTTGTGTTGTGCTGGATTGTGCCCTGCTGTGTTGTACAGCACTGTTTTGTGCCGTGTTGTGTTGTGCTGGATTGTGCCCTGCTGTGTTGTACAGCACTGTTTTGTGCTGTGTTGTGTTGTGCTGGATTGTGCCCTGCTGTGTTGTACAGCACTGTTTTGTGCCGTGTTGTGTTGTGCTGGATTGTGCCCTGCTGTGTTGTACAGCACTGTTTTGTGCTGTGTTGTACTGTATTGTGTTGTATTGCATTGTATTGTGTTGTAAAGCAGTGTAGTGTGCTGCATTAAACAGCAATGTGTTGTGCTGTGCTGTACTGAAGAGCAATGTGTTGTGCTGTGTTGTATTGAGCAGCAATGTGTTGTGCTGTGCTGTGTTGAAGAGCAATGTGTTGTGCTGTGCTGTATTGAAGAGCAATGTGTTGTGCTGTGCTGCATTGAAGAGCAATGTGTTGTGCTGTGCTGTATTGAAGAGCAATGTGTTGTGCTGTGCTGTATTGAAGAGCAATGTGTTGTGCTGTGCTGTGTTGAAGAGCAATGTGTTGTGTTGTGCTGTGTTGTATTGAACAGCAATGTGTTGTGCTGTGCTGTACTGAAGAGCAATGTGTTGTGCTGTGTTGTATTGAACAGCAATGTGTTGTGCTGTGCTGAAGAGCAATGTGTTGTGCTGTGCTGAAGAGCAATGTGTTGTGCTGTGCTGTACTGAAGAGCAATGTGTTGTGCTGTATTGAACAGCAATGTGTTGTGCTGTATTGAACAGCAATGTGTTGTGTTGTATTGAACAGCAATGTGTTGTGCTGTATTGAACAGCAATGTGTTGTGTTGTATTGAACAGCAATGTGCTGTGCTGTATTGAAGAGCAATGTGTTGTGCTGTGTTGTACTGAACAGCAATGTGTTGTGCTGTGTTGTATTGAACAGCAATGTGTTGTGCTGTGTTGTACTGAACAGCAATGTGTTGTGCTGTGTTGTATTGAACAGCAATGTGCTGCGCTGTATTAAACAGCAATGTGCTGTGCTGCGCTGTATTGAAGAGCAATGTGTTGTGCTGTGCTGTATTCAAGAGCAATGTGTTGTAGCTACTTTCGTTTTCTCTGCATAGGCGGACAGTAGTTTGCACAGGACAGGAATGTCAGACCCCTGCCGGAGTCTGCACTAGTGGGTCACAGTTAAGTAGGTGTAATTAAAGAATGGATTTCATGACGAAACTTTGCCAAGGACAACCCTCTTGTTGCCACAGATTCTTTTATGAGTGCAAAGTGCATGCTACACTAACGGAGCTTGGTTTATCATATCGTCTGAATGACTGGCGTCCAGATCACCACCCTAGGTGTAGAGCGGAGGAAAAAAGAGCTATGGCAAGTGAAGAACCTGAACCAGATTGTCTGGCTTCCTACTCCTGGGCAGACACGTTGCCACAAGGCCACACTCCACTTGACAACCAGTCTGATTTGTTTTTGTTGTTGCCGGTTTCCCCGAGTTGGAACACTAATTGTCATGGGTCAGGATATTTCTAATTTGCGCAGAATGAGAAAGCTGATCTGAAGTGTCAAAAACAATGAATAATTATAATAAATAAATCTATCTATCTATCTATATCTACATAATTCTAGACATACATGTACCTGCTTCACTTGACTGTGACCAGAATATAACCAATGATGTAAAACAATCTTTAGCAAACTAATTATTCTTTTTTCTTCTTCCCCCCCCCCTATCTCTAAGAGGCTGAAAAAAAACCCCAACAAATACCACTACTAACACCAATAAAAACTGTTCATACAGCGCCGAACCTATTGCAGAGACCAATCAATGCACGTCAAGCACCCTACCTGCTCACTCCGAGGCATAGGGACCCCAATCTCCTCTCTGTCGAAGCCCAGGTAAGCCACGCTGCCATCGATGGAGCAGCACATCAGTTCCAGACCTGTACAACTCCTGCAGAAAAGAAGGCAGCACCAGGTGGATACCTGCTTTCCTACAGCGCTCATGGTAGGAGGTGCATTGTATTTAACTACTGTATTGTATTGCATTGCATTGCATTGTTTTTGCATTGTATTACATTGTATTACTTTTTTTTTGGTCAAAACAGATTGCTATGCGTGAAACCAGGACCACCAGGACCGCCTAAAGGTGGGGTAAAAACAGTCATACATGTATACCAATAAATGTGGGAACTGCAACCCATGAAGGCAGAATATGAAGAATATTCAACCAACCAACCAAACCAAACCAAACCAAAAGGCGTTCTTTGAAAAAAAGGTAAGGAACAGACAAGAATTGTATACCAGTCTGTCAGACAGAAAATCGTTACAGAATTTGAGAAGAAATGGTTTTCAATTTGTTAACTCTAAAATTATGCAAAGTGACATTTGAAGGAAGTGGAGAAAGAGTGAGAAAACAAAAGAGATCAACAGGTGCAATAGCCGAGTGGTTAAAGTGTTGGACTTTCAATCTGAGGGTCCCAGGTTCAAATCTCGGTAACAGCGCCTGGTGGGTAAAGGGTGGAGATTTTTTCCGATCGCCCCAGTCAACATATGTGCAGACCTGCTTGTGTCTGAATCCCCTTCGTGTGTATATGCAAGCAGAAGATCAAATATGCATGTTAAAGATCTTGTAATCCATGTCAGTGTTCGGCGGGTTATAGAAACAAGAAAGTACCCAGCATGCAGACCCCTGAAAACGGAGTATGGCTGCCTACATGGCAGGGTAAAAAAACAGTCATACATGAAAAAGACCGACTCATGTACACGTATACCAGTGAACATGGGAGTTGCAGCCCACGAATGAAGAAGAGATCACAAAAATAAAACATAAAGCACACAATTAACAACAATTAGGACAGCTTATTCAATGACTGATCTAATCACTACTTCCTTCACAACCACTATAGTAAAGCAACATCAACTGAGCAGAAATATATATAACACCACACATTTACATACACACTCTTTCTCTCTTCTCTTTCTCACACTCACACACACAAACACACACACTCTCTCCCGCAATCTTACTCTTGCTAACACACACATTCACACATTTTCGCCCTCTCACAAATTCACTCTCACACACTCTTTCAAACACACACACACACAACTCTAACACTCACTCACACTGATAAGGTCAGCACATGGAAACACACACACACACTGTGACGTGTGTTAGTAGTAATCAGACTGCTGATAGCAGCACAGGATAACTGTGTACATGATATGAACCGATTGCAGTTCAGTTGATCGTATTGTCAGTTGAGAATCAGAGAGCACATGGTAAAGACGTAGAAGCATACGGTCTGTCCTGAGTGTCGACTATAGAAAGAACAAAACACACACACACTCATACACACACACAAGCACGCACACACACAGAGCAGTGAACACACTCACCATGACACGTCAAGGATGGACTTCTCAAACATATCATGCATCACCACCAGAGGGCGCTTCAGGGCTGTCAACTGAAAACACACAGAGTTGACACTGTAAACCCTCACTGAAAAACACAGTTAACACTGTAAACCCTCATTGAAAACAGAGTTAATACTGTAAACCCTCACTGAAAACACACACAGCTAACACCATAAACCCTCACTGGAAACACACTGTTTAACACTGTAAACCCTCACTAAAAACACACATAAGCAACACTGTAAACCTTCAATGGAAACACACACAGTTGACACTAAACCCTCGCCAAAAGCACACACAGTTGACACTGTAAACCCTCACTGAAAACACACACAGAGTTAACAATGTAAACCCTCACCGGAAACACGCACACTGTCTTTTTTTTTTATACTATAACCTGGGTTTCACAAACAACAATGATAACCTACTTCTACAAATAAAGCTGCCCCCCCCCCTCCTCCCACACACAAAAAAGCAAAAGACAAACTGATCACAAGTCAAACAACACAACACAGCCTCAAGAGAGGAAGGCCTGATTATCAAAAGCACTGCTGAAAACGTATCTTCTTACAGAATTAAGTCTACTCATGACTAGTCAATACGAATGGTTTAACAGTATTGCAACTAATGTATCACTGGCAAACGAAAACTTCAACAGAATGGTGTTTCATGAGAAGATGAGGATCAGACGGTCTCATCCGAATGACCAGACGCTCAGTTCGATTTTCCAGTCCAACTTGGGAGAAAGGGGGAGAGTGGGACTTGTAAGCCCGGACCCTCAAGGACTCTGTACTGGCAGATGAGTGTCTCAACCATTCTGCCACCTTCCTCCCACTCCCCAGAGTGCCCTGACGGATGTCATCACGCCATCCACCACGCACACAGCCACTCACCCAGATGGACAGGGATCGGTCCTTGCTGCCAATGGCACAGCACGAGTACCGCTGCACCTGGAGGAACAACAAGCATGACAGTCAAATCACTTTTTTTTCTTCCTTTTAACTCACTTGGGACGACAAGATTTCTCCCTTGCTTTTTCCCCACAGACAGCCCATTTGTAAGGGTTTGGAAAAAAATTACAAAAATACAGAGTAAGAAAATGAAACTTTCAGAATTGGTTTATTACGTGTTGAGCTATTACATATATATATTAAAAAAAAAAAAATATCAAATTTCTCATCTTATTTTTACACTCTTGCCACATGTAGAAATTAATGCCAATTTTTCACCCCAAATCACCATACCCATGCTCGCTTTCTGCATTAAATTCACTTTCTTCTTCGTCATCATCCACCTCTTCAATGTCCGACCCTTCAGTTTGTAGCATTTCAAGTACTTCGGCAACACTAAAACGTTGCTGTCGCTGCCTTGTTCGCTCCAAAACATTTTGAGAAGAGCCCGCTTTGCTAACAGGCTGGTATGCGAACAGACGACCGGTCAGTGACTTTGTCAGCGTGTGAGTGAGACGGGCCACACATGGCAGGCTGGCCAATCATACCATTCGATTGTGGAGTGACCCAGAATAGCACACTCTGCTTGGTTAATCACAAAATCACGTGTACAGCGTGTGATGGATTTTTATTTCTTGAAAATGCTATTCCATTCCGTCGTCTGAAACCGAATACATTTTATGTAGGAATGCTCACTGCATTCCTTCGTCCGGAGAGAGTTAAATAAGGCTTCTGTTAGTAACCTGTCTTCATAGCCATAGGAATACTTCATAACCATGGAAATGCTTGCAAAATCAAACACTTCTACTTCATTCGCGGGCTGCAACTCCCATGTTCACTTGTATGTACACAAGTGGGCTTTTACGTGTATGCTCGTTTTTACCCCACCATACTCTGTTTTCGGGGATGTGTATGCTGAATATGTTCTTGTCTCCATAACCCACCAAAATCTGACATGGATAACAGGATCTTTAACTCACTCCGCATGACGGAATGCTATAGCGTTCCTGACGTAAGGTAGCGTTCTGGGCGACGCAACGCTACAGCAGTTTCGACAATTAAACTTTTTTCGACGTTTTCCTCATGGGGAAGCTTAACAATCGCAGCTACACTGGGCACTGCGAACGTGTCAAGAGTCGAATGGAAAGTTTCTTCATGAGATTCTGTAACAACACACTCCACAGCGAGCCAGCAAGTTCAGGATCCCACACGACAAGCTAATCTGCATACATACTGAAAATGGCACTGCAGGTGATGCAAGTGGAAATTTTTGGAGCAAACTAGATCACGACAGTGGCTTTTACCACTGCTGAAGTGATTGAAATGCTACAGACTGAAGGTTTCGACATCAACGAGGATGATGAAGACATTGAATAAAGTATCTGCAGTGAAGAAAGCTACCAGCAAGTAGGTACTGATAGTGATTCAGCTTCTGAGAGCAGTGAAGAGGGAGGGGTGTGGGCGTTCACACGAAATGAGGAGAGGGGTCAGTGGGTCAAGTACAGTGAGTTTCATTCAGTTACTTTATGCTTTGTTTTTGTTTTTTTCCTAAACCTGACAAATGGGTCGTCTGTAGGGAAAAGCAAGGGAGAGAACTATTCGTCCAGAGTGAGTTAACGTGTGTATTTGATCTTCTGCTTGCGTATACAGACGAAGGGGGTTCAGGGACGAGCAGGTCTGCACATATGTTGACCTGGGAGATCGGAAAAATCTCCACCCTTCACCCATTAGGTGCCGCTGCTGAGATTCTAACCCATGACCCTCAGACTGAAAGTCCAATGCTTTAACCACTCGGCTATTGTGCTCGTCAAATTCTAACACATACCAAAGACACCAAAACACCCCCCCCCCCCCCCCGCCAAAAAAAAAACCCCCAAAAATTAAAAATCAAAATCCATAAAAAAACAAATACAGTCTATCCTTATAACATGAGGATATTTATAAAAAGCAAACACTAATCAATAAAATAAAATAAAAAATAAATGAATAAGTAAATAATAAATAACATTACTCAAAAACATGGCAAACCCTACCTAATCTTATAACCTTGCAAAAAAACAAACACTAACCCATCAATGCTATTTCTGAGCATCTTAACCATTCCACCACTTTGCTCCATCGTTCATAACTATCATCAAGGGCTGATACCATGAACCAATAGTTTCTTTTTGTCAAGACTACCACCTATATCAGAAATTCTGTTTCTAAAGGGGAGAGTCACAGTTCCAAACCTGACAAACATTGACACTTGCAAAGTCAAGTCCAAGTACACAATTGCACTCACACACATGCACACTCACAGAGAATTTATCGTTCCATGTATACTGTAAAAGAAGAGACTGACCTTTTCAGATGACTTTTTGATCTTCTTGGAAAGCAGTCTCGGATTGAATCTCTGCAACACAAAGTCATTCATACATACAAACACATATTTTGCTTGGAAAATATCTTAGAAAAGATCAATGTAAAACACGCTCATAGCTTGGAGCAATGGATCACTTTTGATAACCCATCAGCAAAAAGAGGGAAAAGGCAGAAAGAGAGGGAATGGTCTTGTCAATGAGCGTCCAGGTAAAATGGTTATGACAGTGTGCTTATGTGTGCAGCCAGTGTCTTCAGTCTGGTGTGCCCCCATTATTACATGTGTACATGTATGCATGTGTGTGTACACCCCTGACGTGTGCATACACACAATGTGTGTGCCCATTTCTGTGCATATGTATGGGGATGTATGATTATGTACATTCAAGCACACACATACACACACATACACGCACACACATACACTTTCCTTAATTTCTCCAATTCTCAAGGGCACAGAAAAAAAACAAGAAAAAGAAAAAAAAAAACATAGTTGTATAAAAAAAAAATATATATACAAATATATAAACATATACATATGTAAAGAGAAAGAGATAGGCCTCTAGAGATATACTGATAGATATATATATATGTACAACAATAGTGTAACACCCTGTCCTCCAACACAACCCCTCCCCCACACAATCTTTCTTTCACACTAACTCTAAATTTCTTATTCGACATTGTTTTTTGTCTATCCACTATATGGTGATTTAGATTCATAGGTATTCATTCATTTCAGGACACACACACACACAAACATACAAACGTATGTGGAGAGTGGGCATGGGGGCAGTGGTGATTCAGATTCATACGTTATTCATTCATTTCAGGACATACGCACACACACACACACACACACACAACGGATGTGGGGAGTGGGCAAGGGGGCAGGCAAGGGAGTGGCGTTGTGGAGATGGCTGAGAAAGAAGGGGGAAAAAACGTGAATTGTAACGTTTCCAACCATGGTATTGGTACACTGCTGGGAACCAGTCAAAAAGCCTTAAATATCGCACACTCACACACACACACACACGCGCACACACACACCCCTCCATTCCTCCTCCCCCCTCAAATTCTTCCCTGTTTTTTTTATTTTTTTTTTAATTCTTTTTTACTGAATAGTGAGGATTTGACAAATCTTGTACTGAAATACAAGATCATCTTATTCTTCAAAAGAGACACTGTGACAAATCTTGTACTGAAATACAAGATCATCTCATTCTCCAAAAGAGACACTGTTCACATGTTTGGTGACAAAAAGGCGACATACACACCAGCCCCACAGATCAACAGAAAGTCTGACCATGCTACAACATTCCAACAAGAACGTTTATTCATTGTAAATACATGCTATCACAGTAAAGCTCAAATAATCCATGTTATGCCATGCCCAGTGATCAAGACTGTGTAAATACCCAACTGAAACAAATAAAAGAAGAAAGGCAAGGCCTTCAAGACTCACTTGTGATACACTTAAAAAAAAAATCCAAGCTTTTTATGTATTGAGTATTATTTCAAAATGTAATGTTTAAGATGAGAAAGATCAGTTTAAAGCAAATTAACTCCCCTAGCATTAATTACAGAGTAATTTCCCTTTTTTACTATCTGTACCAAAATCGTTTGCAAAATAAATAAAACTTCCATGCTTAGCAAAAAAAAAGTTCCTGTTTGAACAAAAAATGATAATAATGACTGCTCTAGTTGTTGGGTCAGAATATCAGATCAAAGTGCCAAGTTTAGAGAATACAAAAAATATAAATATAACAGTAAATGCAGTTTGCATATAATTAGGTTTCATTCTTTATTTTTTTGTGCCCATCCCAGAGGTGCAATATTGTTTTAAACAAGATGACTGGAAAGAACAGAATTTTTCGTATTTTTATGCCAAATTTGGTGTCAACTGACAAAGTAGTTGCAGAGAAAATGTCAATGTTAAAGTTTACCACGGACACACAGACACACACACACAGACAACCGAACACCAGGTTAAAACATAGACTCACTTTGTTTACACAAGTGAGTCAATAAAATAATCAGCCCCCCCCCCATTCCCCCCCCCCAAAAAAAAAGACAAAAAAAGGACAAATAAATAGAAAAGAAAATAAACATGCACACACACACAAACAGAAAAGTAAAGAGAATTAAACAGATTACAAAAAAAAACAACATATAACAAATAAAACAAAAATACAACCCACACATTTCTGAGAAAACACCGGATCTGATAACGCAAACGATAAAACAACGCTTTCGCTGCTGCTGACAGGAGGCAGCAAGAAGCACTCACCACCACGGTGACGGCCTTGCGATGACCCACAAAGTCCAGACTGGTCCCCCAGCCGTTGCGGTCTATGATCTGTGCCGTGGGCCCTGCGTTGTTCATGGCGTGGGCGGACACAACGTGCTGGCCGTCAGGGGACCAGTTGAGGCGCAGGACATGTGTCGTCCCTCCGCACTGTGCAAAGGGGTCAGGCGGGGTGTCAGTTTCATGAACGCATCATCAGGCATGGACACGTGTATATACATACAATTTTGAAATGGCTCACAGATGTGGCAGACAGTCGATTTTTTCTTTTCTTTATCAATTCTTAGTAAAAATTGGTTCAGGCTAAAAGGACTTATTGTAGATTTCTCGTATTCTCCTGCACAACAATCGCAATTGCATGTTTCAAACTCTGAAAAATATAAATAAAATCGTTCTGGTTGTTGCTCTGCGGTTTGACATCAAGCAGATGAACGTTGTGAAAAAAACACACCTTAAAACTGGTACCAAACAGGGAAACAGGCATGTTGTACACAAAGGCATCATTGCTCGTGAATGTTTGTTTTTTCATGATACATACACCATAAGCATGCCTGTTCATTTTTCCATATCATCGTTCGGTTTCATATCTTTCATCTAAACATGTTCCCCATTACCTGAGAGAAACTCTTTCAAAGCAAAAAATGACAAAGGTAATGGGAAACTCTTCACAGCAAGTGACAAAGGTAATGGGAAACTCTTCACAGCAAGTGACAAAGGTAATGGGAAACTCTTCACAGCAAGTGACAAAGGTAATGGGAAACTCTTCACAGTAAGTGACAAAGCTAATGGGAAACTCTTCACAGCAAGTGACAAAGGTAATGGGAAACTCTTCACAGCAAGTGACAAAGGTAATGGGAAACTCTTCACAGCAAGTGACAAAGGTAATGGGAAACTCTTTTAAAGCAAGTGACAAAGGTAATGGGAAACTCTTTACAGCAAGTGACAAAGGTAACAGGAAACTCTTTCAAAGCAAGTGACAAAGGTAATGGGAAACTCTTTACAGCAAGTGACAAAGGTAATGGGAAACCCTTTGAAAGCAAGTGACAAAGGTAATGGGAAACTCTTCACAGCAAGTGACAAAGGTAATGGGAAACCCTTTGAAAGCAAGTGACAAAGCTAATGGGAAACCTTTTGAAAGCAAGTGACAAAGCTAATGGGAAACCCTTTGAAAGCAAGTGACAGAGGAGGACACCGGTACTCACCTCCTCGAAGCAAGACTTGACAGTTGTCTCCTCTTTCCAGTCGCTGGTTCGCCACACCCGCAGAGACTTGTCATCGGACTGGCACACAGGGAACACCAACGTTGGTCCAGCAGGAGCACAGGGAGGCATCATCACATTGTTTATTATTGTGAGCATTTGCGCCTAATCTTGAAAATAAGCCCTGGACGTTTGCAAAATTTGAACTGAACACAAGATACAAAACATTTCTAAATTATTCACCCCCCCACAATACACACAACACTCACAAGCACGCGCACACACAAGTCATAGCACACAATCATAATTAGTACACAATCAAAAATTCAACCTACAAATTCTGAAACTCTCAAACTCACTCACTAGCAGTCATTTTTGTTCATACCGGAAAAGGGGGGTGGGGGGGTGGGGGGGGGAAGGTGGGTCTTCAGACCTCAGACTGCAGCGAAGATGAGTGACAGAGAGGCTGACGAAGTTGATTCCAAAGAATGGGAGCTTGGTATGAAAAACTGTTTTGGCCATAGAATCCTAAGCATGCGGGTGTTGGAACAAGAGAAGACAAAAGCTGCAGAAAAAAAGAGGGTGGGGGTAAAATGCTGTCTGTTTATCAAATTTTGTCAACATTTTTTGTGTGCGTTTGTTTTAAAAGCACCCTTTCTGTCAATAATGTTACAGTTATGAGACATGAGTATCACCCCCCCCCCCCCAACCCCTCAATGTTTAACTTTCTAGATTTGATAAAATAAAATATACTGACTGATCATAATATCAAGTGTTATTATATTGACTGGATCTATTTGAATTCCTATCATACTGGTCTAAGAAAAGATCACTTCATGTATGTTTAGCAATGTAGAAAACATAGGAAAACATTCATTTTCAGAAGTTAACAACCATTTTCTGATACATTCAGATACATCTATCCAGATTATACCTTTTGCTGAGGTGCAGACATAGAGATTACAGAGGGAGATGGAGAGAGAGACAGAGACAGTGGAACAAAGAAAACTAGACAGAGAGAGAGAGAGAGAGAGAGAGAGAGAGAGAGAGGAAAGGTGAGAATAACTTAAAGAGCACCCTACAGCAGCATAAAGAAAGAGAAAGGATTGTGGTGAACACAAACACAGAGATGCCAACAACCCCTGTCAAATGTTTGTAGCAACAATCCGGCAATTTCGTAAGAACATTCTGAACTTGGTAGAACACTCAGACTCTGAGCCACATCAGCAAACGGGCACAGACGCTGTTTGACCGAGTTTCAATGACCTGTTTCAATGTAAATACTCACACGATCAGCTGAGCATCATCATGTGAGACCAAGGTTAGTAGTGACTGCCCTGGCCTCATGATCGATAGGTCCAGAGCGATTGGATACTGTTACGCACAGGAAAAAATGTGACCATGCCATGCAGACTGAAAATGAACTCACTGGACCAATTTTGAAGATGGCGTAACATTGGAGCAAACTGTGATTGAGTGTTACAAAATATGGCGAAATCCTAACAGTTGGCATCTCTGTGAACATGACCACCAGATCCATGGGCTGCTGTGGTGCCAGACTCACCTGAGAAGCCAGGTACTTTCCCACAGGATCCCAGGTGACGCCCTTCACCAGCCCTGAATGTCCCTTCAGCACCGCCACTTGCTCTGGCGCCGCACAAATAATGTACACACTTTATCACACAGGTATGTTCCATGCTACAGGCACCACACACATCACGTACACACTTCACGACACAGGTAAGTTCCATGCTACAAGCACCACACACATCACATACACACTTCATCACACAGGTAAGTTCCATGCTACAGGCACCACACACATCACATACACACTTCATGACACAGGTATGTTCCATGCTACAGGCACTACACACATCACGTACACACTTCATGACACAGGTATGTTCCATGCTACAGGCACTACACACATCACATACACACTTCATCACACAGGTATGTTCCATGCTACAGGCACCACACACATCACATACACACTTCATCACACAGGTATGTTCCATGCTACAGGCACCACACACATCACATACACACTTCATGACACAGGTATGTTCCATGCTACAGGCACCACACACATCACATACACACTTCATGACACAGGTAAGTTCCATGCTACAGGCACCACACACATCACGTACACACTTCATGACACAGGTATGTTCCATGCTACAGGCACTACACACATCACATACACACTTCATCACACAGGTAAGTTCCATGCTACAGGCACCACACACATCACGTACACACTTCATCACACAGGTAAGTTCCATGCTACAGGAACTACACACATCACGTACACACTTCATCACACAGGTAAGTTCCATGCTACAGGCACCACACACATCACGTACACACTTCATCACACAGGTAAGTTCCATGCTACAGGAACTACACACATCACGTACACACTTCATCACACAGGTATGTTCCATGCTCTAGGTGCCACACACGTTACATTGTGACGTACACACTTCATGACACAGGTATGTTCCATGCTACAGGCACCACACACATCACATACACATTTCATGACACAGGTAAGTTCCATGCTACAGGCACCACACACATCACATTGTGACGTACACTCTTCACAACACAGGTAAGTTCCATTCTTTGGCACCACACACATCACGTACACATTTCATCACACAGGTATGTTCCATGCTACAGGCACCACACACATCACATTGTGACGTACACTCTTCACAACACAGGTAAGTACCATTCTTTGGCACCACACACATCACAAACACACTTCACGATACAGGTATGTTCCATGCGACAGGCACCACACACATTACGTACACACTTCATGACACAGGTAAGTTTCATGCTACAGGCACCACACACGTCACATTGTGACCTACACACTTCACGACACAGGTTAGTTCCATTCTTTGGCACCACACACATCGCATACACACTTCACGACACAGGAAAGTTCCATTCTTTGGCACCACACAAATCATGTACACACTTCACGACACAGGTAAGTTCCTTACTCTGGGCACGACACACATCACATACACACTTCACGACACAGGTAAGTTCCATTCTTTGGCACCACACACATCATGTACACACTTCACGACACAGGTAAGTTCCATTCTTTGGCACCACACACATCACATACACACTTCACGATACAGGTAAGTTCCATTCTTTGGCACCACACACATCACATACACACTTCACGACACAGGTAAGTTCCATTCTTTGGCACCACACACATCACATACACACTTCATGACACAGGTAAGTTCCATTCTTTGGCACCACACACATCACGTACACACTTCACGATACAGGTAAGTTCCATTCTGTGGCACCACACACATCACATACACACTTCACGCCACAGGTAAGTTCCATGCTCTGGGCACAAAACACATCACATACACACTTCACGACACAGGTAAGTTCCATTCTCTGGGCACCACACACATCACATACACACTTCACGACACAGGTATGTTCCATGCTACAGGCACCACACACACCACATACACACTTCACGACACAGGTAAGTTCCATTCTTTGGCACCACACACATCACATACACACTTCACGATACAGGTAAGTTCCATGCTCTGGGCACCACACACATCACATACACACTTCATGACACAGGTAAGTTCCATGCTACAGGCACCACACACGTCACACTGTGACCTACACACTTCACGACACAGGTAAGTTCCATTCTTTGGCACCACACACATCACATACACACTTCACGACACAGGTAAGTTCCATTCTGTGGCACCACACACATCACATACACACTTCAACATACCAGGCACGCTCCTAGTTTTCTCTGAGCAGCAGCTGGAGCAGCTGTGTTCCTTTCTCTGGATCACTTCCCCCCTTCCCCAGTATCACGTGTCTGTCTGTCGATATCCCCACCCCCCGTCTCCTTATCTGCTCCCCTTGTCTATTTCGTAGTTTTGTGGTTTAACCCTCTTACCCCCAGGTCGCTCAGCACGAATCAACCATGAAATCCCATGCCAAGGGGAATAACTCTTGCAATTTTCGATAGTGGGTAATTGTAAACATTGATTAAAAATAGAATTACGTTCTTTTGTTGCACATAATTATTTATTTTTCCTGCATTCTATTTATAATAAAGTTGCAAAAGAATTTTTGTTTCCAGGTTCATGTTGCTTTGTTTTGACACACAAAAAATAAAAGGGTCAAATTTTTGTGTGTGTGTGTGTGTGTGTGTGTGTGTGTGTGTGAATACAAAGCAACGTGAGCCTGGAAACAAAAATTCTTTTGCAACTTTATTATAAGTAGAATGCAGGAAAAACACAGTGCTGAAAACGAGGCTGTGAATCTCGTGAGAGTCTCGTTTATGTAAACAGCAATGGCTGTGCCCGTAAGCATGTGTTTAGCCGGCGGTACCGGGCAGGTTCGGGTGTTACACTACAAGCCCCTATTGGGCGAGTACGATGGATAAGAGTTAAACTCTTATCATTATCATTTCATTTATAAATCTGCCTGTCTTGTTGATCTCTGTTGCTTTTGCAGCAATTTCTGAACTGAATTACTGATATGTAGCATTCATGTTAGGTGTGTGTATGAGCGATGTAGTTTCCCTCAGTTTTATTGCACGTTATTCTTACACATGTATTGAGCACAAAGATATATATGTGTGTATGTTTTGTGTGTATCTTAAAAAAACCAAAAAAACCCTGACAGACATGTAAGTCGACCAATGTGCTATTATCTTCACTACTGGAAAATAGGGATTCATTCATTCGATAACGATTCCTTCATCCATTCATGCATTGGGGCAAGCACCACTCATGGTGAAACATCGCTCAACAAGGATGAAAGTTAATGGAAGAGAAAGAAAACACACACATACATAAACAACAACAACAAAAGAGATTCCACAAACTCCAAAAGGCACCCCCCCCCAACCCCCACCCCCAGTGGAGCAGCAAGCAGAGTTGTCCAGAGATGCCAAGCCCTGTCAAGTGTTTGTAGGAACCATCAGGAAATTTGGCAGCAACATTTTGAATTTGGTAGGAACACTCAGACTCCGAGCCACATCAACAAACGTACATCTTAGCTTAATCCACCAGGCACAGACACTGTTTGACCCAGACGCAACTTGATTGAGCCACGTTCTCTCTTCATCGGGCAAACGACTGAGCTGACTGGTCCACTCAATGTGTGTTTCAATGTAGACACAAACACGATCAGCGGAGTATCATCATGTGAGACCAAGGTTAGTAGTGACTGGCCTCGTCATTGATACGTCAGAGAGCGTCTGGGCATTGTTATAACAGGAAAGCATGTGACCATGCTACGTAGTCGAAAATGAACTCCTCGGAAGAATTTTGACCTTGGCGTAACGTTGAAACAAACTGTGACTGAGCGAAACAAAACATGGTGAAATCGTGACAGCTGGCATTTCTGGTTGTCCATGCTGCGGAGCCCCCACCCCCCCGCACCCCTTCCCCTCCACTCACCGGGGAATTTGAGGGCGTTCCACACCACGATGGTGTTGTCCACACTGCATGACGCCAGCCACACGTCCTGCGGCGACCATGCCAAGTCAAGGACATCTGACAACAACAAAAAACAAGAGAGGCAAGGTCTTAAAGTCTTTTGTGTCACTCGCTGTATCCAGTAAAGAAGTCATGAGAAAAAAAAGACACCCCCCCCCACCCCCACCCCCGTTAAAATGGGTCCTCTATTAAATATTAATAAGCTTTGGGAAATAAAAAAATAAATAAATAAACAGGCCTGCAAGCGGGATCAAACCCAGGATGGTCTGTCCAGAAACAAGTTTTCTGATCCTCAACGCTATGCCACATCGGACGTTATACAAGCAAATTCAACATTCAAAGCTATGGGTCTTTTTTTAGCACAATAAAAGTATTATTGTGTTTGAGGTAATAACACCATTTATATCAAATTTCCTTGACATATCTCAATTAGTTAAGAAATTCTTTTAAATCGGCTATAAAAGAGACCTTGACATCACCTCAGCCACACTGCAACATGTACAGATCTGCACAAACCAGTCCGACAACAGGCTGACTGAAACTGTAAGAAACGTCCGATTCAATTTTCCTTTTATGTTCATTCCATTCATATGCAGTAAACACATTGATGGTGTAGTTAGTGTCACTGCAAGTGTTCTGTCCAGAATATGTATTTCTTTTCTTGTAACTGCCAACAAGAAAAACAATGTCGTGCCACTTTCCCAAATATAAGCCTACATTCTGGCAACCGGGACGGGATCATGATGTTTTCGAAATCCGGTTTCAGTTTCAGTAGCTCAAGGAGGTGTCACTGCGTTCGGACAAATCCATATACGCTACACCACATCTGACAAGCAGATGCCTGACCAGCAGCGTAACCCAACGCGCTTAGGCCTCGAGAGAGAGAAAAAAAAAAAGCAAATAAATAATAGATAAATACATAAAAAAGTACTACTAATAATATTTATAATATCTAGGCGCAAAAACTTGATGAAGTCAACTATAAGCGTACAAAAAAAAAAAAAAAAAAAAAAAAAAAAAAAAAATCCAGTTCAAGCCTCAACAAAATAAACTGTTAATGATCCTGAAATAGGTTTAATACAGGAGATTTACAACCTATTATTGGTATGACTGATTTTTTTCCTACTATGTTTAAGCCAAATTTCGTATTGGCAGACAAAGTATTTCCAGAGAAAATGGCAATGTTAAAGCTTACCACGGACACAAAGACATGCACACATACAGACAACAAAATACCAGGTTATAACGTAGACTCACTTTGTTCACACAAGGAAGTCAAAAAACCACACAGTCCTATGTGCTATAGTCCCAGTGATCACCACAACAGGTTTAGGTTAACTCAGTTCCGCTGTTCCTCCTTTATTTATGCAGAGCACGACTTTACATTAACGGAAGAGTCTCGCAGTTTGGGGATTTTTCTGTCAGGGGGCGGAGGAACATGGATCAGCCTGCACACCTCTTTGAAACTGAAGCCGTCCTTGCTGTAAACATGAAATTCTTTCCTAAAAGTCTAGCGTCCTTGGGTTTTGCTGGGTTTTTTCCTCATGGTGACGTTCCCTCTTCCATCTGCTTCATCACTCGCACGCTTGCTTGTGACAGCTGGCCAAACAGGTATCAAGATATCAGCACATATGCTGAAAACCGTTTGCCCACACCCACTCATTTTGAACCGCAGTAAATTTTTCAAGCGACTGATTCTCAACTGATAGTTAAGATAAACATATCTGCTTGTCCATCCCCTGCATTAGAACATGTCCCCGCAGTCTACAAGGAAATCAATGTCCACCTACACACACTACACACGACAGACTCAACCCCATCATAACATTTTTCCACTTCTAGCAAACTGGAATGAAAATTTTCAAAAAGCTATTTTTCTAGAAACATTAGTACACTTCTATTTCCTTATTCTATTTATAAAAAAATACACTATTTCTGAAAAAAAAGTTCAATAAATTTCAACAAATATTCTAAACAAATAATTACTTTTATTTAAAAAAAGAAAAAAGAAAAAAAAAAAAAGTTTTTTTTTCAAAACACAATAGTACATTTCTATGCACATTCTTAAAAAAAAAAAAAAAGAAAAGAAAAAAAAAGAGAAAAAGGTAAGTACCTTTTTGTACACAAAAGTAATAATACTTTTCAGATATCATTACCATATATTTCCATGCATATTTTCTCATATGTAATAAGAAAAAAAAAATCCAAATTTTTTACTATCATAACTTTGTCAGTATAGGGTTGGGCCTTGCTGTCTGTGAGTTTGCAAACTGTTGCATGTATGTTATTTCTCTGTGTGTGTGTGTGAGTGTGTGTGTGTGTGTGAATTTGCACACTGACAGTGACACCAGTGTTATGTGCTTGTGTGGGTGTGCAAGTTATATTCTTCCTCATTACAAGCTAACGTCCGACATAAACTGAGGTAGGCTCTCAAAGCCTGATCAGCACACTGGCTTTCTGTGAAGGTCGGGCACCTTCTTTTTCTTTTTAATACAGCAGACATGGTGTAGCACATCCTAAGCATTTGTAATATACATACGTGAATGACAGCACACGCCAGGACACCCTGACGCTGATGCTACATTCCAGGAACTCACCCCCACTGTGCCCTCGCAGGGTGGCCACCGACCGCCAGTGCTCCACGATGGTGACATTGGACCCAAACGACTTGCCCGACCCAAAGCCACTGCAACCAACAAACATGTACATTTTAAAGAAATAAAATAATAATAATAATAATAATTTCAATAACATTTTTTTGGACCCAAACGACTTGCCCGACCCAAAGCGACTGCCACCAACAAACAGGTACAACATTTTTAAGAAATAAAATAATAATAGTAATAATCATAATAAGGTTTTTTTGGGACCCAAACAACTTGCCTGACTC
Source organism: Babylonia areolata (assembly GCF_041734735.1). Classification (NCBI taxonomy): domain Eukaryota; kingdom Metazoa; phylum Mollusca; class Gastropoda; order Neogastropoda; family Buccinidae; genus Babylonia; species Babylonia areolata. The sequence goes on from NC_134887.1 coordinate 3,835,244, forward strand.
AAAGCCACTGTCACTAACAAACGTACAACATTTTACAGAAATAAAATAAATAATAATAATATCAATAACATTTTTTTGGACCCAAACGACTTGCCCGACCCAAAGCTACTGCCACCAACAAACATGTACAACATTTTCAAGAAATAAAATAAAATAATAACAATAATAACTTTTTTCTACCCAAAGACTTGCCCAACCCAAAACCACTGCCACCAACAAAACAGGCAGAACATTGAAAATAATAATAATAATCAAAAATTTTATTTAAAAAAAAAAAAAAAAAAAGAAGAAGAAAAAAAAAAGACTTTCCAGACCCAAAGCCACTGCCACCAACAAACAGGTAGAACAATGAAAGAAACAACACAAAATAATATAAACAATTTCTTGGCCCAAACAACTTGCCAGAAGACCCAAAGCCATTGTTACCAACAAATAGGTAGAACATTTTTAAAAAAAAGAAAAAAAAGAAAAGTAAACACAAATTCTTTTTCTTTTTTGCATACTGACAGTGACAACAGCTTAAATGGGTGGGAATGGCTGATTTTTGTAACACTCAAAAAAAACTGCAGCCAAAAGGCATGCCCTAATGTCAGAACACAGCAAAATGAATGGGGCAAAAAAACCCTTTAATCCCTAACTGAGGAATTTTTTTTTTATCTGCTCGCACACACATACATCAAGAATCGCATGAACACAATCCTAAGTACTAGTATTAACACACATATAAAAAAAAAAAAAAGAAAAAAAAAAGAAAAAAAGAAACATGCATTATGTACTCCATTTAAAAAAAAAAAAAAAAAAAAAAGAACAAGAAGAAGAAAAAAAAAAAATCGCATAAAAGAAGACGATCGACTTACCGACTCGTCTGCCAAATCATGATGAGCTTATCATCTCCTCCCGACGCCAGAAATTTCCCATTCCCTGACCATCGTACACAGTTGACACAACCTGCCAGGCCACACAGAACAGGAAACAGTCACCACCATCACTCCCCCAATCAAATAACCATGGTGCTGGGGGTGGGGGTATGGGCGGGGGGGAACGAAAGCAGCGACTTTACACACTGGACACGTCAAATGTTCATGTCATGACCACAGCTGTTTAGTTACAGTTATTCTTATCATTTTTATATCAGCATCAACTATTTTCTGTTTGGACAGCTCAACACAAACCGAAACATTAAGAAATTAACCCACATAAATTTAATAAATATGTATCATAGTCATGTCTGGAGGCAACTGCTGTCCCAACCATCTGGGCTAAAATTTTATTATAGTGGAGAATGTCTTGCCCAAACTAAATCCCCATTCTCTCAGCCAAGAGGGTTTTAGGACAGTCAGCACTGGGATGGTTCCCAAAGGCCAACTAGTCCCCAAGGCTGCAGCACTAAAAGCCAGTGCAATCTTGCCTCCTAGTTTGAGAGTCATAGTCCTTCACAAAGACCATACTGCAAATGACTTCCTACTGCAATGGATAAATATATATAATAACACACAAATATCATTAACATAATCCTCAATGATATAAATAAAATCATCATTTTTTTTTAAAAACCTATATCTATTTATATATATATATATATATATAAATATTAAACATGTTGCCTGCATTCAAAGTGGCGACATTACCCAGATGACTGTCCATCTGACAGAGAACCCTGGGAACGGTCTCGTCAGCCTCCTCCTTCTCATCCCGGATCGGCGCCATGTTCCATATCACCACTTTGCCGCAGTCGCCTGGAACACACAGAGCGCAGTCACGCCTCAACCCTGCTTTTACTGAACACCTGTCACTCCCCCTCTGAATATCTGATTTATGTGCACACGCAGGACTGTGTTTGCACGCATTCACAGTAACGCATGCCTGCGCACACAGTCGTAAGCCGTCAGTTAATATTTACTTCAAATTATGAACTATTCAAGCATGGGAAAGTAAGCAGCAGCAATAAGCCCATGGATATGACTTGAAACCGTTCCAAAATATCTGACCCATGATGATTTCCTTCACAATTAACTTTGATGATCTATGATGCGGCATGGTCTTCCTTTCTATAGTTTTGTTTTTTAATGTTTCCAGTAAAGCTCCTAGTAAGACTGAAAAAACACACCTAGAATGGCTAGATGAAATGATATTTTGAAAAAAAACAACAACAAACAAACAAACAAAAACCCCACCTGACAAAGATGAATACTATTTAAAGCATATTTCTCTCTGATTCCTGTCAAATTATATATTTTTTACAGCAACCATTTAAAAAAAAAAGTTCCATTTCAATGCTCTCTTAAGTTGTTTTTTTAAAAAATAAAAGTAATAATAAAGCCCCCTGAACTACATTTAAAAAAAAAAAGTCTTTAAACACAAACATGTTTTCTGTCTTTTAAATTAATGATCTTAACATTATAATTACTTCAAATAGGTCCATGAAAACGTTCCAAACTAAATGTTTCAAAATCAAAGTAACCAGACATGTCTCCATTTTCCTCAATGACCTTACCTTCCCCCTGCCCTCCCGTGGCAACTCTGGAATCATCAGGGTGGATGTCTATCGAAAATACTGGTTTGCCTGTATAAAAAAAATAAAAAATCAAAAAAATAAAATTTATACGTAGCCACACACAAACACACAACTCAACCAACATGCATAGTCTGGAAAATGGATACAGTGTGCTTGTCTGCTTGACTGACAATGTTGATAATATTAATAGGGAGGGCTTGCTGGCCCACTTTTCCGGTGAACCTTTCATCATCTGCAGAGCAAGAAGTAGGTCATATGCCGTCATGGATAGCCCACCACCGTGACTGGCTCTTCTGAGTTTGCACTGCCTTTGTTTGGACAACTTTTTGTCACAGTTTATAAATGGATCAGTTCAAATACAGAATGGCTGAGATGTGACAAGAAACACGCTCAGTGTAAACATTGAAGACTAAAGCAAATAATGGATGTAATTATAAAACCTAATGTATCTTGTAAACGTGCAAAAATTGTCACTGAAACTGTTCAGATCCTTTCACCCAACTGCGATTTCCATGATGAAATTTTAGCTTTTCGGTGACCTGGAAAAACCAGAAAATGGAGACTAAAATAATTTGGGATCCTCAACGAAAATCAGATGAAAAAGTTCTGCAAACCCTCTCTTATATCTCATACACTAAATTTAGCTTCAATTTCAGTTTCTGTTTTCCAAAGAGGCATCAATGCGTTCAGATGCAACACCACATCTTCCTGTACTGGGCAGATGCCTGACAGCAGCATAACCCAACATGCTTGTCAGGCCTTGAGTGCATGCACATATATTTGTGTACAAGAGTGGATTCCTTCAACAGAATTTTGCCAGAGGACAATACCTTTGTCGCCAAGGGTTATATATCTTCCAGCGTGCCAAGTACGTGCTGCACACGGGGACCAGTCAACCTTAGGAGAAAGGTCGAGAGGGGTATTCGAACCCAGACCCGCATGGACACTGCCTGGGCAGATTTAAGCGTCTTAACCATTCTGCCACCTTGCTCCCTAATTTAGACTTTGAGATAAAGAGTTGAATCATTTATATAAGCACAACCTTTTTAAAGTTTTATCTCTTTTTTTTTTTCAAAAAAATCTTTTCAACGAATGTGATTATACTTAACTGTGTCTCACTGAATACAGAACTAGAAGGGGAAAGGAGTTGTGATGGGACAGGGTAAAGGGGGCTGCATCGCTCAGTGCACTGATACACACACCCTGACACGTGCACACGTATGCACAAGATGCCTGACCAGTGACCTTAACATTAGCATGCACATCGTAATACATTATACTTACAGACCAACCCATGTATGTGATTATTTTGTTTTCAATAAAATAAACTCACTGAACATACAGTGCCTTAGTTAGAATTCAAAATAAACAATTAAAAGGACAGGCAGAGAGACGGAAACATAAGAAAATCCTTAACACACACAGGTATACACACAAGAAGACAAAGCAAATTTCCTTCATAATTCTTGATAATTCATCTATAATACTAACTGTAGTCTATAGTAAAATGATTTAAATAAAAATATATTGATTGGAAGAATAATAACTTACTGGTCTTTCTTGTTCATATCATCTCACTTTTGTAATCAAAGTTTTCAGTGAAGAGTTATTTCAGTAATGTTTCATTTTCAATTTACCAATGATGCTACCATTTTGTTTATCGGTCAATGTGAAACTTCAAATAGTGATAATTTTTTATGATGTCAATGATGCACACAAGAATTCTATAAATTATACTGAACAGAAAAAGCAGTTATATTATTTGATGCAAGAAACTTAGAAAGATGCGTATGCTAAACTCTTAATAACATGGTTTGGAGACTTTGTGAAATGCTTATTTTTACTTCACTAGTTTCAGACATCTCATGCAATTTGTGCAAATGACCCCCTCCACCCCCCTCCCAAAGTCATTTTATTTAATAACAGACTTCGTGAACACCTGAAATTAGTGAAAATTTCATCGTTCATTAATCAATAAAAAAAAAATGACTTGGTTCACTGTCACTGTTATCAACTTTATACAGAGAATTACGAGTGTTACTACATGGCCTGTGTATTTCACAATCACTGAATCAAATTAAAAGTTAAAACATCAACATTCAAACTGCTAGCACATTTCACAAGTGACACTGTGTGTGGTGGCATCATTATTCAGAGATGTCTACCATATGCACAAACAATATACTTTATACACATGTATACATAGTGACAAACTGAAACACAGTTTGTAGTGACACTGTATTTTCCTCCTAACACTTACACTGGTTACAGAGCAAACAAACTGCTCTTGGGGAAGATGAGGAAGAGAATGCTGATTTGTTCTGTTCAATAAAAACGTTTTACATTTGTAGGCCAATGACTGCTTCATCAGATTCCAACTTTTTTCATTTAATCTTGAGTAAATGTACATGATGACATGTACCAGTGATTACGAACGAACGATATAATGACTGTAATGGGAGAATTTGAGCAACTTCAACAAGTTTCTAACAGATATTAAAATAAATTTGCATTTCGGCCTACACGTTATTTTTATTCATCGTTGACCTGCATCTCAGTGACCTCAAAAGAACAAGCTTCCGATTTGCTACCCCTCTCTCTCCTCCCTCCCCTTTTCACAGTTTACTTCTAAGTTTTACTGGTAGTGGTATTCAATCAAATCCCCCGATTCATGTGCGATCTCTTTCTCAAATTCCATCTTTCCCCCGAGAACAACGGTTTAGATGCCACTGGGATAGAATGTTCAGCGGAGCATGTATTCGTCTTGTCATTAATCTCGCTTTCTATCGCCCTCTGGGACATTTATCGATCTTCAGTCGGGGCGGCCTAACTTTGGCACTTGCTGCCCTAACCGTCACCCTCCGTCCACAATGGCAGAAACCGTTAAAAAAAACATTCTTTCAAGAACCCCCCAAAAACGTTTCCAACGCTGAACATTTCTTACCGTCGTGGCAAACCCAGTCGGGTTTGAGCAGTCTCATGTTCACGCAGAATGTGTTGCCTTTAGTATCCCTCTCTTTGCAGAACGCAATAACATGGATAGGTCTTTCACATCATCTCCGACCTGTTTTTTCTGATGCTTGTCGCCGCGTAGCCCATTGACAATAAACAAGCAACTTGAGCGGCGGAAGTGCACAATGAGAAAGCGCGCACGAGTTTGGATGGCAGAGTTGAAGGTCGTGTCACAGGTTCAGCTACCTTGGATGCAGTTGCCTCCCTTGTACCGAAACCGGCGCGGACTTTCTCTTGAATAATCGTCTCAAAAGAATACCAGACCGGAAGTTGAATTGTCGCAGTGGTCATGCACTTGTGAAAGGCATCGTTTTTTTGATGAAGGTAGTCCACATACTATTTTGGGTTGAAGGGAAAAAGACATAGACAAGTCACTCACCTTGTAATCCGATTGTCTACATGCAGTTTTATGAATGCACGGGATTAATCCATTATTTGGAAATTGTTCTGTCAAGCACAGACGGTCAATTACATGAAAAATAAAATAGTATCATTAAATAATGTAGAGAAGAGCGTGCGCGCACGCGCCCTCACACACACACACACACACACACACACACACACACACACACACACACACACAACTTGGGGGAAAAGACAGTCTCTGTAGATTGTTTGTCTTGGAGAAAAAATGATACACTCCTGACAGAAGAATTTAACACTCACCTCTCGCAGGAAAAAAGGGACTTTTGGGGGGGAAAAACCAAGAAAACATTGTGCTTTCTGCGTGATGTTTAGGCTAATAATGTATATAGATCCACACACACACACACACACACACACACACACACACACACACACACACACTGACACACACACACGCACATATATATATAGTAGAGAGAGAAATAGATATAAATAGATGCATATATATACATATATATATGTATATATATATGTATATAGTTCACACTCTCTTGGTGTCCTGGGCTCTGCTCCTTGCAAAAAGCTCTGACAACAACAGTAGGCTCTGCATGTCTTTAAAACTTGTAATGTTAAAAGCGGCACCAAATTTTCGATGATATATAAATACGGTAGCTTCTTCAGGCCAATAACAGCCAGTCGGCTCTGCCATGACTTTTACTCACCGTGGTTCAGTTGCTATTAAACCCGGCAGCCTGTAAAGATTTCATTTCTGTGCCCTTGACCGTAGAAACTGTTTATACAGCGAAAATTTGCTGCTTTTAACATTACAAGTTTTAAAGACATGCAGCCTATACGGCCGTGTTGTTGATATCTATATCTATATATCTATCTATCTATAGATAGATAGATAGATAGATTTTGTGGTTAACTAAGCGTTCTCTTCAGCTCATAGACACTATAGCATCTCAGTGCGAATTCTAGTGTCTATGTTCAGCTGAAGTAACAGATGGGCCGGGACCTATGACCAAGGGAGAGAATCAGTGAAGCTGGTGGCATCAGTCCTGCTCTCACTGACAAGCTTCTTGGTGAACGACAAAACGTAACCAGCGCAGAATCACTGTCAGACCTGCGAGCTTGTTGAAAGGCACAGTCGTACAATTCAGTATTGCATTGCATCGTACTGCATTGTATTTGTATTGTATTGTATTGTATTGTATTGTATTGTATTGTATTGTATTGCATTGTATTGCATTGTATTGTATTGTATTGTATTGTATTGTATTGTATTGTATTGTATTGTATTGTACTGTATTACTTTATGTCACAACAGAGTTTCTCAGTGTGAGATATTCGACACAGCCGGTACAGAGCCACCTTTTTTTTCCTTCTCCCCCCCCCCCCACCCCCTTTTCTGTATACTAGTGTATTTGTTTGACTATGAAAATGGATCTTCCTAAAAAAAAAAAAATAAAAATAAATAAATAAAATAAAAAAGTTGTTTTTTTTAATTGCCAGGGACAACCCCATGTTGTTGTTGTTGTTGTTGTTGTTGTTGTTTTGGGGGGGTCAGTTTTCTTTCATTTCTTTTTTCAGTTTTTTTTTAACGGGCGCTTGGTGCAAACTGCAAACCGGGGACCTCGATGTATCGTCTCATCTGAATGACCACAGCACCCACCCAGATACTAGGCTCTAGAAATCCCTGCGTGACAACTGAGGATGACTGGGTCAGTTGACTCTGCTCTGCCACTGAGGTATCCCGGGTATTTGTTTTCAGGACGAGCAGACAGAACAGCAACAAGTGCACCCCTTTCTGGCCGCCCTGCGGACCACAGGCAAGGCCACTCGCTGACAAAGACACAGATGGATCCTGCGTGCGTCAATGGTTTCAGTTTCACTTTCTCAAGGAGGCCGCGTCAATTAATGCAGTTCGGACAAATCCATCGACGGGCGCAATAGCCGAGTGGTTAAAGCGTTGGACTGTCAATCTGAGGGTCCCGGGTTCGAATCACGGTGGGTAAAGGGTGGAGATTTTTACGATCTCCCAGGTCAACATATGTGCAGACCTGCTAGTGCCCGAACCCCGTTCGTGTGTATATGCAAGCAGAAGATCAAATACGCACGTTAAAGATCCTGTAATCCATGTCAGCGTTCGGTGGGTTATGGAAACAAGAACATACCCAGCATGCACACCCCCGAAAACGGAGTATGGCTGCCTACATGGCGGGGTAAAAACGGTCATACACGTAAAAGCCCACTCGTGTGCATACGAGTGAACGTGGGAGTTACAGCCCACGAACGCAGAAGAAGAAGAAGAAGGACAAATCCATCTACGCTACACGTACCACATCTGCTAGGCAGATGCCTGACCAGCAGTATAACTCAACGTACGGCTTAGTCAGGCCTTGAGTGCATGCATAATGTTTTTTTTTGTTTTTTTTTTTTTATCATTGTGGATTTCTTCTACAGAATTTTGCCAGAGAACAACACTCTTATTGCCATGGGTTCTTTTTCGGTGCGCCAACTGTGTGCTGTACACGGGACCTCGGTCTATAGTCTCACCGAATTACCAGACGCTCAGTTTGATTTTCAAGTTAAACTTGGGAGAAAGGGGGCGAGAGCGGGATTCGAATCCAGACCCTAACGGACTCTCTGTGTTGGAAAATGAGCGTCTTAACCATTCTGCCACCCTCCATGCGTCAACGACATGAATACTGGCTTGGAGACTTTTTAGATATACGTCTGGCAAGAGAGAAATCCAAACACGACAAAAACGGGATGGAAAAAGTCACGGGGAATGCGGATGAAGTGGTGAGTAAAAGACACGGCACTTTCAGCGACGTCTACAGTAAACTGACGACAGACTGATAACAATTTCCATAGACGAAACACGCATCAGACATGAATCTGAGGGTCCCAGGTTCGAATCTCGGTGACGGCGCCTGGTGGGTAAAGGGTTGAGACTTGCTAGTGCCTGAACCCCCTTCGTGTGTATACGCACGCAGAAGATCAAACTGGATACGCACGTTGAAGACCATGGAATCCATGTCAGCGTTCGATGGGTTATGGAAACACTGAAGAACATACCCAGCATGCACACCCCCGAAAACGGAGTATGGCTGCCTACGTGGCGGAGTAAATAAACAAAACGGTCATACACGTAAAACGTTACATGTCTGAGTATGTATGTGTGCGTGCCTGAAATCTGCCGATTGCATGACATAGGAAACAAATGATGAGCGCCCAGTGGCAGCCGTCAGTCGGCTCTACCCAGGTAGCCAGCCAGTTGTGCAAATGATCCATGTTTGTTAGAGCTTAGAGCTTGGTCTCCGACCGAGAATAGTCGCTGTATAAGTATCCATATCAATCAACCAATCAATCAATCAGACACGATGACATTAGTAATCGACGGTTAGACAGAAGTTGCAGGTTCAGAATAGCTCCACGCACAAGGACATCTCGTAACATGAATCCATTCATTCCTACAGCCATTCGCGCACACAATCAAAGCATGCAATACACTCACTCATTGGACGACAGTAACCCCCACACCCCCCTCCGAGAAAACTACAATATTCCCACTGTTCCCCCCCCCCCCCCACACCCCCCCCCCCTCCCCCCGCCCCCCCGACGACGCATGCAACAGTTCGTCCCAGTCACGTTACATATCTATGTCTTTGAAGTGCAACAGCTGACTCTTCATTTTATTTTTTCTCTTTTTATTATCCGGGGCTATAGCTCGTTAGCAACAACAACAACAACAAAAGAAGAAGAATTAAGTATATAAATTATAGGATTTCATTCAACCCTCAACAACAGTGACCAGCCAAGCAGCGACGTGCCCGACGTGTGCACGAACATTCATTGTTTTTTTGTTTTTTTTTAATCCACCTCTCAACCTCTCACTCTTCTCTGTACGGGTTCTGTCCCTTGCCTTCATTTGTCACCGACGCAAGCTCGAGCGTTCTATGCAGCATCAACTTGTACGGCACAGACAGACAGAGACACAGACGGACAGACAAAAACACACGCGCGCGCAAACGTACGACCGGCACGCATGCACACACACACACATACAGGCGAGACAGACAGATATAATAAAATATATACATATATATGTGTGTTGGGGTGGGGGCGGGGGGAGAGAGAGATAGATAGATAGATAGATAGATAGATAGAGAGAGAGAGAGAGAGAGAGAGAGAGAGAGAGAGAGAGAGAGAGAATGAATGAATGAATGGTTTATTCATTTATAGGCCATTGCCCCTTATGAAAGGGTGTCACAATTTCTTCATAGACATTGCATCGTGCATTAAAAAAAAAATGACATTCGTTCAGATAACATAAATATATCATACCTTAATTTTAAGTAATGTTTATGTCCTCACCTTAGTAATACATAATACACATCATGAAACATATTGTATTCAATTGACATATATACACCTAAATGATATATGATATACGCTAAATAATAACTCTTACATGTGTGGCTAATAACACTCAGTTACGTTATACACATCGTCCGTATGTAGTCGTTACTGGATACACTAAGACATAAGAACAGATCGGAGCTTAAACAATTTATACAGATAAATTGATAGGTTTCTAATAGTTTGTTCATGCGCTGATGCCATAAGTAACGACAGTCTAAACTGACTTGGGAACTTAAAATATTTCAAATAGAGAGAGAGAGAGAGAGAGAGAGAGAGAGAGAGAGAGCTACGGATATGGATACGGATGGTCTGGTCCTGTCCTGTCCTGTCCTGTCCTGTCCCTTCCTGTCCTGTCCTGTCCTGTCCTGTCCTGTCCCTTCCTGTCCTGTCCTGTCCTGTCTTCCCCATCCTGTCCTGTCCTGTCCTGTCCCTTCCTGTCCTGTCCCTTCCTGTCCTGTCCTGTCCCTTCCTGTCCTGTCCTGTCTTCCCCTTCCTGTCCTGTCCTGTCCTGTCTGTCCCTTCCTGTCCTGTCTTCCCCTTCCTGTCCTGTCCTGTCCCTTCCTGTCCTGTCCCTTCCTGTCCTGTCCTGTCCCTTCCTGTCCTGTCCCTTCCTGTCCTGTCTGTCCCTTCCTGTCCTGTCCTGTCTTCCCCTTCCTGTCCTGTCCTGTCCCTTCCTGTCCTGTCCTGTCTTCCCCTTCCTGTCCTGTCCTGTCCTGTATGTCCCTTCCTGTCCTGTCTTCCCCTTCCTGTCCTGTCCTGTCCCTTCCTGTCCTGTCCCTTCCTGTCCTGTCTGTCCCTTCCTGTCCTGTCCTGTCCCTTCCTGTCCTGTCTGTCCCTTCCTGTCCTGTCCTGTCTTCCCCTTCCTGTCCTGTCCCTTCCTATCCTGTCCTGTCTTCCCCTTCCTGTCCTGTCCTGTCCTGTCTGTCCCTTCCTGTCCTGTCTTCCTCTTCCTGTCCTGTCCTGTCCCTTCCTGTCCTGTCCCTTCCTGTCCTGTCCCTTCCTGTCCTGTCTTCCCCTTCCTGTCCTGTCCTGTCCCTTCCTGTCCTGTCCCTTCCTGTCCTGTCTGTCCCTTCCTGTCCTGTCCTGTCCTGTCTTCCCCTTCCTGTCCTGTCCTGTCCCTTCCTGTCTGTCCCTTCCTGTCCTGTCCTGTCCCTTCCTGTCCTGTCCTGTCCTGTCTGTCCCTTCCTGTCCTGTCCTGTCCTTTCCTGTCCTGTCCTGTCCTGTCTTCCCCTTCCTGTCCTGTCCTGTCCTGTCTGTCCCTTCCTGTCCTGTCTTCCTCTTCCTGTCCTGTCCTGTCCCTTCCTGTCCTGTCCCTTCCTGTCCTGTCTTCCCCTTCCTGTCCTGTCCTGTCCCTTCCTGTCCTGTCCCTTCCTGTCCTGTCTTCCCCTTCCTGTCCTGTCCTGTCCCTTCCTGTCCTGTCCTGTCCCTTCCTGTCCTGTCCTGTCTGTCCCTTCCTGTCCTGTCCTGTCCCTTCCTGTCCTGTCCTGTCTTCCCCTTCCTGTCCTGTCCTGTCTGTCCCTTCCTGTCCTGTCCTGTCCCTTCCTGTCCTGTCCTGTCCCTTCCTGTCCTGTCCTGTCCTGTCTTGTCTGTCCCTTCCTGTCCTGTCCCTTCCTGTCCTGTCTGTCCCTTCCTGTCCTGTCCTGTCCTGTCCTGTCATGTCCTGTCCCTTCCTGTCCTGTCCTGTCCTGTCCTATCCCTTCCTGTCCTATCCCTTCCTGTCCAGCTTAGTACATACTGTATTGGCATTTGTGTCTTTTTGATTGAGGTTTGTGTCGTCAGCCAAAAGTTCACAAGAGGATGAAACATGAAGTGGAAGATCATTTATATAAACTGAAAATAAAACAGGCCCTAAAACTGATCCCTGAGGAATACCATAATTAACTGACATAAGAAGCGACATTTTAGAAGCTGGATAACCACTTGTTTCCTATTATCAAGAAAAGAAGATTCAATTCAGTTCAACTGAATCAGATGATAAGCCCCACATGACTAACTTTTTCGAAAGTAATTTATGATCTATTGTATCAAAGGCTTTTGCAAAATCGACAACAACAGACCCAGTAAATAAGTTATGTTTGAATGCCATTCCTCAACAAGATTAGTCAGTGCAGTATAACAGGTTTTTTTTTTTTTGTTTTTTTTCTAAATCCGGTTTGATTGGGATGAAATACATAATATTTGTTGAAATGTGACTGAAGATTATGTTTGATATGTTTTTCGAGAGGTTTGGATAATGTGGACAATATTGACATAGGTCTATAGTTAGCAGGGTCAGATAGATCACCATATTTAAGACAGGTAACACTTCATCATTTTTAAAAGCCTGTGGATAGGAGCGTTTTTCGATGCAGAGGTTATAGATATACGTGATGTGTTCAGAGATGATAGGTTCTGCTATCTTCAAAATGTTGCTATCGATACCATCTAAACCTCGGGATCTGCACTGTATTAATGAGCATAGTTCTTTGAAAACATCATGTACACTGATGTATGCTAGCTGAAAGTTAGACTGTATTCTTTTAGTGTTACAAAAACATTTGAGCAATTGCAAGTCATTGGACTCGGTGTTACGAACCCTGACAGTTCTTTCACAGAAAGAGAGGGAGAAAGAGAGAGAGAGAGAGAGAGAGAGAGAGAGAGAGAGAGAGAGAGAGAGAGAGACAGACAGACAGACAGACAGACAGACAGACAGACAGACGGACAGACAGACAGACGGACAGACACACAGACAGAGAGGAAGAGACAGACAGAGAGAGAAACAAAGAAACAGAGACAGAGATGGAGACAGAAAGAGAGAAAGAAAGAGAGAGAGGAGAGGAGGGGGTGCGGCGGGGGGGAGGGGGGAGGGGGGCGGAGGGGGGTAGAAAGGTGAAGGTAGCGGAGGTATTTCTCAACTGGAGAAAAAAAATAAGACACTGAGAGCAACATGGACAGGGGGAAGGGGGGGGGGGGAGAGAGGGGGAGGGGGGGGGTAGAGGGTCGTGTGTGTGTGTGTGTGTGTGTGTGTGTGTGTGTGTGTGCGTATGCGCGCGCGCGCGCGTGTGTATGTGTGTGTGTGTGTGTGTGTGTGTGTGTGTGTGGAGGTCGTGGTTGATGAGCAAGGATCGAGGACAGTGGGAAAAGACTTTGTCGGTCAATGTTCGTAGGTTTCGGTCATGTGACGACCGGCGGACTGGTGGTGCGAAGCGCATTAATCCAGTTTCCATCATACATCATCATCACGTTTAATTGAAGCACCCTGTGCGTTTGCACGTACACACACTACACTACACTACACACACACACACACACACACACACACACACACACACACACACACACACACACACACACACACAAAGTGGGAAGGGGTGGAGGGTGGGGCACAGGTGGAGAAAAAAGACGACACAAGAGAAAAAAACAGAATTAGTGCCCTTGAACGCTGTGACAAAATTCGACATCCTCTGTGCGTGTTGCATAAACCCTTTTTAATATCTATTTATTTATTTATTTTAAGTTTTATCTGTCTATTTGTTTATTCATTTTAATAGACGGACAAACGCTGGCTGTTTATTTTCAGTTTTGTCTCTGACAGTACGAGACAAAAAAAAGAAAAAGAAAGGATAATTTAATCACTGTCCTCCTGAGCTGTTATAAAACCAGCCTCCATTGCGGTGGGATATATATATATATATATATGTATATATATAAGCTTGAAAGGGTAGATGAGATCTTGCATGCAAGTGGACAGATAATCAGCGCTACACCTGATTTACTGCTGCGGGTAGTTCTGTTCTGAAAGACTTCCGAGTGAAAAAAGGGGACTTCAAAACAAGTAAGTACATTGTTACACGTGAGTCTGATAGTGTTGATCAGTTATTTGCTGTTGTTGTTTTTTTTTTTGTTTTTTTTTCATGAATGTAAATAAGTGATACAGCAACTACTACTGCTGCTGCTTCTGCTGTTACTGGTACTGCTGCTGCTGCTGCTACTGCTAGTATGAGACGTTAAATCGAGGTCCCGTGTGCAGCATGCATTTAGCGCACGTAAAAAAACCCACGGCAACAAAAGGGTTGTTCCTGGCAAAATTCTTTAGAAAAATCCACGTTTATAGGAAAAAATAAAACTGCACGCATGAAAAAAAAAAAAAGAAGAAAAAAAAAGGGTGGCTCTGTAGTATAGCGACGCGCTCTCCCTAGAGAGACCAGCCTGAATTTCACACAGAGAAATCTGTTGTGATAAAAAGAAATACAAATACAAATACTGCTACTGCTACCACTTACTAGCACTACTGCTGCAGCTGCTGCTGCTACAACTACTATTGATAATGACGAAACAAAATAAAATATCGAAAAAAGAAATGAGTAACAATAATGATAATGTAAATAAATAAATAGATAAATAAAATCAACGTCTCCTCCTCCCCTATCATCTGGATCATTCCCCACTGTCTTCAAGCAAGCTGTCATTAAACCGCTTCTCCGAAATCCCCACATTGGATCTGAAATATCTATATATAAAAAAATAAAATAAAAAAAAGAAGAAAAAACCCCAAGAAAACAACAACAAATAAATAACAAACCGGTCTCCAGTCTCCCTTTCTCTCCAAATTACTGGAAATGATCGCAATGTCTCAACGTTTTTGTATTTGTATTTGTATTTCTTTTTATCACAACAGATTTCTCTGTGTGAAATTCGGGCTGCTCTCCCCAGGGAGAGCGCGTCGCTACACTACAGCGCCACCCATTTTTTTGGTATTTTTTCCTGCATGCAGTTTTATTTGTTTTTCCTATCGATGTGGATTTTTCTACAGAATTTGGCCAGGGACAACCCTTTTGTTGCCGTGGGTTCTTTTACGTGCGCTAAGTGCATGCTGTGCACGGGACCTCGGTTTATCGTCTCATCCGAATGACTGGCGTCCTGACCACCACTCAAGGTCTAGTGGAGGGGGAGAAAATATTGGCGACTGAACCAGTGCGCTCAGATTCTCTCGCTTCCTAGGCGGTCCTCTAGGCCATCACTCCACACAGACTGTGGAAAAGAGAAGAAAAAAAAAGTGGCAAGGCTTGCTTGAAAAAAAAAAGGGGAATGGTCTGGGAAGGCAGATAAAAGGCAGAAACAAAGAGAGTGACATAAAAGAGGACATTTCTGGCACAGAATTTCCAGAAGGCGGGGATGCTGTTTTATACTGAAAGACCTCCGGCATCCCCACGGGGAAGGATGAAGGATTGCTCTGCGGGGTTCTCTGTAGACTGTCGGAAACTGAATGGGGGCACAGTGTTCGATGCAGGGGAAGAGTTGTTCAACAAGCTGTCCAGCGCTAACTGTTTCACAACGTTTGATCTTGAGCCTTCAGAAAGGCACTGGTTCTCTCTCTCTCTCTCTCTCTGACACACAGAGACAGAGATAGATAGATATCTCTCCTCTCTCTCTCTCTGTTTTGAGTTCTGGAGGAGTTTGACTCTCTCTCTCTCTCTCTCTCTCTCTCTCTCTCTCTCTCTCTCACACACACACACACACACACACGCACACACAGAGATATATAGACAGATAGATAGACAGCTGATAGAATGGAAAGCAAGAGCACTCTTCGTTGAAGGCTAACTCACAGAAGGAACTGATCTGTCAATCAATATGAAATGAAACAAGACAAGTCAAGACAGGACAAGGTAAACAAAACAAGACCAGGCAAGACCACACAAGACCAGACAGGACAGGGCAACACAGCACAGGACAGGGCAGGAAGGACAGGAAGGACGAGAAGGACAGGACAGGACAGGACAGGACAGGACAGGACAGGACAGGACAGGACATGACCAGACAGGACAGGACAGGACAGGACAGGACAGGACAGGACAGGACAGGACAGCACAGCACAGCACAGCACAGCACAGCACAGGACAGGACAGGACAGGACAGGACAGGACAGGAAGGACGAGAAGGACAGGACAGGACAGGAAGGACAGGACAGGAAGGACGAGAAGGACAGGACAGGACAGGAAGGACAGGAAGGACGAGAAGGACAGGACAGGACAGGAAGGACAGGAAGGACGAGAAGGACAGGACAGGACAGGAAGGACGAGAAGGACAGGACAGGACAGGACAGGACAGGAAGGACGAGAAGGACAGGACAGGACAGGAAGGACGAGAAGGACAGGACAGGACAGGACAGGAAGGACGAGAAGGACAGGACAGGACAGGACAGGACAGGAAGGACAGGAAGGACGAGAAGGACAGGACAGGAAGGACGAGAAGGACAGGACAGCACAGGACAGGACAGGACAGGACAGGACAGGGCCAGACAAGACAAGACAAGACAGAACCTGAAAGGACAGGACAGGACAAGACGGGACAAGACCAGACCAGAAAGACCAGATCGGACCAGACCAGACCAGATTAGACCATACAAGATCAGACAAGTCAAGACCAGACAGTACAGGACAAGATCAGACCAGACCAGACCAGTTCAGACCAGACCAGACAAGGTCAGATCATACCAAACAAGACCAGACCAAACAAGACGAGACCAGACCAGATAAGACCAGACAAGACAAGTCCAGACAAGGTCAGACCAGACAAAATTAGACCAGATCAGACCAAACCAGACAGGATCATACCAGACAAGACCAGATCAGACAAGACCAGATCAGACCAGACAAGACCAGATCAGACCAGACAAGACCAGATCAGACCAGACAAGACAAGACCAGACAAGGTCAGACCAGACCAGACTAGAGCAGACAAGATACAACAAGACCAGACCAGACGAGGCAAGACAGGACAAGAGAATAAACACAGTCTAACTGGTAAGTTGAGAGATGCATTTATCGGAGGGTAGGAAAAAAAAGTGTCAAATAAGTAACAAATCGATTATTGTCGCTGACAGATGCTAAAACTGAATGAGCATTTCGTGGAAATTTAGCTAAGATGCATTCACAAACAATGTATATATTTTTTTTTCATTCTTAACCTTTATTTCGTCCACAACATATACGTTTATTGAGGATGAATGTATACACACGAACAGGGTTTTTTCCAGTCTGAAGACCCACCTTTCCCCTCTTGAATAATTTTCAACAGCTCATCCCTTTCCAGTATGAACTAAAATGACTGTTAGTGAATGAGAGTTTGAGAGTTTCGGAATTTGTTGGTAGTATTTTTGATTGTGTCCTGTTTTTGATTGTATCCTATGACTTGTATACATGCGTGCACGTGTGCTTGTGTGTGTGTGTGTGTGTGTGTGTGTGTGTGTGTGTGTGTGTGTGTGTGTGTGTGTTGTGTTGTGTTGTGGTGTGTGTGTGTGTGTGTGTGTGTGTGTCTGTGTGTGTGTGTGTGTTGTGTTGTGTTGTGTGTGTGTGTGTGTGTGTGTGTGTGTGTGTGTGTTGTGTTGTGTTGTGTTGTGTGTGTGTGTGTGTGTGTGTGTGTGTGTGTGTGTGTGTGTGTGTGTGTGTGTGTGTGTGTGTGTGTGTGTGTGTGTGTGTGTGTGTGTGTGTGGAGGGGGTTGGGGGTGAGTAATCTTTGATAATGTTTTGTATCTTGAGTTCAGTTTTTTTCCTTTTTGATATTTATGTGTGTGTCCAACTTGTAAACGCATAGGGCTAATTTTCAAGATAAGGCGCAAATCCTCATAATGATAATAATGATGATGATGATGATGATTATCATTATTGTTATTATCATTATTATTATTCTGTTGAATTTGGCTTCATGTAATACGGAAAACCGGAGGAACAGAACCTTGTTTCCCAAGGATGAAAACAACAACAACAAAACAAACAAACAAATAAACTAACTAACAAACAAAAAACAACCACCAGAATCAGAATCAGAATAACTCTATTACCTCAGTAAAAGAAAATGAATTGTGGAGAAGACTATGACACATGCAGGATTACAGTTTCAGTTTCAGTTTCAGTAGCTCAAGGAGGTGTCACTGCGTTCGGACAAATCCATATACGCTACACCACATCTGCCAAGCAGATGCCTGACCAGCAGCATAACCCAACGCGCTTAGTCAGGCCTTGAGAAAAAAAAGAAAGAAAAAAAAAGAGTAAATGAATAGTAGATAAATACATAAAAAGAACTACTACTGATATGTATAAGGCGCAAAAACTTGATGAAGTCAACTCACGCTATAAACATACAAAGAAGAAAGTAATAATAAGGATTACAAGCATGTATAACTAACAAACAGTAGACTCACTTAGATACGTTGTTCACAATGGTGACAAAAAAGAAGAAAGAAAAAAAAATCCAGAATGAAGAAACACGTTGTAGACTCAAAGAGAAGCTCTTTTCTGTGCTGGGCAGAGCCGGACATGTCAAGAGCGGCCATGCACGGGATTTTCGCGCGCACGGGAGGGAAGTACCGCTTCTACACCCTGACTTCAAACCACCACCAAATTCTTCGTCACCACTCACAACTCAACACCAACTCAACACCCGTCGTCACCGAAACAGACCCCTCCAAAAAACTCACACAAAACCCAGCTCACGTAACATCCCTCAACCGAGGTGGTCTCAGCCTTCTGCAACATCGCCCAGTCTTCACCGACGCTCGAAAACTCGAAGCGGTCCTGGCCGGGGGAGGTATTGTCAGTGGGGTGGGGGTTCGTTTTCTTCAGCAGCACCGCTCCATGTCGATCCGAACGGCGGAGACAAGGGTGGACGGGGAGAAGCTGCCCCCTGCTCCCCCAGCGGCCAACTTTGATCTGGTACTGGACGACTGTCGGACAGCGTTCCGCGACAGAACGAAGTGGGAACTGATCCGAGCGCTGTCCATCTTCTGGGTCTGCTCTTTCAACTTTGTTGCTGACCACTCGTTGAAGGTCAGTTTGCCTGTGTCAGTCGATCGTCTGACGCTGAAGGAAAACAACACATGCACACAGACACAGGCACACACAGAGACACGCACGCACACATATTATAAACACGCACAGATAGGCACACATGCACATAAACACGCACGCGCACAGACAAAGACACACATACACACGCAGACACACACAAACACGCACGCGCGCGCGCACGCGTGCACAGACAGACAGACAGACACACACACACACACACGCACACGAACACACACACGCATACAGACACAGACAAACAGACACATACACATACACACCTACATCCACACCCTACACCCACACACCCACACACAATGTTCAAAATGCATGTAATCAGTGGGTCTCATTCCTAACCCCCTTCTTTCAAAGAGAGAGACAGACAGACAGACAGACACACACACACACACACACACACACACACACACACACACACACACACACACAGAGAGAGAGAATATCAATGTCAACAAAGTGGCACATTATTCTGAGAAAATTAGTTTGAAGCATTTTGGGGCCCTTGTTGTTGCTATAGATATACAGTGATAAGAAACTCTAGGGAGAGCTGGACAGTCCAAGGTCCTCAGACAAGACATGGATTATAGGATCTTTAACGTGCGTATTTGATCTTCTGCTTGCGTATACACACGAAGGGGGTTCAGGCACAATGTGGTCTGCACATAATTATGTTGACCTGGGAGATCGGAAAAAAAAGTCTCCACTCTTTACCCACCAGACGCCGTTTACCGAGATTCGAACCCAGGTCCCTCAGATTGAAAGTTCAACGTTTTAACTCACTCAGTACGGCCAGTCCTCTCTTCTCCTCTACACAGACCTCTCGGATGTCCAGTGGGTGTCTGAATGACCCAACCTTTAGCTTCCGTCGTCAGAAATGTGGTATTCTTTGTCAACATTCACCTCTTCAGTATAAGAGCCTTCCGCTTGCAATATTTTGAAGATGGTAATTGGGGTGAAACGCTGTTAACGTCGTCTCTTTCGCCGTTCGTATGGAAAGAGTTAACCACTCGTCTATTGCACCCTTCGATGTCGACTTCTAAGTCAGTGTCATGACGCCACAGATGATGTCGACTTTCTAAAGACCAATGTATTGACGTCACGGATGATGTCGACGTTCTAAAAGCCAGTGTCATGACGTCACAGATGATGTCGACGTCACAGAAGCTCCTGGGGCGGAGGGCGTCCGAGTGGCTGCTGAAGCGGTGGGTGTACGCGCACTTCGTTGCCGGGGAAACGAGGGAGGAGGTCGGGGCGGTGGTCCGGCGGTTCCAGGACATGCAGGTGGGGCCTCTGTTGGCGGCTCCCATGGAGGATGACATCGACGTCTTTCACGAGTCAGTCTTGTGTCGTCGTCATCGTCGTCATTGTTCTCGTCGTCGTCTTCGTCTTCGTCATTATGATCATCGCCACTATGTCGTTGTTATAATCATCATCGTCGTCGTTTCAGTTTCTCAAGGAGGCTCAGAGCGTTCGGACAAGCCATATACGCTACACCACATCTGCTAGGCAGATGCCTGACCAGCAGCATAACCCAACGTACTTAGTCAGGCCTTGAATGCATGCTGATATATTAGCGTACCTACCAGAGTG
>NC_134887.1:3863500-3873500 GCF_041734735.1 Babylonia areolata
CAGACACAGACACACACACACACCGAATGATTATTTCGAAATCCGAAATTGGGGTGGGTGGGTTAGGGGGTGGAGTAGGGGGTGGGGGTTCAGGCACTAAACAGGTCTGTACATCTGTCGACCTGGGAGATAAAAAAAAAAAAAAAGAGAGAGAAAAAAAAAAGACTGCTATTCAAATCACCAGGTGCTTTGACCGGGATTCGAACTCCGGAACCTTCGTAATGAAATGTCCATCGCTTTTAACCACTCGGGTGTTGCACCCGTCGTTTGATCTGTAAAGCAACCCCCTGCCCCCCCCCACCCCCCCGCCCACACAAACACACACCGTCCCCTTGATCTACAGAAGCACTTAGCATAGAAAAATAAATATTAAAAAACCCAAAAAGCCGGACCATTCATACGCACAGAACGTGCAATCATGAAGTTCACTCTCCCTCCCACCGGCGAGTGGAAATATTGTCATCGGGCGCTGTGTTTGAAGTGGCCACCTGTGTGACCATCGTTTCCAGTCTTTGTCTCGCTTTATGTTCCATGCCCCTTTCCGTTCAGATGTGTTCATCTGCTGGTTTCGGGCTGCTGGTTCCGGACAAAGGTGATGGCTTTCATTCCGAGTGAACAAAGGACGAGCAAGCTGGCTATCTGGTTTTGTTGTTTTGTTGTTGTTGTTTTGTTTTGTTTTGTTTTTTCGGCGGGGAACAGTGTCTATGAAAATGCTTCATTAATGAAAATTATGATGGTTGTTCATCATCTTGTTCGTTTCCCTGAAGCTTTAGCGTTTCTGGTGCTGGCATTATGTGTTGTATGTGTGTGTGTGTGTGTGTGTGTGTGTGTGTGTGTTGTATGGTGGTGGTGGTGGTGGTGGTGGTGTGTTTGTGTGTGCGCTTGCGTGCGTGCTCTGTGTGTGTGTGTGTGTGTGTGTGTGTGTGTGTGTGTGTGTGAGAAGAGAGAAGAAGAAAAAGACACAAAAGAAACGTGAGAATGAGAACAAAATGAAACAGCGATACATAATTTGAATGTCTAAAGTGTGAACGTTCAATTGAGGCCGTACTAGTTTTACCTGATACATAATCCAATAACATTTCCGGCTACCCTACAAAAGAATACTATTCATGGGTCCCTTTTATTATGAAGTCTTTATATATAATCATGCCCCTCCCCCTATCCTAATGCAACTAACTCGTTTATCCAACCCTCCCACAAATGCTGTCTCTTATTACTTCATGAAGATTCAGTTTCAAAATACGGTACATAACATTTTCTGAAACTAGGTTACTCATCTTTTAAGCAAATTTTTTTTTTTTTTCAATGCTGACTAGCGAGTGAAGAGTTTACGCTATGCTCATGATCTGTTGCTTTGCGTCTTGGTTGTCTACCTATTCTGCTTTTGAGCTATATTGACTGAAAACTATGTAGATTCACACGACTTAATTTTTTTCTTTACAGCACATCATTGTAGGAAGAGAGATAACGTAGAGCACGATACGATAGATGTTTTTCGAAAGTCCTTCCCCATTTGAGGTGTACATAATACCATGTAGACAACATCGCACCATTATCATAATATAATTCTGTAATTGTATCTTTTATACACAATTTATGTAGTAAATTCGGGCTTGTCTCCGAGAGCGCTCGACCAAATAAAGCAGCACTATCACTGCGCAGTTTTAATTTGATTCTTCCTGCAAGGACTTACAAGTTGTCACAGGAACAACTTTTGGCGAGGGTGATCTTTTCGGTCATCTAATGCATGCTGCAAACGGAACTGAATCGTTCACCGAAAATGACTAGCGTAGATGACAGTAAGGTCAGTGAGAGGGTGGAGGAGAATGGTTGGGGTGAGGGCGTGATTGCGAACCAGCGCGCTCAGATTGCTTTAGTGGAGGTTACTATGGCATGCTTCCATTATAATTTTTCCAGTTCATATCATTTGCAGAAATTTGCAATTATATTATATTTTTTTATATTTGGCTCAACATTGACTTGTATGTGGTGTATGTGTTGTGTGTGTGTGTGTGTGTGTGTGTGTGTGTGTTGTGTGTGTGTGTGTGTGTGTGGGGTGTGTGTGTGTGTGTGTGTGTGTGTGTGTGTGTAGGTTGTTGATATTTCTGTTGTTCACATACCATTCTTAGAAGTAAAACACATAACCACAAAAAAGTTCCGTGAATGCATAAAAAGTGGACCACACATGACATTTGCAGTGAGTTGTAATGCTCCTCACCCCTGCGACTCCCCTCAAGGACCCCACTCCCACACTATCCCAGTTCATTTTAACTGATAAATCAAGCAAAAACTCGCTATCCTTACAAAGAAGTAACTCTTTCAATTTGATCTCTTCTTTCACTATTACTATCTCTTCTCTCTCTCCCGACATGCTAGAGTGACGACGTTAACACGGTTTCCACCACGTTCCTCTCACAACAGCAGCAAGGTTCCTCTATCGAAGAGGGCCGAATTGCAAGAACCCACAGTTCTCGAGGCCGGGCTTAACGGCTTGGGTCATCAGCACCTGGACATCGACGGTTGTGAGAGGTGTAGAGGGGATTCTTCCGTATGATGAGTAATGTCAATATACAGTGGATACGTGTTTTTGTCTGATTGTGTCCGTTTGTGTTGTTTGAGTTTTGTTTCAAGTAGGTTGTGTGATGTGGTGAGTGTTTTTTTTGTGAGCTGGGGTTATGTATTTGTTAGTGTGTTTTTTTTTTTTTGTGTGAGCGAGGTGGTGGTGTGATGTGATAAGTTGATGACTGTGTTGTTTCTTTGTTGCTTTTTCTTCTTTTGTTTTTCTTATTTTTTTGACGAAAATCAATAACCATGCTTACATCATTTTTTTCTCTCTCCTCAATTATATGATAAAAGAAGATTTAACGAATAAACCTAACTAGTTCACGAGTAGATTAATACATAAGAGCCATATGATCGTATCAAACATAACTATTTCATACACATTTATTGATTGTTTGTGTGTAGTTTTTGTGTGCACACGCATTTGTGTGATTGGGTGCTCATGCGCGCGTGGATGCGTGTGAAACAATCTACATATCATTTTTTTTATCGGATGTGATGATAATGTGGTTTTTGTGGCCTTGGAAGTGGGGGTGATCTAGTACATTCGCTGCAGACAATGTTCCTTTACCGTTACATTTTCAGACGACATTCCCCAAGTGGTTCATTTAGTTAGTGCGGTAGTGCATGATGCATAATGGGAACCTCGGATTAATATATTCATAACGAAATTGACTATGCGTTAGCACACCAATCAAGGTGTTGGGGGGAATGGGAAAAAAATCGCGCGAGCTGTTTGAACAGCGTCAGATTCGTAGATTCTCTCTTCCTGTGCGCGTTACTCTAGGCTCACTCCACTTATTTGTATACATTCTTCATTTCATATTGCTACAATATGATATTTTTTTTTTCATGTTTCGCCCAACACATTGTGCACCTTGTATGCATGAATAGCCTGCGATACTGTTTTTGTCTTCATTTTCGTTAGAGTTATGTGTGTGTGTGTGTAAATGTGCTGTGTGTTTGTGCTCGTGCGTGCGTTGTGTTGTAAATTGTTTGTGTTGTGCATGCTATGTGTGATTTCGTTGTGAATGTTGGCTGTGCAGCTTGTGTGTGCAGGTGTGATATGAGTGTGTCATTCTATGGACAGTGCATGCCAGTTTGTGGGGTCCCTCCCTTTTATATAAGTATCGTGGTGTGGTAGAGTGGTGGTGTGTGGTGGTGTGCGATGCATGCAGTGGGTGGTGGTGAGGTGTGTTGCGTGAGTGAGCGGTAGTGAGGGTAGTGTGGAGAAGTAGAGTGACTTTGCAGTAATGAAGTATGTGAAGCGAAACGAGAAACTGAAACGAAACGAACACTAAATTTATCTCACCTAATGAGATGCAAGTAAATGCTTTTTCCACCACAGCCTTTGGCAAGGTAAGTGAAGATGAGAAACACACACACACCACACCCACCACACCACCCTCACCCACCCCCCAACAAAACACTGCACAATTCCGTTCTCAATACAGAAAAAGCAGTACACATAAGGAATTTCTATTAAAAATGTAGAGTAATACTATTAAAATTTGACAAAACTCTTTGATAGAGTGATTTGTTAGGGGAGGGGTGGTACATACACAACGTCACATTACAAGGCATTCCTCAGCGGGAAACAGAATGTCAGAGGGGTATCAGGAAGAAAACGGACATAAAAAGAGGTCAGGCTGAGACGAGATGGGTGGAGAGAGAGTGATGATTTCATTGGGAAGTAGAAGAGAAGCGGAAAGTAAAGGTTGGGGACCAAGTGTACGTGTGGTGTGTGTGTGTGTGTGTGTGTGTGTGTGTGGGGGGGGTTATATTGTGTGTGTGCGTGTGTGTTGTAGTGTGTGTGTGTGTGCGTGTGTGTTGTGTGAGTGTGTGTGTGTGTGTGAGTGTGCACGTAGGTGTGTGTGTTCGTGTGAATGAGTGAATGAGTAAGTATGTGTGTGTGTGTTCGTTCTTTTGTTTAACGTCTATCCACCCTTCTGATTTTAGACGAAAATCCACCATGTCCCCCACCCCATCCATGCCTTAAATCATCACTACTTTCCCTGTTCCTCTCTCCTCAATTAGCATAAAAAAAAGAATATAAACGAAATAAAACAAACTAACTAGTCAACCAGTAAGATTACAACAGAGAGCCAATGAGGCTCGTGATCAAACACTGAACTATTTCAAGCACAGTGTGTGTGTGTGTGTGTGTGTGTGTGTGTGTGTGGTGTGTGTGCACGCGCGCATATGTGTGTGTGTGTGCGTTCATGCGCGCGTGTGTATGGTGTGAAAGCAGAATGTACAAATGAATGCCGATGTTTTATAGTTATCGGTGATGGTGATGATAATGTGAGAGTTTATTGTGGCCTTGTGACTAGTGTCCGTGTCTGGGTGATGCGTAGTACACATTCCGCCTGCATGACAATGTTCCCATTCCGTTACTTTTCAAGACAGACATTCCACCAAACGTTCTCATCATCATCGAGTATATGCAGGTAGTCATGAGTGCAAAAAATGGGGAACCTGGACTAAACATAAAATAATAAAAATGAATAAAGAAATAGTGTAAATATTGCAAGAAATATAGCAAACCATATATAGATATGTGTGGGGGGGAAAATCAACAGAAACAAAACAAAAATTTCGCCAACTTTATAGATATCAGATATCTGGATGTCTCTCTCTCTCTCTCTCTCTGTATGTATATATATATATATATTGCATTTGGAATGAACTTCCTCTTTCGCTTCGTCAAGTCTCCGCACTCAGCTCTTTCAGGTCTGGCCTTAAAACCCACCTCTTCCCAAGATAGCCTCCCTTCCCTGCCTCTTCCTTGTCTTCAATTTTCCCCAGTTCAGAGTTATGCATGCGTGTGAATGACTGATGTGAAAATCGCTTTGATTTGTCTCTGCGCAAGATTTAGTGCTATGTAAATACTGATTATGGTTATCATTATTTATTTAACAGCATGACAATGTTGGCTTGCTGCAGACATTCGGAGCAGGGTTCCCCGACTCCATGAGGCATCACCTGGAACAAGGCATTGCCAGGGTGGCCAAGGTCTGCCAGGTAAAGGACGTGGTGGAGACAGAGAGGGGGTGTGGTGCAGAGACAGGGAGAGAGAGAGAGAGAGAGAGAGAGAGAGAGAGAGAGAGAGAGAGAGAGAGAGAGGGAAGATGAGAAGCGAAACGAAACGAAACGAAACGAAATTTTATTTCACCAGGGTAATGAGATAAGCAAGTACACATGCTTTTTTCCACCCAGCCCTGGACAAAGAGAGAAAAAAGAAGAAAACACACACACACACACACACACACACACACACACACACACACACACACACAAAACAAGAAAACAAAAAACACGCACAAATTCGCAGTTATCAAGTACAAGAAAAAGAGAAGAAAAAAAAAGAAAGAAAAGAATTAAGTACTATTAAAAAAAGAAGAAGATAATAATAAAATTAAAAAAAATAGACAAAAAACTTTAAAAGAAGGAAGTTAAGGGGGTTAGGGGGTGGGGGGTGGATAGTCCATCGACCACAAACAGAATCACATACATATTCGCACACTCGGGGAAACAAATGTTACAAGGGGAGATAGGAAAGAAAAAAAAAAGAAAAAAAAAGAGAGGGTAGGAGAGAGAGAGGGGGGTGGGTGGGGAGAGAGAGAGAAGGAAGATGGGAAATTGGGAGAGGGTAGGAGAGAGAGAGCGGGGGGGGGAGAGAAGTAGAGAGGGTGTGGGAGAGACACAGAGAGAGAGAGAGAAGGAAGATGGGAAATGGAGAGAGGGTAGGAGAGAGAGAGGGGGGTGGGTGGGGAGAGAGAGAGAAGGAAGATGGGAAATTGGGAGAGGGTAGGAGAGAGAGAGCGGGGGGGGGGGGGGAGAGAAGTAGAGAGGGTGTGGGAGAGACACAGAGAGAGAGAGAGAAGGAAGATGGGAAATGGAGAGAGGGTAGGAGAGAGAGAGAGAGAGGTGGGTGGGGAGAGAGAGAGAGAGAAGGAAGATGAGAAAGGGAAAGAGTAGGAGAGAGAGGGGTGTGTGTGTGTGGGGGGGGGGAGGTAGACAGAGAGGGTGGGGGAGAGACAGGGAGAGAGAGAATGTAGAGGAGAACTTGAGGGTGGGGAAGAGAAGTAGAGAGGGAAGGGGAGAGAGAGAGGGGGTCGTGTGTGGGGGGAGTTGGGGGGGGGGGGGGAGAAGTTTCGAAACGAAACTGAATGGAAAGAACACAGCGGAAGGAAATGAATGTGGATCAAGAAGACAACTTAAAAGAAGACAACCAGAAGAAAACTTAGAAGACTGTCGACGTGGAGACTGGAGCAGACGAAAACTGGACACTTCACAAGAAGACAGCGCCATTTCTGCGTCAGAAGACGATGTCGGAAACGACTGAGGTCGGCACGCTAACATTAATTAATTAATTAATCTAATGAGACATCTGCTGCCCGGCTCGTCCTCAGAAAGAAAAGATCTGAGCACATCACTCCTCTTTTGCAACATCTCCACTGGCTCCCTGTCTCATACAAAATAAAATACAAGATCAGCACCTCTATGTTATTAATGTATTCACAAATCTGCTCCTTCCTATCTCTGTGGCTGCCTTCACCTCTACACTCCATCTCGCTCTCTATGATATATGTGTGTGCATGCTTGCGCATGTGTGTGTGTGTGTGTGCGCGCGCGCGCGACAGGCGGTGGTGAGCAGACGGGTGATGGCCATGGTGGACGCAGAGTACACCTATCTGAACCCCGCCATCAGCCTCTTCAGCCTGGCCATGATGTGTGTCTGCAACCCCTGCCCCGCCACGCCCCCCTCGTCTTCCACACCTATCAGAACTACCTCAAGGTAAGGGAGGCCACGCCCCCTCTCGTCTTCCACACCTACCAGAACTACCTCAAGGTAAGGGAGGCCACTCCCTCTCTCGTCTTCCACACCTGTCATAGCTACCTGAAGGGGGGCTACGCCCCTTCTCGTCTTCCACACCTGTCAGAGCTACTTCAAGGTAAAGGAGGCCACGCCCCCCTCGTCTTCCACACCTATCAGAACTACCTCAAGGTAAGGGAGGCCATGCCCCCACTCGTCTTCCACATCTACCAGAACTACCTCAAGGTAAGGGAGGCCACGCCCCCTATCGTCTTCCACACCTACCAGAGCTACCTCAAGGTAAGGGAGGCCACGCCCCCTCTCGTCTTCCACACCTACCAGAGCTACCTCAAGGTAAGGGAGGCCACGCCCCCTCTCGTCTTCCACACCTGTCAGAACTACCTCAAGGTAAGGGAGGCCACGCCCCCCCTCGTCTTCCACACCTGTCAGAACTACCTCAAGGTAAGGGAGGCCACGCCCCCCTCGTCTTCCACACCTGTCAGAACTACCTCAAGGTAAGGGGAGCACCGTCTTCCACACCTGCGGTGGGGGTAGTTACTTGCCTTACTGAGCGGGTTCCGCAGTCACGCGCGCACGCACACACTCTCACACATACACACACACACACACACTTACGCGCACGCACACACTCACACAGGCACAGGTACAGACGCGCACGCGTAAACATGAGCACACACACACACGCTCACACGCACTCACTCACTCACACACCGAATCTCGGTGACGGCGCCTGGTGGGTAAAGGGTGGAGATTTTTCCGATCTCCCAGGTCAACATATGTGCAGACCTGCTGGTGCCTGAACCCCCTTCGTGTGTATACGCAGGCAGAAGATCAAATACGCACGTTAAAGATCCTGTGGTCCATGTCAGCGTTCGGTGGGTTATGGAAACAAGAACATTCCCAGCATGCACGCCCCCGAAAACGGAGTATTGCTGCCTTCATGGCAGAGTAAAAACAGTCTGGCTCCGCGACCAATATGTTATCGTCATCAGTAAGGGGCTTAGTAGGTGGTTGTCATGAGGACGTTCAATCAGATCGGGCACAACTGAACACCACCGAAGTGATTCAGCAGCAGTGCAGGGTCTCCTCTGGTGTGTGACCTCCTGGCGACCTGACATCGATATGTTCCCTGTGTCACTGCCGACGCCGGGACGGCGACAGACGAGTTTCCGTTTTCCAAGGAGGCGTCACTGCGTTCGGACAAATCAGTATACGCTACACCACATTTGTATGGTAGATGCCTGACCAGCAGCGTAACCCAAAGCGCTTAGTCCGGCCTCGAGTGCATGCATGCATGTGTGTGTGTGTGTGTGTGTGTGTGTGTGTGTGTGTGTGTGTGTGTGTGTGTGTACCTATCAGAGTAGATTTCTTCTACAGAATTTTGCCAGAGAACAACACTCTCGTTGCCATGGGTTCTTTTACAGTGCGCTAAGCGCATGCTGCACACGGGCCTCAGTTCAATTGTCTCATCCGAACGAGTAGTCACTCAGATCGATTTTCCAGTCAAACTTGGAAGAAAGGGCGAGAGCGGGATTCGAACCCAGACCCTCACGGGCAGATGAGCGTCCTGACCACTCTGCCATCCTCCTCCAAACGACCCCCGGGGTGTGGCTGTGTATAAAGAATTCGGACTGTGCGGCGTGTGAGTGATGCAGACGGAAACCGTGCAGCTGATGGGACAGAACAAACAAACACTTCTCCGTTCGTGGGCTGCAACTCCCACGTTCACTCGTATTTACACGAGTGGAATTTCACGTGTATGACCGTTTTTACCCCGCCATGTAGGCAGCCATGCTCCGTTTTCGGGGGTGAGCATGCTGGGTATGTTCTAGTTTCCATCACCCACCGAACGCTGACATGGATTGAAGGATCTTTAAAATCGTAAAAACCTCCACCCTTTGTCCACCAGGCGCCGTTACAGAGATTCGAACCCGGGACCCTCAGATTGAAAATCCAACGCTTTAACCACTCGGCTACTGCGCCCGTCCAGCAACAAACAAACAACAACAACAACAATACAACAGCTAGAACACAACAACAACACAACAACAACAACAACAACAACAACAACACAACAACAGGATACAAAAAAACAAGAGGAAAAAATTAGGAACCCATTTGGGAGAGGAGAAGTGGAGTACAGCAACAAACAAACAACACAACAACAACAACAACAAAAGCCCTCTGTCCCCTCCTGTCCATGCACAGAGTACCCGGGATATTCTGGACAGGGACCTACAGTTTGCCGACACCGCGGGCATCGGGTTTGGCGCCAAACTGGTCCGGGGGGCTTATATGACCAAGGAGAGGAAACTGGCTGCCACCTGCAGCTACCCTGACCCTGTGCAGGTGGGAAGAGTGGTGCTGTGTGTGTGGGGGGGGGGGGGAGGTGGGGGGATGGTGCGGGAGGGGGGGGGAGGAAGGGAGGAGGAGGAGGAGGAGAGGTGAAGGTCAGGAAGACGTGATATGGTGTGGGCAATAAAACTCAGCGGTTCCCCCCCCCCTCCCGTACCCCCCCCCCCACCCTCTCAAGACGGAATGAGCAGTGTTGACAAAAAGGCGTGGACATTCACTCCGTTAGTCACACAGAGGAATGGA
>NC_134887.1:3878500-3908500 GCF_041734735.1 Babylonia areolata
GACAGACAGACAGAGAAAGATACAGACAGACAGAGACAGAGAGAGAGAGAGAGAGAGGGGGGGGGGGGGGGTTGGAACACAAGAACACTAACCTCCATGTGTGTACCGTGTGTCAATGCAGCATTCAGCAGCTCGGCATAGACCCCTCAGCTGGCGGTGTGTTCTTTGGGCAAATCATGGGCATGTGTGACCACATCTCTTGCAATCTGGGTGAGTCACATCTGCCACGGTTTATATTTGTATTTGTATTCCTTTTTATCACAACAGATTTCTCTGTGTGAAATTCGGCCTGCTCTCCCCAGGGAGAGCGCGTCGCTACACTACAGCGCCACCCATTTTTTTGGTATTTTTTCCTGCGTGCAGTTTTATTGGTTTTTCCTGTCGAAGTGGATTTTTCTACAGAATTTTGCCAGGAACAACCCTTTTGTTGCCGTGGGTTCTTTTACGTGCGCTAAGTGCATGCTGCACACGGGACCTCGGTTTATCGTCTCATCCGAATGACTAGCGTCCAGACCACCACTCAAGGTCTAGTGGAGGGGGAGAAAATATCGGCGGCTGAGCCGTGATTCGAACCAGCGCCCTCAGATTCTCTCGCTTCCTAGGCGGACGTGTTACCTCTAGGCCATCACTCCATATATATACATACATGTGATTGTCGTGTCCGACTATATGAACAGCAGAGGTTGCAGCTGCTGTCCCTTCTTCTTCTTCTGCGTTCGTGGGCTGCAACTCCCACGTTCACTCGTATGCACACAAGTGGGCTTTTACGTGTATGACCGTTTTTACCCCGCCATGTAGGCAGCCATACTCCGTTTTCGGGGGTGTGCATGCTGGGTATGTTCTTGTTTCCATAACCCACCGAACGCGGACATGGATTACAGGATCTTTAACGTGCGTATTTGATCTTCTGCTTGCGTATACACACGAAGGGGGTTCAGGCACTAGCAGGTCTGCACATATGATGACCTGGGAGATCGTCAAAATCTCCACCCTTCACCCACCAGGCGCCGTCACCGTGATTCGAACCCGGGACCCTCAGATTGACAGTCCAACGCTTTAACCACTCGGCTATGGCGCCCGTCAGCTGCTGTCCCGACTATTTGGGCTAGAATTTGATTATAGTGGAGAGTATCTTGCCCAAGTTACTCTCTCGGCCAAGAGGGTTTTTAGGACAGTCGGCGTTTGAATGGTTCCCCAACTAGCCCCCAAGGCTGCAGCACTAAGAGCCAGTGCAGTTTTGCCTCCAAGTTTGAGAGTCATAGTCCTTCACAAAAGACTAAGCTGTAAACGATTTCCCATTGCACAGGAGAAACCACTGATAATACAGCTCTCACTTTGTTTATATATATATATATATATATATTTATATACCTGTTAACAGATTTGCAAGAAACATGCTGAGGTTTACGAATTCAACAATACGCCCACTGCTTACATCTTGATTGATTATATATCATTATTATCATTTTATGATTCACCGTGAGTAGAGAGGGACTGTGGAAGATCATGGCCAAGTACGGATGCCCTCGGAAATTTATTTCCTTGGTCAGCCAATTCCATGAAGGCATGCAGGCTCGAGTCCAGGACAATGGTGAAACATCTGCTCCTTTTGCTGTCACAAATGGTGTCAAGCAAGGCTGCGTCCTGGCTCCAACGCTGTTCAGCCTCATGTTCTCTGCAATGCTTACTGATGCCTTCAGAGATGGCGATGTTGGAATTGGCCTAAAGTACCGAACAGATGGCAAGCTGTTTAACCTCAGAAGGCTTCAAGCAAAAACGAAGGTCATGACAGACATCATCAGAGACTTTTTGTTTGCTGATGATTGTGCCCTCAACGCTGGATCTGAAGTTGACATGCAACTCAGCGTCGACAAGTTTGCCACTGCCAGCAGGAACTTCGGCCTTACCATCAGCACGAGGAAAACTGAAGTTCTCCATCAGCCAGCCCCAGGGAAACCCTACGTTGAGCCCAACATCACAGTCAACGGTCAGAGACTCAGTGCGGTGGAGCGGTTCACATACCTTGGCAGCACACTGTCACGAAATGCGACCATCGACGATGAAGTGAACGTCAGGATTGCAAGAGCAAGCGCAACTTTTGGTAGACTCAATGCAAATGTCTGGAACAGAAGAGGCATTAGTCTTGAGACCAAGCTAAAGGTCTACAGAGCAGTAGTTCTCCCCACACTACTGTACGCCTGCGAAACTTGGACAGTGTACCAACGACATGCCAAGAAGCTGAACCACTTCCACACAACATGCCTCAGGAAGCTACTGAACATCAAGTGGCAAGACAAGACCCCAGACACAGAGGTGCTCGCAAAAGCCACCCTTCCCAGCATCTTCACCATCCTGATGCAGTCCCAGCTTCGCTGGGCTGGACACGTGGCGCGCATGCCAGACCATCGGCTGCCCAAAAGGCTCTTCTATGGCGAGCTGCAACAAGGGAAGAGATCACACGGAGGTCAGAAGAAGCGCTTCAGAGATACTCTGAAAGTCTCTCTGAAAGCGTTTGATATCAACCCTGACTCCTGGGAGGAATCTGCAGTGGACCGTGACAAATGGCGCGCTGCTGTGCACAAAGGCGCCAGGTTGTGCGAGGCCAACAGGACTGCTGCAGCTGTTGAGAAGAGGCAGGCCAGAAAGTCACGGGCAAACAAGCTCCCTGACAATGATATGCCTGTCTTTGTCTGCCCCAACTGTCAGCGAACATTTCGTGCGCAGATTGGACTATTCAGCCATCTGCGCACTCACAGATAGATTCATGAGCATCCTTCCCCCCACCACACCACCACCCTCCCCCCATGCCCCATCCCCCATCTGGATGACAACGATGGTCATCATCGATCTCGATGGACACACCACCACCACCACATCTTGATTGATTATATATCATTATTATCATTTTATGATTCAGCGCTATTTGATACATTTCTCCTTGTCGTTCTTATTATTGTTCTTATTATCATTTACTATTCGTGCTGTGTATTGATACATTTCTTCTTTTCATCATCATTATTGTTCTTATTATCATTTACTATTCGCTGCTGTGTATTGACACATTTCTTCTTTTCATCATCATTATTGTTCTTATTATCATTTCAAGATTCGGTGTTATTTGATATTTTAAAATCATTATCATATTATTCTTATTATCGTTTTTAGATTCAGCGCAACTGTATTAATATATTTCTTCTTATCATTAGCATCATTGTTGTTTTAATCATTCTTAAGATTCAGCGCTATATATTAATACATTTCTTTATCATTAGCATTGTTGTTCTTATTATCATTTTTAAGATTCGGTGCTATATATTAATTTCTTCTTGCCAGTATTGTTCTTATCGTTTAAAGATTAAGCGCTATATTACGACATTCCTTCTAGAATTTATCATGACTGTTCTGATCGTTTTAATGCTCAGCGCTACAGGCCCCACGCATGCACTTATTCTCATCATAATCATCATAACTATTGTAAGTATCATTTCAAGATTCAACGATGTGTGTGAATATATTTCTTTTCTTTTTTTTATCATAAATGTTATGATTATTATCATCATTTCAAGATTCACCACTATATATGTTAATATATTCCGTCTTATCATTATCATTATTGTTCTTACTGAATACATATAATATATATATTTTTTTCTTCTTCTTCTTTCTGTAAGTTAGTGTGTGTGTGTGTGTGTGTGTGTGTGTGTGTGTGTGCGTGTGTGTGTGTGTGTGTGTGTGAAAATTATTGATTTAAGTTTTGTTTTAAAAAACAACAAAAAAACATAACAATGTAACGTATTTCTAATGAAAAACCAACAACTATAACAGCGAACCAACTGGACTATTTAACAAGAAGATGAAAAAGTGTATGTGTGTGTGCGTGCGTGTATGTGCGTGCGTGTGTCGTGTGTGCATGTGCGCGTGCGTGCGTGTGTGTGTGTGTGTGTGTGTGTGTGTGCGTGCATGCGTATGTGTGTGTGTGTGTGTGTGTGTGTGTGTGTGTGTGTGTGTGTGTCCCACAGCCCAGAACGGGTTCCTGGCCAGGAAGTCCATCGTGTATGGGTCTGTGGCGGACACCTTGCCCTACCTGTCCCGCCGTGCCCAGGAGAACAAGGCGGTCATCCAGGGTGCTCGCAGGGAGCGAGGCCTCCTCAGAGCGGAGCTCCGCCACAGGTTCAGCCTGGGGACCCTCTGAGAGCAGCCTTCCGGGGCTCTGGTTGTTGTGTACGAACGCCGCGCGCGGCATTATCTATCATCCCCATTTCTTTCGTTTCGAAGACGGAAAAGTGTGTACCGAAATGGGTATACCGGTAATCGTTGTCGGTCTATAATTCATTATGTTTCCAAAACGGAAAAGTGTATATCGAAATGGGTATACCGGTAATGGTATATATGTGTGTGTGTGTGTGTGTGTGTGTGTGTGTGTGTGTGTGTGTGTGTGTGTGTAGAGAGAGAGAGTAATATATAAAAAAT
The DNA here is from genome assembly GCF_041734735.1 of Babylonia areolata. Taxonomy (NCBI): domain Eukaryota; kingdom Metazoa; phylum Mollusca; class Gastropoda; order Neogastropoda; family Buccinidae; genus Babylonia; species Babylonia areolata. The sequence continues at coordinate 3,882,971 of NC_134887.1, forward strand.
CTATAAATATATAGAGGTAATATCACATATACACAGAGAGAGAGGTAATATATACACATATATAAGAGAGAGACAGAGAGAGGTAATATATATATGTGTGTGTGTGTGTGTGTATGTGTGTGTGTGTGTGTGTGTGTATTAGAGAGAGGTGATATATATATATATATATATATATATATATATATATATATATATATATATATTTAAAGAAATTCATTTCAAAGCAGATGTGGTGTAACGCATATGGATCAGTCCGCACGCTTTGACACCTCCTTGAAGCTCAAACTCCAAATATAGACTGGGCCCTGTGTGGCCGAATATCTTTCCTCCACGCTGAGCAAACACGTCCAGTGCTGCAACTAGTTGCTGAGATCGTTCATCATGATGTGCAAACCAGCCCTGGGCGGTCTACATGAACGCCCTTTGATGAACCCAGTGGCCTGGTCTTCTGGAATGTTCATAAAAAATCAGAAAAAGCGGTGCCGTTATTGCTGCCTGGTTGTGAGCACTGAGGCTGAGAATTGTCATAATTTTTATCTGTCGTGCGTTATTACTTAGGTCTGGAAGCGAAGTAGGCCTGTACATCGTTTTTGATCATACCGAGAGAGAGAGAGAGAGAGAGAGAGTCTTATCATTTGCGAGCGAGTTGGATCTGAATTTGTCGAGATTAGATCCAAAAGATGACTTTCGCTCCCAGATCTAAAAAAAATAAGATGACATATGTAGCGACTTGCCCCTTGATAGAGGGGAAAAAGAAAGCACCATCAAAACATGATTTGTTAGCGTGCTCACCGAGCAAAGGCCATGAATCCCAACACAGATTCGTCACTTCATGCATCAAGAACATGCCGGCATCAATGCTTTATTTGTTGTTTGAGTGGAGTTTGGGCAGCTTTAGTTAGATCTGGGAGCGAAACGACGTCGTTTTGATCAAATCAAATTTGTCAGAAATACTCTTAAGACTCCGTATCGCTGCCAACGTATATGAAATATGTTTTGGTCAAACGTGCGTGCGGCCTCTTTCTCACATTCTGACGTCGATGCATGGACTGTGACCGGTTGACAGCTCTGTATTTTCATGTCATGTGTCAAGGTTTCGGCCTGGTAGAGTGAAATCACAGCGCTGACCCTGTATACACAAGGAGCTGGTATGTTCAGGACCATTGACCAGCAATATCCCTCTGCACCCGGCCAGCTGAAGTGGACATTTAACTTCTCGGAGGCAGATTTTGAGTCAGTGCATTACGTGGTCTGTTTTTATTACTTTTTGTCACAACTGATCTTTGTGTGTGACACTGGGGTTGCTATGTCTGGAGAGGGTGCATGGATGTAATGCCACCCTTCTTGTTTGTCTTCAAGTGTATTGGTTTTACTATCATGTGAGGATCTTTCTATAGAATTTTGCCAGGGGCAACCCCTTTGTTGCCGTCGGTTCTTTTTACATGCGCTAGATGCATGCCGTAAACAGCGCCTCGGTTTATCGTATCATCCAAACGTCTAGCTTCCAGATCGCTGCCCAAGATCTAGTTGAGGGGAGTGTAAAAAAATAAAAACAAAAAACAAAAACAACAACAAAACAAACCAAAAAAACAAAAACAAACCTGGTCTAGAAGAGGACACGAACCAGTGGACACCCACTAACTGGTTGGACGCTTTACCACAAGGCCACTGGCTGCTGCTTCGCCTCGGGCAGTTTGCCTTGCCTCGGGTAGACTTTCCCGCAGATACACATTTACCCGCAGGCACGATGGCCTCTTCAGTACGGCCCCAGGTGTCTGGCCATCAGGACGACGACACAGCTTGTGCTTGGGATCATGATCCTCAAAGGGTGATCTGCTGGCAATGTCCACATTTTTTCCCCTCAAGACGAAAATGAGTGGTGTTTCGTTTTCAGTTTCAGTTTGTCAAGGAGGCGTCACTGCGTCATTTTCAGGTCAAACTTGTGAGAAAAGGTGAGAGCGGCAGACCCTCACGAACAGCGTCTCAACCATCTGCCACCTTCCCGATGGAGCTGGTGAACATTACCATTAGTTGTTGTGACCCATTTTCAGAGGTGTTCGGCTCTCTCTTCAGGGTGATTGTGCTCAGTTTGGACACGGATTCAGTCACAAAACTAGCATGTAGTCATCTCGCAAGGTCCGAAAAATAGTTTGCAGTGACGCGATCATTCAGTCTGTTTCAATCACAGAGCCTCTCTTTCAGTTTTCAGTTCATTGCCCCCCCCCTCCCTCCACCATGCAAAGGTAAACACAGAAACAAACACACGCCGAGAGAAAATGGCGGCTTATGTCAAGTGTCGATTTGTGTTCGGGTCATTTTGCATCGAATATATCGTACCCAATTCTTAATCAGAAAGGTGGATTTCTCACGAGTGATTTCTCTCACATGCCAGCGATGCAAAACGCAAGAACATTTTCGCTTGAATAGGACCCACAAATTTAGGGAAACTAAAACAGGCCTTTACCGCCAAATGTTGTGATTATGTTTAACATGTTAATGGTTGTACCTATTTTATGTTTATTATTCTTGGATTTACTTTAAAATATCTTATATTTCTGTGATACCAGTAAGCCGGGCACATTATCATGTTAATCCGAGGCGGTAAACAGATTTTTGGTGTACTGCGATTTGTGTGCAGATGTAAGTGTGTGGGAGCCGTGCTCGATATGTGAAGGAAGGATGCAGGGGGAGATATAAAAGTGACATGATACAATGCACGATGTTAACACAGTAGTGAGATATTTTCGTTAAAATAAATAAATAAATAAAAAAGACGCAACAGTTTAACATGCTTGTCAATCTCCATCAACATACACGTAATAAACTGATTGATATGGATACTTACATTGCGCCTATCCTCGGTCGAAGACCAATTTCTAAGAGCTTTTCAAACACGGGGTCATTTGCACAACAGGCTGCCTGCCTGGGCAGAGAGCCAACTGATGGCTGCCATTGGGCGCTCATCATTCGTTTCCTGTGCCATTCCATTGGGTTTCAGGCACGCACACACACACGCTCATACAGACACGTTGCATTTTAAATGTGCGACCGTTTTCTTTATTTACCCCGCCAAGCAGGCAACTATACTCCATCGGTGTGTGTGTGTGTGTGTGTGGGGGGGGGGGTGCAATCTGGGTAGGTTTTTGCTTCCATAACACACCGAACGCTAACATGGATGACAGGATCTTTAACGTGCGTATTTGATCTGCAAGTGGATACACACGAAGGGGGTTCAGACACTGGCAGGTCTGCACATATGTTGACCTGGGAGATCGGAAAAAATCACCACCCTTTTCCCACAAGGTGCTGTTACTAGGATTGGAATCTAGGATCCTCACATTGAAAGTCCAACGCCTTAACCACACGGCTATTGTGCCCGTCAATGTGCTCTTTATCCAGTGAACAAAAAAACAAAGAAAACAAACACAAAAAACAAACAAACAAACAAACAAACACACAACACACACACACACGCACAAACAACACCGATTTTCCAAACGCCTCTCCTCACAGAACTAGACTGGAGAAACCTTCAGTTTCAATTTCTCAAAGAGGCATCACTGCGTGGTGACAAATCCATACACGCTACCCCACATCTGCTTGGTAGATATCTGACTGCAGCATAACCAAATGCGCTATTCAGGCATTAAGTGTATGCATGTGTATTCGTGTACCTATCAAAGTGGATTTCTTCTACTGCTCATGGTTGCCATGGCTTCTTTTTGAGAACGTGCTGCACATGAGACATTGGTTTTTCGTCTCCTCCGAATGACTAGACACTGTTTGATTTTCCAGTCGAACATGGGAGAAATGGTTCAAGTAGGAATCGAACCCAGACCCTCACAGACACGATACTGACAGATAAGCATCTTAACTCACTCAGTACGGCCAGTCCTCTCTTCTCCTCTACACAGACCCCTCGGATGTCCAGTGGGTGTCTGAATGACCCAGCCTTTAGCTTCCGTCGTCAGAATTGTGGTATTCTTTGTCAACATTCACCTCTTCAGTATAAGAGCCTTCCGCTTGCAATATTTTGATGATGGTATTTGGGCTGAAACGCTGTTAACGCCGTTTCTTTCGCCGTTCGTATGGAGAGAGTTAACCATTCTGCCACCTTCAGTCTTTGCTGATACAACACGTTGGGTCACACTGCTGGTCAGGCATCTGCTTAGCAGAGGTGTAGCGTGTATGGATTTGTCCAAACACAGTGACGCCTCCTTGAGTGACTGAACTGAACTGATATCGTTACGTGTAGCAGCAATGGTTTCAATGATATGCCTTTGAGTTACAGTGCTTGTTCCTGTGCAATCAGCAGATCAAGACATGCATGTTAGAGATCCCTCAGTCCATTTCAACATTCTGGGGGTGAGGGAACACACACACACACAGCCAGGCACACACACACACACACACACACGCATGCACGCAGATACACAAACACACACATATCGTTTCCCATCCTGCCCCTTTTCAGAAAACTAAACCAGCTGAGAGAAAGTCAAGTCACCCTTCTACACACTGTACACTTCTCCTTCATTCTCCCTCCAAGGAACAATGAAAAGAAATGAACTTTGATTTATATCGAGGCACATAAAACTTTCCACACCTAGAAATGAAAAAACCAGTGAGGCTTGGAGAATAAAGCAGCAAACAACAATCACCAGTGGTAACTTTCTCCATTGACTCGTCACTCAACTTCAACGTCATTGCTGCTGATGCCGCATTTTCAGCTAGCACACAGGTAGAGGAAAGGCACACAGGAATAAAGCCAGACACTTCTTCAGAAAAGGAAGATGAGGGCTTAGTGGAGTGTCATCTCGGCAGCCCCCACCCCCCCAAACCTACCACATCCCCCCCCCCCTCCCAGCCCCCACCAGCACACACACTCCAGACAGAAACAACAACAGCTGTTCACATGTTTCAAAATAATCCACTTTATTCAGGAAAAGGTCAAAATATGAATGAGCAATAATAGATTAAAAAAAACAACAAAGTATCAAAAATCGATAGAATGTCATTGTGCCTTTCATCAGTGTGCTGCAGTAAAAAAAAAAAAAAAAAAAGTTGTGGTGCAAGAAGGGCACTGTAGGAATGATACCGAGATATATACACACACTACAACTCAGATGGTCAACAAGTTTTCTTTTTTTCAATGAAGTTAAAGGTCTGTAAGGGTCTCGTAGCCTTACACAACCACTCGAGTGGGCTGGACAAGTTATCAAGACACATGGTAGCACGATCCGTCTTAGCATGCGCAGAGTTTGCTTCAAGGTAAGAATTTTTTGAAGCCTGCTCTGATTCTTAAGACCGGGGGGAAATCCTCACTGACAAAACCAACCCTGTGCGTGCTGAGATGGCTCGTGCCACCCTGCCCTGGAAACAGACTGTGAGAGATGGAATAGAGGAAGCAGGAAGGAGTGGAATACAAGTCATGGGTTTTACATCAAGGTCTGCAACCCCTGCTCCCCCCCCCCCCCCCGGCCCCTCACATCCCTTCATCGCCCTGCCCCTTCCCATAACCCTTTCCAAGGCTTTCCGTTTCTTGTTTTTGATTAAATAAAGAAAGTATGTACTTTTTCTTTCTTCTCCCTTTACACGCCATTACCTTTCCATTAACTCATCTTTGGTCCTAACTCCCCCCCACCCCCCTCGCCCAAGAAAAACCAAAACCAAAAAAACCCTTCTCACTCGTCCATCTGTCTTTAAACGACGCAGAGTACAGTGACACATGACAAGACCAAAAAAAAAAAAAAAAAATCAAAGCTGCGTTTAAACTTTTCTTCTTTTTTTTTTAAGTTTAAAACTGTACACATTTCAATGAAATCTATTTACTAACAATCTGTTTGTCTAGAAACCTATAAAAATCACTAACCTGATGTAAATCATAATTTACAAATGACAGGTTTACTTCAAAGCATATTTATATAAAGTTAGAAATGTCTCCTCCAAAGACAAAAAATGATTAAAAAAATATATGCTTCATATTTCATAGTCTGTCCAAAAAACAAAAAACAACAACAACACAACAACAACAAAAACACAAAGAAAAATCCATCCTGTAAAATGATGATATTCAGCATACAGACTATCAGTCTGAACAGAAGGCACTGTCGTGTCTGCAGAAGTTACAGCCCACATGTAAACCCTCTCCCTGCCACTAATCACGATACTGTTTATTCTGCACAGTGAACTCTCGGAGGAAGACATTCCAGCCTCTCCTGTTGCAACCAACCCACAACAACACACACACACATACACACAAAACAACAACAACAAAAAATGAGGAAAAATCACCTTCAATCTTTGAACTCATTCTGTCTATATCTGCCTGAAAGAGCAGTTTAATCAGTAGCTATAGCCTGTCTATATCTGCCTGGAACAGCAGGTTAATCAGTAACCATGACCTGTCTGTATCTGCCTGGAAGAGCAGGTTAATCAGTAACCATGACCTGTCTATATCTGCCTGGAACAGCAGGTTAATCAGTAACCATGACCTGTCTATATCTGCCTGGAACAGCAGGTTAATCAGTAACCATGACCTGTCTATATCTGCCTGGAACAGCAGGTTAATCAGTAACCATGACCTGTCTATATCTGCCTGGAAGAACAGGTTAATCAGTAACCATGGCCTGTCTATATCTGCCGGGAACAGCCAGTAACCATGACCTGTCTATATCTGCCTGGAACAGCAGGTTAATCAGTAACCATGACCTGTCTATATCTGCCTGGAAGAACAGGTTAATCAGTAACCATGGCCTGTCTATATCTGCCGGGAACAGCCAGTAACCATGACCTGTCTATATCTGCCGGGAACAGCCAGTAACCATGACCTGTCTGTATCTGCCTGAAAGAGCAGGTTAATCAGTCACCATGGCCTGTCTATATCTGCCTGGATGCATTCTCAAGTCTGATGAAGGGCTGGGGGGTGGGGACTTCAATGACTGATATGTTTGGAAAGGCTGAATGAACAATGCACAAATTGACCGATTCAGTACCACATCTGGAATGCAAGATTCAGTGGTTTTAAAAGCATGCATCATCATCTTAACAATGCTCAACTGCTCTGTACTCAACATACATGAAAAAAAAAAAAAAAAAAAAAGATACACAATTTTTTTCCTTGGAAAAAATATGGTAAAAAATCCAGAGACTAAACAGACAAACAGACTGTAATTTCCTGAAGCAAACAATCTGCATAGTTGAGATGTGTAAGTTTTCAGTATCTGTAAGCCAGTGGAAGTTGCCAGTGGACACTATCAATAGACTGAAATTCCAATGTAAAGTAATTTAAACAAAAGGTTTCAGTACTACATATTTCAATACAAAACCAAATAACTTTATTTTATTTTATTTTATTTTTTTACATATATGTACACAAGAAAGTTACAGAATGATGGCTGCAAAGAGCTATAAAGGGATAAAACATTGTCTCTGAGAGAGCAAGGTTTATCTAAGAGAGTGAGAGGGGGAACCACCTCCACCCCCCCCCCCCCCCCCCCCCTCCACCCCCCCAAAAAGTCAACAGATAAAGAATCATGTGCACAAGCATATATACAACAATACAACAAATTTATTAAAAAAAAAAAAAAAAAAAGATTCAAAGAAGAAAGCTTGAACCGGACAAAATTATACCTAAAAAAAATATAAAAAAACAAAAAAAAATCTGAGAACGCATACACACATAACTGAGCATGAAAGCAAGAAAAAAAAAAAAAGGAGAAAGAGAAAAAAAAATCTCTTCCTTCCCATTTTCAAGCTTTACAGGTGATCTCACTGTTGCTTGACACGCCCCATCTCCCAGGTAGCCCCACAATTCATCACAATCTCCAATGTGAACGCCGAGAAGAAATAGCCAGCTGATAATACTATCTCTCCCAACGCCAAGCTGTGCGCTTGAAAGAAACTCCAATGACACTATCTCTTCTCCAAGACAGAAAATTTTTTAAATGATTTTTTTTTTTCTTCAAAATCCCCCTCGGAAGGCACCGTAACTGCTGAGAATATATACATGTATACGAAAAAAACAAGAAAAGAAAGAAAAAAAAGGAGAAAAGAATAGAAAAACAAAGCCAGCAACCTGCTGTGTCTAGACACGTAGATAACAATCACAAACCTCACACTTTTGCTGCACTGACTTGGAAGACACTTTGAAGGTCAAGCTGCGTTTTGGAGGGGGGAGGGGGGTGGGGGAGTGCTGAAAGATGAAGGAAGGGGGGAGAGGGGTGGAAGTAGTGGAGGGGGAGGTGTGGGGGTGGAGAGGGTGGGCGGTGGGGGTGGAGAGAGTGCAACACAGACAAGAGACGGAAACAAACCACACAGAGAGACAGAAAAGAAAACAATGAAATGAAGAAGAGAGGTTCAAAAACGAAAGAAGCAAGGATTTTCTTTTCATTCGTGGAATGCACTCAACATTGGGACTGAAAACAAAAAGGAGAGTTCTCCTCAACCCCCCCACCCCCGCACTCCCCCCTCCCCCGACTCCCACCACCCACCCAACACATTTACATTGACATGATGGCCATTTTTCTTTGTGTGTGTCTGTTTTCGTTGGATCCACAGAAGTGAAAACAACAACAACAACAACAAAAAAAAAAAAGGAAAAGAAAGCTGAAATCTGTATCTCTCAACATCAGAGGTGATGGTGATGCAGATGACACCCATTGGTCCCTTATCCATGAGTTGACTGGTCAGAGGTGTACACCCCCCCCTCACGCACAGCACAACCCAGGAATAACTTGTCCCTCTTCCCACAACTGGATACCACTACTACTTTCTAACCTGAAAAAAAAAAAGCAACTAATGTCACGTCATATTCACTAGCAGCTATGCCAGCATCTCTGAGCATGTATGTACAACAACAAAAAAAGCCAAAAAAGAAGAAGAAAAAAAACAAAAAAAACTGTTTATGGTTGCTGAAAATATGAGCAGAGACAATCAAACAGTCGAACAAGCAAACAAAGCCTTGATCCTCAGACCAAAGACGTCAAAAATGTACAAGCCCAGACAGAAAATCTGAGTTGTTGGTGTCTTTAACTGTGACCTCTTGTAATGCAATGAAAGAGGTTAAAAAAAAATTCAAAACGAAAAATGAAAACCAACAAAGCTTGACTGATCAAGTATAAGGGTAGCCAATCTGTCTTTCCAGCACATACATATATTTTTTTTCCTGGACAATGTCCCAAACAACAGAGCAGATACTAATACACAAAAGAAAGTCTTCAATTTTCCAGTAAAAAAAAACAACAACAAAAAAAAAACAACCCCTCACTAAATATTCAATCCAGACTGAAAACTGCAGCCACCAGCTGTGATGGAAAAAGAAAATAGGAAAAAAGAAAAAAGAAAAAGAAAAAGAAAACAAAGGAGATAACTCTTACATGAGAGAGGAACTCAATTCCTTGATCCTGGCTTTTTTTTTTCTCTCCCTTTGTAAACTTACAAGAAATGACCAGTTCTTTTTTCTTTTTTCTGAAAGAATAGTTTTTTGTTTGTTTGCATTTTTGGATGGGTGGTGCTGGTGAGGGTTGGACAAAAAAGAAAACACCTCAAAGAATTTACCAGCTGAAAAAAAAAAAAAAATTGATATAAACTTCACTCACACACCTATTTACATATTTCACAATTTACATGAAAAAAACCCAAAAGAAAGAAAAGTCCGATTTCACCATATTTTCCACCACCAACACAAGACACATCTGTACGAAAATCATACATTTTCCCATACACTTGCTGACACAGTACGGTGGAAACTGTGTTCAGGTCAACAGAAAACTGCTGCAAAGCTTGTACAATTTGTAAGTAGATGTTAATGTATCATTCTTTCCTTGTTTTCAACGAAAACCAGTCATAGATATCACACAAACACGCAACAACAAAAAACCCACATTAATTTTCTTTCTTTTTTTCTTATATATGCAAAATATATCTGTTGTGATTTGACTCGGCTGTTAGATTTCCTCTTATATATACACAAAACACACACACACACACATACAACATACACGCACACGTACATACAACACACACACACACACACACACAAACACACAGAAAAGAAACTTGTCCACAAAATATCACGCAAGCTCAGTTACCCATCGTGATGCCAATCTTTTATGCGTTAACAATTTCACACACACACACACAAACAAAAGTTTAAGGTCCTTTAACCTTTCAAGCTGCAGTAGCAGCGAATTCACAGTCACCCTGTCAAGGGCTCACAGCAGAGCACAGCAAGGCAGGGCCCAACCCTCTCTTTCCCCCAACCCAAGTCAGCTAACCCATTCACAGTGAGGGAAAATCAGAGTACAGTGCCTTTCCCCCAAGAACGCAACACCGCACCGAAACGGGGGCCTCGAACTCTGATTGCTGGCGATCACACCCGTCTGATTCTACCACAGCACGCGTCTCTGTGATCAAACCAAAACCCGCACACAGACATGCAAGTCTTAAAATCAGAATACAGTGTTTTTACATGTTGACCCATCACAGAATTTGGAGCTTAAAGAAAGAAAGAAAAAAAAAGACCACTGAAAATGAAAGATTAAACGAGGTGGATTGCTGAATGCAGGTGGTAAGTTGCTGAGCGTGTGTCACAACTGGTGAATCACACAGTACACAGTACTGTGTCAATGTGAAAGCCAAGTACACACATTTAGTGAATCACACAGTACACGGTGTTGTGTCAATGTGAAAGCCAGGTACACACAACTGGTGAATCACATAGTACACAGTGTTGTGTCAATGTGAAAGCCAGGTACACACAACTGGTGAATCACACAGTACACGGTGTTGTGTCAATGTGAACGCCTGGTACACACAACTGGTGAATCACATAGTACACAGTGTTGTGTCAATGTGAAAGCCAGGTGCACACAACTGGTGAATCACATAGTGCTGTGTCAATGTGAAAGCTAGGTACACACAACTGGTGAATCACACAGTACACAGTATTGTGTCAATGTGAAAGCTAGGTACACACAACTGGTGAATCACACAGTACACAGTGTTGTGTCAATGTCAAAGCCAGGTACACACATTTAGTGAATCACATAGTACACGGTGCTGTGTCAATGTCAAAGCCAGGTACACAATTGGTGAATCACATAGTACACAGTGCTGTGTCAATGTGAAAGCCAGGTACACACAACTGGTGAATTACATAGTACACAGTGTTGTGTCAATGTGAAAGCCAGGTGCACACAACTGGTGAATCACATAGTACACAGTGTTGTGTCAATGTGAAAGCCAGGTACACACAACTGGTGAATCACACAGTACACGGTGTTGTGTCAATGTGAAAGCCAGGTGCACATTAAGTGAATCACACAGTACACAGTGTTGTGTCAATGTGAAAGTCAGGCACACACAACTGGTGAATCACAAAGTGTGACACATAAATATGAAAACCAAGGTACATGTCAGTGCAGTGTATCAGATATCTCCATGCACTGTCCCTTGTCTGTCTTCATTTTACAGATATATATAGAGATTTTTTTAAATTTTTTTATACAGGGTACCACAAGGACTGCAAAGGTTCTGCAAAACCAAATTCTAAAGCTTAAAAAAACAGAAAAAAAGAAAAAAAAAGACTTCACAGAAAAGCGTGTCAGAACAGAGCATAACAGCCTGTGGAAGTCCGACCATGTACTATCCTGGGGGTCCATGCAAATTCATCCATTCCCTCTACGCTTCCTCACAGCGTCCCAGATCAGTCTTGACAAGAGCAGGAAGCTTTGCACACTATTTTCATCTGCAATGCTCACACTCAACGTGTCACCACACGACAAACGCCGACACATTCAGAACATGGAACACTCTGCACACGCACACACACACCTGCACATGCTCATTTTCCAGTCCGATTCTGTACAGAGTTCACTGTATTTTCTAATTACCTGGGTGTCGTCCTAACATCCTGAACCAAAACGCATCATGTTTTTCAACCACCATATGGCAACATGCGCACGCATGCGCGCACGCGCGCACACACACAAACACATAAAGTTGTCCAGTGTGTTGAAAACAGATCTGCACAAAATAAATCAAATCAACATAGCTCCAACAGAAATCTTCCATGGTAATTGACAATCTCAGCAAACTGTTTTATCTTCCATTCAACAGGGAGGCCAGTCTGGACAAAAAAAAAAAGAAAAAAAAAAAAAGAAAGAAAAAAAAATCAAAACAATACCACTTCTTCCAGTTCCACAAGCCACTGACACATTTTTTCTGTTATTTCAATCAGTATATGTTTGTTGTTTCTTTTTATTTCAAAGTCTTTAAAGCTGCTATGGTGACGAAATGGCAAATACAAAATCATACATGTGCCAATATACCATACCTGTGCATAGGTGTACATACACATAAACCATCATAATCACCTGTCAAAATCAATATCCAAATCACAAATGCTGTAGATTTCGGCGTTAAAGAAAAAAATTACGCAGAATGCCAATGTTTTGAAGACACATACTGTAAATGTACGCACACAGAAACTGGATACAATCACATACCATACTAACTGTACTGCGGTTTTCATCTGAGTCTTTTCAGTCTCTGACATATACACAAACGTAACAACATCAACACACATAAGCAAACCTGACAATCTGTACATACACACACAAAAAGACGTCTTCACACATAGACAGACACTCTGTATACATACATGCACAAATACAACTTCACACATACACAAAACAATCTATACACACACAAAGACACCTTCACAAACAGACAATCTATACACACACAAAGACACCTTCACAAACAGACAATCTATACACACACAAAGACACCTTCACAAACAGACAATCTATACACACACAGACACCTTCACAGACAATCTATACACACACAAAGACACCTTCACAAACAGACAATCTATAAACACCTTCACAAACAGACAATCTATAAACACCTTCACAAACAGACAATCTATACACACACAAAGACACCTTCACAAACAGACAATCTATGCACACACAAAGACACCTTCACAAACAATCTATAAACACCTTCACAAACAGACAATCTATACACACACAAAGACACCTTCACAAACAGACAATCTATACACACACAAAGACACCTTCACAAACAATCTATACACACACAAAGACACCTTCACAAACAATCTATGCACACACAGACACCTTCACAAACAGACAATCTATGCACACACAAAGACACCTTCACAAACAATCTATACACACACAAAGACACCTTCACAAACAGACAATCTATACACACACAAAGACACCTTCACAAACAGACAATCTATACACACACAAAGACACCTTCACAAACAGACAATCTATACACACACAAAGACACCTTCACAAACAATCTATACACACACAAAGACACCTTCACAAACAGACAATCTATGCACACACAAAGACACCTTCACAAACAATCTATATACACACAAAGACACCTTCACAAACAATCTATACACACACAAAGACACCTTCACAAACAGACAATCTATACACACACAAAGACACCTTCACAAACAATCTATACACACACAAAGACACCTTCACAAACAGACAATCTATGCACACACAAAGACACCTTCACAAACAATCTATATACACACAAAGACACCTTCACAAACAGACAATCTATACACACACAAAGACACCTTCACAAACAGACAATCTATACACACACAAAGACATCTTCACAAACAGACAATCTACACACACACAAAGACACCTTCACAAACAATCTATACACACACAAAGACACCTTCACAAACAGACAATCTATGCACACACAGACACCTTCACAAACAGACAATCTATGCACACACACACACACACTCACTCACATTTATGCCATGTTTCAGTCAAAACAGTCAGACAAGGAATCATCATCCAATTTGATTTTCAGAGAAAAATGGAATGAAAGGGAAAAGCACAACACACTTCAGGTCACACAAAAACAACTGTTCTGCTTTTTCCCAATACTAAATGTCAATGACTCATTTTCTGCAATTTTTTTTCTTCTTCATGCAAATCTGCTTTCTAAAAAAACAGATACAATATAATCCAAAAATTACTTGAAAATGCTCACACAGTTCTAGCCTGTCTCATCAGTTAGTAATTCTGGCTGAACTGCCTTTATGGAAAGAGACACTTGAGAACCTGATCCTTAACTCTTTCAAAACTAAGGTATGCTATGCATACCTCATGTGCACAATGCTTCGTTACTGTGGTACACAATAGCGTACCGCAAGTTTAAAAATTCGTAGTTCATAGGTTAACGGTTTTGTGCGAAACTGAACGGCACAGCTCAGCTCTACAGTCACCCAAAAGTGCACCTGTACTTTTATTGTGGCTGAAAATGCCTTTGTTTGAGTACAATACATGCAAACGTACAGTCACCCTTCTCACTTGCTGACTCGACAAGATGGCGTCTCCGTCAACTTCGGCAAATACTGTGGCTCAAAGTCAAATGCAAACTTATTCTATAGTGGATATCCACTGTGCATATGTATTTGCCCATTCAATTGCTACAATTAGGAAGTGTCTATGGCTACAAAAGACGACATTTGTGAAAAACTGACCCCCTTCATGTCAGTTGTGAAAAACACAGATTTTTTTCAAAACATGATAAATCAATCAATAATCAAGTTAGTGCTTTGAAACTTTGCGAAATGTCAGTCCATTCTATTCCTTGTATCATCACAAAATTTCACCGCTGTATGTAATTGCATTCCTTTTTATTTTAGATATTTTTCTTGTAACATAAACAAACGGCCAGTACAGAGACAATGAAGGAAGTCATCGGGCAGTATTGAATGAGTTAAAATGTATATAAATTTCCTAATTTAATCTTCTGGCCTCATGCCTTTCTCCCAAGAGACTGACAATGCAGCAGACTTGAATTCATGCTGATGTAAATAAAGTGAAACTTCTCCATAACAATCCTGTATACAGCAGGAAAAACAACAACAACATCAGGGCTTTGGTGTTTTTTTTTCTTTTAAGTGTCATTCAAAGTTCAGTAGCACTCACTGCTGACCACAGACATAATATTGATCAAAGTAATAACTGACAGACCTGAATTCACCACACACTGAAGCAACCACGGCAGAGTCATGAGACATTCACTGATAACTCCTGGAGGAGAAAAGGACACACACACACACACACACACACACACACACACACACACACACACAGTCCCTAACCGACTGAACAAGCGCACCCACCAAAACTGAATGTGGAATACCGTTTCATTTTTGACAGTCGAGGAGATTTCAGGCCAGACAGCAAAAAAACAACTGGGTGTCACAACTCCAAAAGCAAGCTGAAGAGACCGATCTCTGCAGGGTTTTTACACTATTCTTCTTCCTTCGTGGGCTGCAACTTCCACGTTCACTCGTATGTACACATGTGGGCTTTTACATTTATGACCGTTTTTACCCTGCCATGTAGGCAGCCGTTCTCCATTTTCAGAGGTTATTTTATAATTTATTTTATTTTATTTTTTTTTTACATCTAAACAGAGTAAACGACAGGAGGAATACAGGAGACAGGAAATGAGACACATCTACGCTCCAGATTGATGAAGAAACACTGCAGACTCGTGGTGAGGTGGTCACTGGTTGTATGCACGGTGAAGGCCGTATTTCTACAGACTGACAACAGTGTGACAGGTGTCCAACAATATTATGGTCACTGCAGGCAGGAACTGTTTTATGTAGTGCCACAGTTACTGGCATTACTGACGAATATATATAATTCTTTTTAACCAAAAACTGTACCTTTAAACCAGTAAGTGCATGTTTAAATATACAGAAGAATAAAAAATACAGAAAAATCTTTGAAACTGCAGAAGCGTATTTCAACTTGCAAGTGCATGTTGAAACAAACAGGTGTTTCTTGAAAAAGCCTGCAAGTATACCGTCAAAATTCTACATGTGCATCTTTTATCAGACCAACAGGTTCAATGAAGAGAGGTATGACTGAAACCTCCAGATGCATACAGATCTTCACACACACACACACACACAACCAATGCACACCTGTTTACGCTGTTCCAGCATCGCAACAACAACAACGCACAACGCACCCTCCCAACGCAGCAGAACCACAACCTTTCATAACCACCCCACCCCCTCTCCCAGCACCCCCTCCTGCCCCACCACCACCCCTACCCCACCGTCATCACAACAAACTTTCCACCCAGCTCCCCCCCCCACCCCACCCCCCAAAAAAACCCCCCAACCCCAAACCTTTCAGCCTTCCGTTCACTTCTGCAGGAGTCCCTTTTCAAACAGACTGTTCTCCCCCTCGTCCTCACTGGGGCTGTCCTGGTACACACGGCTGCCGCTGCCCACCCCGCGCAGGCCCGACTTGCCGGAGTTGGAGCCCCTGTAGAAGAAGTCGTCCTCGTCGCTGTCTGTGAAGTCGTCGTCGTTGCGGACCTGTCGGAAGCCCAGGCTGTTGTACTGAAGCTGGCCCCCGCTGCGGCGACACACCACGGCCGTGATGATGATGATCAGCACCAACACCATCGTGCCTGTCACATAGCAGTTTCAGTTTCAGTAGCTCAAGGAGGCGTCACTGCATTCGGACAAATCCATATACGCTACACCACATCTGCCAAGCAGACGCCTGACCAGCAGCGTAACCCGACACGCTTAGTCAGGCCTTGAAAAAAAAAAAAGTAAATAAATAATGGATAAATACATAAAAAAGAACTACTACTACTACTATGTATAAGGCGCAAAACTTGATCAAGTCAACTATAAGCGTAAAAAAAGAAAAAAAAAGATAATAATAATAATAAAAATAAAATAAATAAATAAAAAAGACAACAATGATGATAAATAAGCAAATAAATGTAAAACATGCAGACACACATTCACACATATGCATAACAGATATGCACCAAACATGCAGTTTCACAGATATGAAAGCACAGTCAAATATACATAAAAGCACATGAGCCCCAACGCGCGTGTGCATACACACACACTCACATACACACATTACCCTGCACCCCCTCTACCCCCCTCCTCCACACACTCATTTCTAAGCTACATATCGCAGCTTCCACAGCACACACACTCACACACACACACACACACACACACAGAGGCACACTTACTTGTACAAGCACACACACATACGCCCATATCCCCCACACCCAACCCCACACACATATATACAAACATATATATATGCACTCCCGCCTGTCACAAGTCACAAAGCAACGTGGCATAGCGGTTGAGACGCATGTCCGCCGATTCACAGTGTACCGTACAGAGTCTGGGTTCCATTCCCAGCTCTCGCCCCTTTTCTCCCAAAGTTTGACAGGAAAATCAGTGGAGGAGGCGGCGGGTTGGCGTTGTTGAGAGGGCCAGGAGTAGAGGGCCCAGAGTGTCAGCGAATCGATTGCGATCGCGCCTTAATTTTAGCAAGATCGCCCAATCGAGCTACTTAATTATGTGACCTGGTTGGAGACAAAATTTGACAACAAACAAGAACGCCAGAGAATTGACAGACAGACAGAAAATACGAAAAAAAACTTAGCCGTATGAAGAGCACAGGAACAGGAGTCATGATGGCTGCCAGAAGAAGAGGGCACTAGTCAGGGGGGGAAATGGGAGGTTACCTACTTCCCGGAGGTTATCGGCCATAGTTACTTTCGTTTTCTCCGCATAGGCGGATAGTAGTTTGCACAGGACAGGAATGTCAGACCCCTGCCAGAGTCTGCACTAGTTGGGTCACGGTTAAGTATGTGTAATTAAACTGAGTGTTTAGTCATTCGGATGAGACGATACCAACCGAGGTCCCTTGTGCAGCACACACTTGGCGCACTGAAAAAGAACCCATGTATAAGAAGAGTGTTGTCCTCTGGCAAAATTCTTTAGAAGACATCCACTCTGATAGGTACACAAACATATATGGGTGCACTTTATCATTATTTTTTTTCTTCTTCCTGCAAATGTTTTCAGAAGCAGGTACAACAAAACTAAAAAAAAAATTACAATCCAACTCAGCACAACACAATCCAACAAATCACTTAACACAACACAACCCTACACAACATAATATAACATAACCAAAACATAATACAACACAACGCAATACAACCCAGTGCAATACAACACAATCCTACAGTGACACAACCCAACCAAAAGCAAAACAATATGAACAATACATACACAACACAACACAAGCCAACACAACACAAGCCAACACAACATGAACAATACATTGCAAGAGAACAAATTACTACACAACACAAAACAACTCAACACAACACAGCCCTACGCAACACAAAACAATTACAGCACAACACAAAACAATTACAACACAACACAGCACAGTCCAGCACAACACAAAACAATTACAACACAACACAGTCCAGCACAACACACAAAAATTACAATACAACACAGTCCAGCACAACACAAAAATTACAATACAACACAGTCAAGCACAACACACAAAAATTACAATACAACCAAGCCTAGCACAACACAAAGCAATAACAACACAACACAGCACAGTCCTACACAACAACAAAACAATTACAGCATAACAAGACAGCGTAGTCCTCCACGACAAACCCTAAACAACACAAAACAACCGCAACACAGCACCTTACAGCCCGGTCCAAATCAACACAACACAACACAACCATGCACAACTCAAACACAAAATAATTACAACACAACAAGCCCCACACAGCACATAACAATGACAGCACAGCACAGCACGACAGGTCAGGACGCAGAACCCTCACCAGCGATGGTGACGACCAGCATGGGCGACATGCCCATCACCGTGTCCCCCCTCTCCACCTCCACCGACGTCTGCACCGCGTGCACCCCGTGCAGCACCTGCACCTCCTGCCGTCACCACGACAACCACAACCGTCAGTGTTTGGTGGTGTTGCACACACACACACACACACACACACACACACCTGCAGTGAGTATGACCACCAGACAACCATCAACATGTTGTTCTTGCACACGCACACACACACACACACACACTGCATACTGTCACCATGACAACCGCCAAACATCAATGTGGTGTTGCTGTCACACACAAACACACACACTCACACACACACACACACACACACTGCATGCAGTCACCATGACAACCACAACCATCAACGTGATGTTGTTGCACACAGACACACACACACTGATGCCGTCACCATGACAACCATCAACGTGTTGTTGTTGCGCGCACACACACACACACACTGTACGCTGGCACCATGACAACCACAACCATCAATGTGTTGTTGTCACACACTAACACACACACACACTGCATGTCATCACCATGACAACCACAACCATCAAAAAAAAAGGAAAAGGATTTACAAATCAATTCTTGCATCAGAGCTTTTTTAATCATGGAATGCTTGACAAAGAAATTCTCATACCAGAATTTTTTTTCTTCTTCTTTCAACAGAATATCTATAACGGAGCGCTTTACAAAGGAATGCTCATTTCTGTAATATGTTGTTCAAAGATGAATATTCATCATTCCATGCTTTTCGTAAATATTCCATACCAAATTTGGCTCAAATATAATATGAAAAAAAATCTTCACAGTCATACCAATAATAGGTTGTATGTCTTCCGAATTAAGCCGTATTTCCGAATCATTAACAGTTTTATTTCGTTAAGGTGCGTTCGGAAATCTGAAAATTCGATAGACCGCTTCCCACTGACTTGCTGGACAGAAGGTTTTGTTTGGTGAGAAGACATGACCTCGTTTTTCTTGTTCACAATTAAAAGGAAAGAAATACAAATTCTGGACAGAACACATGCAGTGATACTAATTACACCATCAACGTGTTTACTGCATATCAATATCCAGAAGTGGACACTGAATTAACTGGGATGAACATAAAAGAAAAATTGAAGCGATCGTTTCTTTGTCAGCCTGTTGTCGACTGGTTCGTGCAGATCTAGAGATCTACCATGTGGTGCGATGTGCTTGAAGCAATGGCAACGTCTCCTTTACTGCCAAAATAAAAGAATAATTGACAATTGGGCAGCTGCAAAGAGGTAACAGCAGTTTTCCGAATCCGGAACGAACATCAAAGAAATGATTTGGAAATACAGCTGAATTCGGGAGACGTACAACCTTTTTTTTTTTTTTTGCTGCCCCATCATCTGCACC
The DNA here is from genome assembly GCF_041734735.1 of Babylonia areolata. Classification (NCBI taxonomy): domain Eukaryota; kingdom Metazoa; phylum Mollusca; class Gastropoda; order Neogastropoda; family Buccinidae; genus Babylonia; species Babylonia areolata. The sequence continues at coordinate 3,903,145 of NC_134887.1, forward strand.
ATTTCAGTGGCATTACTCCCATGCCGCTCATTTAGATTCCCCCATACACAGCCACATCCAGGTTCGTCCGTCGCATTTCCAGCGTCGGCAGTCCATCGGGAACCATCGATGTTAGGTCACCAGGAGGCCACACACCAGAGGAGACCCTGCACTGCTGCTGAGTCACTTTGGTGGTGTTCAGTGGTGCCTGTTCTGTTTTAACGTACTTAGGACACCACCTACTAAGCCCCCTACTAACGACAATAATGGCTTAGTCGCGGAGCCAGACTGAGTGAGCGTCCCTCTCAGAGTGGAGACCGCCAACACGTCCCTCAAACAACAGCCCCCCATGAATCTGCTGACACTGAAGACATTGACAGGACTCGCCCCAAGCACGGAAGTGGAGGGGTATCGAAACTGAGGTCACCATGAGAGCAGGGCATGAAAGGCCACAGACTTTGAGACTATTTTGTTTATGCTGATGACGATGAAGGAGGAGGAGGATGACGATGATGATAACGATGTTGCTATGGAGGTCCATTTTGGTTTGGGACTGCATGACAAGGCTGTACTCTACGCTTCCTGTCATAATGATATCCCGGCGTTAACCAGGCCCGAGATATACAGACACTTGCAGTGTCTGTCAGGTAATTAGAGCAACACACCCAAAGACGCATCCTTGAAGTGGATGACACTCGACTGTGTGGTCCCAGTCTCCCCATTTAAGCCCATAGCACACTCAACTCTGGGTAGGAGCCGGCCACGGGCCGAAAAACCCACCTCCGCTGGGATTCGAACCCGCGTCCTCCCAGCCGTCAGCCCGCGACGCTAACCACTTCGCCACGGCGGCTGGTTACGTACAACCTATTATTGGCATGACTGAAGATTTTGTTCCTACTATGTCTAAGCCAAATTTGGTATTGGCACACAAAGTATTTCCAGAGAAAATGGCAATGTTCAAGTTTACCACTGACACACAGACACACACACAGACAACCAAACACCGGGCTACAGGAATCATTTCAATACATTTCTAAAAATTTCAAACGTAAACCGACATGACAAGAGATGCCACAGGCTACAGAATCCCACTGACACAAACCCACCGCCTGAGCAGAACCCCCCCCCCCCACCCCCCACCCCCCCCCCACCCCCCCCCCTCCCCGGACTGACTCCAGCAGGGGGGAGGCGAGGCCAGCAGCTCACTCACCTTGTGAGCATCCCGGAAGCCATGACCGGTGACCTTGACATTGTAACGACCCGGGGGCACGTAGAAGGTGTAGTGGCCTTGACTGTCGACCTCCGCCGACAGGCCTGAGTCCTCCAGCTCCACCCTGAGCCCTGCGACCCCTGTCTGGGTTTTCTTGTCCACCACCTGCCCGTACACGCCTCGCCGACCCTGACACAGCCGTCAGTCATCATCATCATCATCACAATAATCACAAGAGTGATAACTCTCTCCAGGAACAACCCTTTTGTTGCCGTGGGTTTTTTAATGTGCGCAAAGTGCATGCTGCACACGGGACCTCGGTTTATCGTCTCATCTGAATGACTAGTGTCCAGACCACCACTCAAGGTGTAGTGGAGGGGGAGAAAATATCAGTGGCTGAGCCGTGATTCAAACCAGCGTGCTCAGATTCTCTCGCTTCCTAAGCAGACGCATTACCTCTTGGCCATCACTCCACTTTTTATCATTAATCATCATCATTTCAATAATCACAAGAGTGGTAACTCTCTCCAGGAACAAGGTACATAACTTCAAGTCAATGCTGCTTATGCTACCGAATCAGCTAGCACACCATGTGCGTTTGTTCTGTTTCAACCGTATATTCTGTGCGGCATTTTCAGGATTTAAAGGCTATGCATGTCTTGAATAAAAGCGAAAATTTGTGTTTGTCCATTTCTTCTGCTGTGTGCGATTAAATGATCGGTACAAGGACAAGCCTGGAGCTTCCTTTTCGGTAGCATAAGCAGCATTGCCTTGAAGCTGTGTACCTTGTAAATGGAGAGAGTTAACACTCTTTATTGTTGTTTCAGTCTTCACTCTCCTAGCCTCACGGTTCGTCCATTTCAAATAACTGTACAACTGACATTGTGCTTTCAATCCCAAGATACCTCTCAAAGAGCTTCACAGTGACACAACAGTACACAGAAACACAATCAAACACACATGTACTGCCCGCAAACACAAACTCTCATTGTAGCGATGCACTCTCCCTGAGGAGAGCAGCCCGAATTTCACACAGGAGAAATCTGTTGTGACAAAAAGAGTGAATAATACGATACAACAATGGCAAACCAGTGTGAAGTGCTGGCATAGTGGTAATGCGTCCGCCTAGGAAGCGAATCAGAGTGTGCTGGTTTGAATCCCAAAATCGCCTGTACTTTCTACCCCTCTGCTTGACACAGAGTCATGTGGCTGGACACTTTTCATTCGGATAAGACCATAAACCGAGGTCCTGTGCGCAGCATGCACTTAGGGCAGGTAAAAGAACCCACAGCAACAAAAGGCTTGTCCCTGGCAAAAATCCATAGAAAAATCAACTTTGGTAGGAAAACAAAATAATAATACAATAGCAGGCAGGAAATATCATTGCAGTGACATGCTGTCCCTAGGGAGAGCAGCCCGAATTTCACACAGAGAAGTGAGGCTTGACGATGGCGGTGGTGAAAAAGTTGAGAGAAGTGAGACGTGACGATGGCCATGAAAGAGTTAAGAAAAGTAAGGCGTAGGGGGTGAAACAGTTAAGAGAAGCAAGACATGACAATGGAAGTGAAAGAGTTAAGAAAGTGAGGCATGATGATGACAGTAAAGAGTTAAGAAAAGCGAGACATGATGATGACAGTGGAGTTAAGAAAAGCGAGGAATGACGATGGCAGTGAAAGAGTTAAAGCGAGGAATGACGATGGCAGTGAAAGAGTTAAAAAAGCGAGACATGACGATGACAGTAAAAGAGTTAAGAAACGCGAGGTATGACGATGGCAGTGAAAGAGTTAAGAAAAGCGAGGTATGACGATAGCAGTGAAAGAGTTAAAAAAAGTGAGGTATGACGATGGCAGTGAAAGAGTTAAGAAAAGCGAGACATGACGATGGCAGTGAAAGAGGTAAGAAAAGCGAGGTATGACGATGGCAGTGAAAGAGTTAAGAAAAGCGAGATATGATGATGACAGTAAAAGAGTTAAGAAAAGCGAGGAATGATGATGGCAGAAAAAGAGTTAAGAAAAGCGAGAAGTGATGATGGCAGAAAAAGAGTTAAGAGATGCAAGACATGATGATGGTGGTGAAAGAGTTAAGAAAAGCAAGGCGTGGGGGTGTTAAAGAGTTAAGAGAAGTGAGACGTGACGACAGAGGTGAAAGAGGCAAGAAAAGCGAGGCATGATGACGGCAGTGAAAGAGTTAAGAAAAGTGAGGAGTGAGGATAGCGGTGAAAGAGTTAAGAAAAGGAAGGCGTGGGGGGGGTGAAAGAGTTAAGACAAGCAAGACATGATGATGGCAATGAAAGAGTTAAAGAGAAGCAAGGAGTGACAGGGTGGTGAAAGAGTTAAGAGAAGCGAGACATGACGATAGCAGTGAAAGAGTTAAAGAGAAGCGAGACATGACGATGGCAGTGAAAGAGTTAAAGAGAAGCGAGACATGACGATGGCAGTGAAAGAGTTAAGACAAGCAAGACATGACGATGGCAGTGAAAGAGTTAAAGAGAAGCGAGGAGTGACAGGGTGGTGAAAGAGTTAAGAGAAGCGAGACATCACGATAGCAGTGAAAGAGTTAAAGAGAAGCGAGACATGACGATGGCGATGAAAGAGTTAAAGAGAAGCGAGACATGATGATGGCGATGAAAGAGTTAAGAGAAGCGAGGACAGGGTGGTGAAAGAGTTAAGAGAAGCCAGATATGACGATGGCAGTGAAAGAGTTAAGACAAGCAAGACATGACGATGGCGATGAAAGAGTTGAAGAGAAGCGAGACATGACGATAGCGATGAAAGAGTTAAGAGAAGCGAGGACAGGGTGGTGAAAGAGTTAAGAGAAGCAAGACGAGACAATAGAGATGGGAAAGTTAAGAAAAGTGAGGCGGAAGATTTAAGAAAAGTGAGGAGTGAGGATGATGGTGAAAGAGTCAAGAGAAGCCAGATATGACGATGGTGGAGGTCAAAGAGTTAAGAAAGCTGAGACATGGGCAGTGAAAGAGTTAAGAAAAGCGAGACATGACGATGGCGAAGAAAGTTAAGCGAGGCGTGATGAAAACAGGGGTGGGGGTGAGGTGAGGGGGTGATGGGGGGTGTGGGGGGTGGTGACAGACCTCCAGCAGCAGAGACAGCAGCGGCTGTTGGTGGTGGCGCCACAGGTCCTGCAGTGTGGCGGCCGGCGGGAAGCGACAGCACCCTGTGTACACCACCAGGGCCGGCCGGTGGGTGGCTGTGTAGATGTAGTCCTGCACACACACACACACACACACACACACAGTGATACACACACACAGTGATACATGCACACACAGTGATACATACACAAATACACACACAGTGACACACACACACACAGTGATACATACACAAATACACACAGTGATACACACACACACACATTGTGATACACACACACACCACACAGTGATATTTACATGGACACACTCACAGATACACACACACACCACACAGTGATACTTACATGGACACACTCACAGATACACACACTTACACAACACACATGCAGACACACAGTGATACATACACAAACACACTCACAGATAAACACACGCACGGGCACGCACACACACACACACACATAACACACAGTAATAGTTTTCACGGACACACTCACAGATACACACACACACACAATACACACACAAACACATAGACACACACATAACACACCCTAAGGAAACACACAACACAGACACACTAGCACAAATGCACACAGCCAGAACACAGACATGCCTATCGCACACACACAACACACACATACATACATACACTGACACACACACAACACAATGACACACATACAGATGCACACACACAACACACACTGACACAGACAGATACAGACAAACAGACACAGACAGACAAAACACACACACAACACATCCACACAATACACACAAGAGACATTACACATACACACACAGAAACAACACACACACACAACACAAACGTACACAACACACACATCATCTCTTCTTCTCATTGTTTTATCGGATGGAAGACCGTGTGCGGGGGTTGAGGTGCTGGGGTAGGGGCGGGTGGGGTATTATTCTTCCCTTCTGTTGCCTGAATACCGTGCCATTGTCAGGATTTGTTCCGACTCCTTAATACATGCACCCATAACCAACAGGGAAATCTGCACCCATAACCAACAGGGAAATCTGCACCCATA
>NC_134887.1:3913500-3966000 GCF_041734735.1 Babylonia areolata
TCATTATCATTAATTACCATTATCATCATTTATCTTTTATCATTTAACATCATGATAATCATTATCATTTGTTACCATTAACATATATAACCATTATCATTTACTACTATTATTATTATTATCATTTATTATTAAATATTGATCATAATTATTATTATCATCACTGTCATTAAACATCATCATTATCATCACTTCTTCTTATCATTATCACCATCATTATCAGTATTCATTACCATTATCATTGCTATCATTATTACCATCATCATTCATATTGTAATCATTATAACTATCATCCTTCACTGTGGTCATCACAATAATCATTACATGGTTACAAGCATTATCATTACTGTCTGTCATTGTCATCATCATCATAATGATCATCATGGTTACAGCCAGAACTTACTGATTGTGGTTACCATAATAATCACTACATTGTTACAGGCAGAACGTAATGATTGCAGTCATTATAATAATCATTACATGGTTACTGGCAGAACATACTAAGTGTGGTAATAACAATAATAATCATGACATGGTTACAAGCAGAATGTACTGATTGAGGTTATCACTGTTATCATTACATCATTACAAGCAGAATGTACTGATTGTGGTCATCATAACAATCATAATAATGATCATCATGCTTATAAGTAAAACGTACTGATTGTGGCTATCATAATAATCATTACATCATTACAAGCACAACGTACTGATTGTGGTCACCATAACAATCATAATAATGATCATGGTTACTAGCAGAACGAACTGATTGTGGTTTATCATAATAATGATCATATTTATTACAAGCAGAACGTACTGATTGTGGTCATCATAATAATCATCACATCATCACATGACAACATGCAGAACGTACTGATTGTGGTCATCATGATAATCATCACACGGCAACACGCAGAACATACTGACTGTGATCATCATGATCATCATCACATGGCAACACGCAGAACGTACTGACTGTGATCATCATAATAATCATCACATGGCAACACGCAGAACGTACTGTGATCATCATGATAATCATCACATGGCAACACGCAGAACGTACTGTGATCATCATGATAATCATCACATGGCAACACGCAGAACGTACTGACTGTGATCATCATGATTATCATCACATGACAACAAGCAGAACGTGCTGACTGTGATCATCATGATAATCATCACACGGCAACATGCAGAATGTACTGACTGTGATCATCATAATAATCATCACATGGTAACACGCAGAATGTACTGACTGTGGTCATCATGATAATCATCACATGACAACACGCAGAACGTACTGATTGTGGTCATCATGATCATCATGATAATCATCACATGGCAACATGCAGAACGTACTGACTGTGATCATCATAATAATCATCACATGGCAACACGCAGAACGTACTGACTGTGATCATCATGATAATCATCACACGGCAACACGCAGAACGTACTGACTGTGATCATCATAATAATCATCACATGGCAACATGCAGAACGTACTGACTGTGATCATCATGATAATCATCACATGGCAACACGCAGAACGTACTGATTGTGGTCATCATGATAATCATCACATGGCAACACGCAGAACGTACTGTGATCATCATGATAATCATCACACGGCAACACGCAGAACGTACTGACTGTGATCATCATAATAATCATCACATGGCAACACGCAGAACGTACTGATGCGTTCAAAGTTGGTGTCCAGGTCCACCCCGTGGTGGTTGCCGTGACCAGGACCCTTTCCACACCGACCCTCCATGGCCCGGGCTGCTCCGTCAGGGTTCAGGGACGGCACCATGTGCACCTGGATCTCCTTCAGCAGCTGTCACACACACCATCACCGTGTGTGTGAGTGAGTGTGTGTGTGTGTATGTGTGTGTGTGTGTGTGTGTGTGTGTGTGTGTGTGTGTGTGTGAGTGTGTGTGTGTGTGTGTGTGTTAGTGTGTGTGTGTGTTAGTGTGTGTGTGTGTTAGTGTGTGTGGTGTGTCTGTTAGTGTGTGTGTGTTAGTGTGTGTGAGTTAGTGTGTGTGAGTTAGTGTGTGTGTGTTAGTGTGTGTGTGTATTAGTGTGTGTGTGTGTTAGTGTGTGTGGTGTGTCTGTTAGTGTGTGTGTGTTAGTGTGTGTGAGTTAGTGTGTGTGTGTTAGTGTGTGTGTGTGTTAGTGTGTGTGTGTGTGTGTTAGTGTGTGTGTGTTAGTGTGTGTGTGTTAGTGTGTGTGTATGTGTGTTAGTGTGTGTGTGTGTGTGTGTGTGTGTGTGTGTGTGTGTTAGTGTGTGGTGTGTCTGTTAGTGTGTGTGTGTTAGTGTATGTGTGTTAGTGTGTGTGTGTTAGTGTGTGTTAGTGTGTGTGTGTGGTGTGTCTGTGTGTTAGTGTGTGTGTTAGTGTGTGTGTTAGTGTATGTGTGTTAGTGTGTGTCTGTGTGGAATGTGTGTGTGCGATGTGGCTGGTGATGTGTGTAACGTGTGTGTGTGAGCGCGACACCCACCTGCTGGATGAAGTTGTCCGACGAATGATCACACAGGTAGCCTGCCAGCTGCAGCAACAGCTCCCGTCCCACCGCCTCGTCGCCGTGCACGTTGCCTAGCAACAGGAGGGAGGGGGCGCGGCGGTCGGCGTGCGGAGCGCCCATGGACAGCATCCACACGTCGCGGTCCTCCGCTGTCTGCCCCACACTGCAGCACACAGGGAGCGGGGGTGGTGTTGATGCGTTATGTGGCTGGTGATGCGTTATGTGGCGGGTGATGTGTTATGTGGCTGGTGACATGTGGCTGTTGACATGTTATGTGGCTGGTGATGTGTTATGTGGCTTGTGAAGTGACTGTTGATGTGCTGTTGGCCATGCGTTGTTGGTGTTGTGTTATGTGGCTGGTGATGTGACTGTTGATGTGTTGTTGGCAATGTGTTATGTGGTTGGTGATGTGTTATGTGGCTACTGATGTGACTGTTGATGTGTTGTTGGTGATGCGCTGTTGGTATTGTGTTATGTGGTTGGTGATGTGTTAAGTGGCTGGTGTGTTTTGTGGTGATGTGTTATGAAACACCCACCTACACCAACACAGATACACCCTCACACAGGTAACATCTACACACATGGTAACACCCACCTACACCAACACAGATACACCACACAAGTAACACCCATCTACACCAACACAGATACACCCACACACAGGTAACACCTACACACAGGTAACACCCACCAACACCAACACAGATACACCCACACACAGGTAACACCTACACACAGGTAACACCCACCAACACCAACACAGATACACCCACACACAGGTAACACCTACACACAGGTTACACCCACCAACACCAACACAGATACACCACACACAGGTAACACCAACACAGATACACCCACACACAGGTAACACCTACACACAGGTAACACCCACCTACACCAACACAGATACACCCACACACAGGTAACACCTACACACAGGTAACACCCACCAACACCAACACAGATACACCACACACAGGTAACACCAACACAGATACACCCACACACAGGTAACACCCACCTACACCAAAGCCGCGCAAAATTTGGCCAAGCAGAGCAAACCAATAGGCCTAGTTTGCATCAGTTTGACATGGTACAGTATATGACACCAAAACCCACCTACACCAACATAGATACACCCACACACAGGTAACACCTACACACAGGTAACACCCACCTACACCACCACAGGTAACACCCACACACAGGTAACATGCACCAACACCAACACAGATACACCCACACACAGGTAACACCTACACACAGGTAACACCCACCTAAACCAACACAGATACACCCACACACAGGTAACACCTACACACAGGTAACACCCACCTACACCAACACAGATACACCACACACAGGTAACACCTACACACAGGTAACACCCACCTACACCAACACAGATACACCCACACACAGGTAACGCCTACACACAGGTAACACCCACCTACACCAACACAGATACACCCACACACAGGTAACACCTACACACAGGTAACACCCACCTACACCAACACAGATACACCCACACACAGGTAATACCTACACACAGGTAACACCCACCTACACCAACACAGATACACCCACACACAGGTAACACCTACACACAGGTAACACCTACACACAGGTAACACCTACATACAGGTAACACCTACACACAGGTAACACCCACCAACACCAACACAGATACACCCACACACAGGTATTACCTACACACAGGTAACACCCACCAACACCAACACAGATACACCACACACAGGTAACACCAACACAGATACACCCACACACAGGTAACACCTACACACAGATAACACCCACCTACACCAACACAGATACACCACACACAGGTAACACCAACACAGATACACCCACACACAGGTAACACCCACCTACACCAACACAGATACACCACACACAGGTAACACCAACACAGATACACCACACACAGGTAACACCAACACAGATACACCCACACACAGGTAACACCCACCTACACCAAAGCCGCGCGAAATTTGGCCAAGCAGAGCAAACCAATAGGCCTAGTTTGCATCAGTTTGACATGGTACAGTATATGACACCAAAACCCACCTACACCAACATAGATACACCCACACACAGATAACACCTACACACAGGTAACACCCACCTACACCAACACAGATACACCACACACAGGTAACACCTACACACAGGTAACACCCACCTACACCAACACAGATACACCACACACAGGTAACACCTACACACAGGTAACACCCACCTACACCAACACAGGTACACACACACAGGTAACATGCACCAACACCAACACAGATACACCCAAACACAGGTAACACCTACACACAGGTAACACCCACCTACACCAACACAGATACACCCAAACACAGGTAACACCTACACACAGGTAACACCCACCTACACCACCACAGGTAACACCCACACACAGGTAACACCTACACGCAGGTAACACCCACCTACACCAACACAGGTACACACACACAGGTAACATGCACCAACACCAACACAGATACACCCACACACAGGTAACACCTACACACAGGTAACACCCACCTACACCAACACAGATACACCCACACACAGGTAACACCTACACACAGGTAACACCCACCTGCACCAACACAGATACACCCACACACAGGTAACGCCTACACACAGGTAACACGCACCTACACCCACACAGGTAACATGCACTAACACCAACACAGATACACCCCCACACAGGTAACACCCACCTACACCACCACAGGTAACACCCACACACAGGAAACACCCACACACAGGTAACAGCCACTCTCTTATCCACCCACAGGTAACACCCACCAACCCACCCCCACACACAGAGGTAACACCCCCACCTCCACACACACACACACACACACAAGAAACACCCACTTACACCCACACACATCTAACACCCACTCACCTATCCACCCACACAACACCCACCCACCCACACAGAAACACCCCAACATAGGTAACACCTACTCATCCATCCACCCACAGGTAATACACACACATGCACACACAGACACAGATACACACACACAGGTAACACCTCCTCACCCACCCAACTGCAGGTAACACAAACACACACGCCCACACAGATAGTCACACACAGGTAAGCCCCCCCACAGGTGCCGCCGCTCACCTGGTCAGATTGGCAAGGTCAGAACACCTGGCGCTGACATTGTGCAGGAAGGCGACCATGGCCTTGTAGTCATGGTAACCAAGGGTCACGTTCTTCTCCCGGGTCAGCACGAAGGTCACCTCCACCATGCTGTCCTTCTGCACCGTCACCGTGTGATGGGCGCTCTCATAGCCTGCACCGTCACCACTCAACATTGTCACCGTTCGCTCTAATAGCCAGCACCGTCACCACTCAACATTGTCACAGTTCGCTCTATCCAATAGCCTGCACCGTCACCACTCAACATTGTCACAGTTTGTTCTATCCAATAGCCTGCACTGTCACCACTCAACATTGTCACCATGAGATCTAACAGCCTGCACCATCACCACTCAACACTGTCACCGTTTGCTCTATCTAATAGCCTGCACCGTCACCACTCAACACTGTCACAGTTCGCTCTATCCAATAGCCTGCACCGTCACCACTCAACAGTGTCAGTTTGTTCTATCCAATAGCCTGCACTGTCACCACTCAACACTGTAACCATGCGCTCTAACAGCCTGCACCGTCACCACTCAACATTGTCACTGTGTGCTCTAACAGTCTGCACCGTCACCACTCACCATTCACCATTGTCACTGTGTTCTCTAACAGTCTGCACCGTCACCACTCGACATTGTCACTGTGTTCTCTAACAGTCTGCACCGTCACCACTCAACATTGTCACTGTGTTCTCTAACAGTCTGCACTGTCACCACTCAACATTGTCACTGTGTTCTCTAACAGTCTGCACCGTCACCACTCAACATTGTCACTGTGTTCTCACCGTCACCACTCGACATTGTCACTGTGTTCTCTAACAGTCTGCACTGTCACCACTCAACATTGTCACTGTGTTCTCTAACAGTCTGCACCGTCACCACTCAACATTTTCACTGTGTTCTCTAACAGTCTGCACCTTCACCACTCAACATTGTCACTGTGTTCTCTAACAGTCTGCACTGTCACCACTCAACATTGTCACTGTGCGTTCTATCAAACAGCCTGCACCGTCACCCCTCAACATTGTCACTGTGCGTTCTATCAAACAGCCTGCACCGTCACGCCTCAACATTGTCACTGTGCGTTCTATCAAACAGCCTGCACCGTCACCGCTCAACACTGTCACTGTGCATTCTATCTAACAGCATGCACCGTCACCTCTCAACATTGTCACTGTGCGTTCTATCAAACAGCCTGCACCGTCACCACTCAACATTGTCACTGTGAATTCTATCTAACAGCCTGCATCGTCACCACTCAACATTGTCACTGTGCATTCTATCTAACAGCCTGCACCGTCACCACTCACCACTGTCACTGTGCACTCTATCTACTAGCCTGCATCATCACCAGTCAACACTGTCACTGTGCACTCTATCTCCAAGCCTGCACTGTCACCACTCACCACTGTCACTGTGCACTCTATCTACTAGCCTGCACTGTCACCACTCAACACTGTCACTGTGCACTCTGCTAGCCTGCACTGTCACCACTCACCACTGTCACTGTGCACTCTATCTACTAGCCTGCACTGTCACCACTCAACACTGTCACTGTGCACTCTGCTAGCCTGCACTGTCACCACTCAACACTGTCACTGTGCACTCTGCTAGCCTGCACTGTCACCACTCAACACTGTCACTGTGCACTCTACTAGCCTGCACTGTCACCACTCAACAATGTCACTGTGCACTCTGCTAGCCTGCACTGTCACCACTCACCACTGTCACTGTGCACTCTACTAGCCTGCACTGTCACCACTCACCACTGTCACTGTGCACTCTATCTACTAGCCTGCACTGTCACCACTCAACACTGTCACTGTGCACTCTATCTACTAGCCTGCACTGTCACCACTCAACACTGTCACTGTGCACTCTGCTAGCCTGCACTGTCACCACTCACCACTGTCACTGTGCACTCTATCTACTAGCCTGCACTGTCACCACTCAACAATGTCACTGTGCACTCTACTAGCCTGCACTGTCACCACTCAACACTGTCACTGTGCACTCTGCTAGCCTGCACTGTCACCACTCAACACTGTCACTGTGCACTCTGCTAGCCTGCACTGTCACCACTCAACACTGTCACTGTGCACTCTACTAGCCTGCACTGTCACCACTCAACACTGTCACTGTGCACTCTGCTAGCCTGCACTGTCACCACTCAACACCGTCACTGTGCACTCTACCTGCTAGCCTGCACTGTCACCACTCAACAATGTCACCATGCGCTCTAATAGCCTGCACCGTCAGCACTCAACATTGTTACCGTGCGCTCTAATAGCCTGCACCGTCAGCACTCAACATTGTTACCGTGCGCTCTAATAGCCTGCACCATCACCACTCAACATTGTTACTGTGCACTCTAATAGCCTGCACCATCACCACTAAATATTGTCACCTTGTGCTCTGATAGCCTTCGCCGTCAGCACTCAACATTGTTACCGTGCACTCTAACAGCCTTTGCCATCACCACTCAACATTGTTACCGTGCACTCTAATAGCCTGCACCGTCACCACTAAATACTGTCACCATGCATTCTAATAGCCTGCACCGTCACCACTCAACACTGTCACCGTGCGCTCTAATAGCCTGCACCGTCACCACTCAACATTGTCACCATGCGCTCCAATTGCCTGCACCGTCACCACTAAATATTGTCACCAAGCACTCTAATAGCCTTCGCTGTCACCACTCAACATTGTTACCGTGCCCTCTAATAGCCTGCATAGATACCATTCAACATAAGGGAAGGTTGGCAAACCCACTTTCGTCTGATTTTCATGCATTTTCCCTGTTATTATTTTAACGAGAACTGCGTACGCATGCACATCTCCGTTTCCTTTTTTTTTTTTTTTACTATGTCACCAAAGGCTTAAACTTCCATTGTGGAAATCGCTGTCCTGACGAAACGATTTTTGAACGATTTTGGTGACTATTTTTGCAAGTGTACAAGATATATTTGGTTTTACAATTACACCCATTATTTGCTTTAGTCTTCTACGTTTACTTTGAGCATGTTTCTTGTCACATCTCTGCCATTACGTACTCAAACTGATCCTTTCATAAACTCTGCCGAAAAGTTGTCCAAACAAAAGTCAGCTCAAACTGGAAAGAGCTAGTTACGGTGGTGGGCTGACCATGACACCATATGACCTACTTCTCGCTCTGCAAGCGACGAAAAGTCCCCCACGAAGGCGGGTCCTGCAAAGCCTCCCTTTTGTCACTGTGTGACAGGAACTCTTATAGCCTGCGCGGACTGTCACCATTCAACTTTCACTGTCCTGTCACTCCTTCAGGGCTGTGGAGGTTCAGCTACAAACTTCAGTTCAGTTCAGTTCAGTTTCTCAAGGAGGTGACACTGCATTCGGACCGGTCCATATATCTGCTACACCAACCACATCTGCAAAGCAGATGCCTGACCAGCAGCACTACCAAGCCCGCTTAGTCAGGCCTTGAGAGAAGAACAAAAAGAAAAACAAACAAAACAACATACAAAATCAATAAATGAAAATGAAAAAAAAAAAGACAGTAACAGTAACAGTAAAGGGTAAGCACATTAAAATATTGTGCAACACAAAAACAAAAAAAACCCTCACCTTTGGCGCTGACAGTTATGGCGTGGGTCTGGGTGGGGAGGGGCACTGACCTTTGGCACTGATGGTGATGGTGATGGTGAGGGGGGAAGGAGGGGAAGGGGGATGGGGAGGGGGAGGGCTGTTGACAGTGACGGTGTGGGTGTGTGTGTGGGGGGTGTGGGAGTGGGAGGGGGAGGCGCACTGACCTTTGGCGCTGACGGTGACAGTGTGGGTGTGTGTGGGGGGTGTGGGAGTGGGAGGGGGAGGCGCACTGACCTTTGGCGCTGACGGTGACGGTGTGTGTGCCCAGCGTGGTCAGCAGGAAGAAGAGGCTGTCTGAGCGGTCATGTCGCGCCTTGCTGTCCACCTCCACCCAGTATTCACTGAGGGGCTGACCGTCCTCGCCGGTCACCGACCCCCGCACACCTCAACACACACAACACAACGCCTCACTACTCAAACCTCCCCTGTCACCGACCCCCGCACACCTCAACACACAACACCTCACTACTCAAACCTCCCCTGTCACCGACCCCCGCACACCTCAACACACAACACCTCACTACTCAAACCTCCGCTGTCACCGACCCCCGCACACCTCAACACACACAACACAACGCCTCACTACTCAAACCTCCGCTGTCACCGACCCCCGCACACCTCAACACACAACACCTCACTACTCAAACCTCCGCTGTCATGACCCCCGCACACCTCAACACACACAACACCTCACTACTCAAACCTCCCCTGTCACCGACCCCCGCACACCTCAACACACAACGCCTCACTACTCAAACCTCCCCTGTCACCGACCCCCGCACACCTCAACACACACAACACAACGCCTCACTACTCAAACCTCCCCTGTCACCGACCCCCGCACACCTCAACACACACAACACCTCACTACTCAAACCTCCGCTGTCACCGACCCCCGCACACCTCAACACACACAACACAACGCCTCACTACTCAAACCTCCGCTGTCACCGACCCCCGCACACCTCAACACACACAACACAACGCCTCACTACTCAAACCTCCCCTGTCACCGACCCCCGCACACCTCAACACACAACGCCTCACTACTCAAACCTCCCCTGTCACCGACCCCCGCACACCTCAACACACACAACACAATGCCTCACTACTCAAACCTCCGCAGACGGGCGCAATAGCCAAGTGGCCAAATTGTTGGACTTTCAATCTAAAGGTCCCTGGCTCACATCTCAGTATCTGGTGGGTAAAGGGGGGAGGGGGGGTTCCAATCTCCCAGATCAACACATGTGCAGACCTGCTTAGTGCCTGAACCCCCTTCGTGTGTATACACAAGCAGAAGATCAAATACTCACGCTAAAGATCCTGTAATCCATGTCAGTGTTTGGTGGGTTATGGAAACAAGAACATATCCAGAATGAACACCCCATGGCTGCCTATATGGTGGGGTAAAAATAAAAGCAAACGGTCATACACATAAAAGCCCACTCGTGTACATATGAGTGAATGTGGGAGCTGCAGCCCACGAACGAAGAAGAAGAGAAGAAAATGTCCGCTGTGTGGGTTTGGGCTTATTTTCTATTTATCTTTCTTTTTTTTTTTTTTGTCAGTCGTCTTCAGTCTCGTCATCCAAACCAGTGTTTCCCACCAGCACTGAACAACTCTTTTTTTTTTTATCCCCCTCTTTCACTTTTTATTTCTTTCTCTTTCACCACACAACACACATTAACATATGTACTTTGCATCACTGTGCAGAACTCATAAAATTGTAAATGGAGAAATGGCAAAAAATAATTCAATTCGTACTCATCCACCCACACATACAACACACCCCCACCCACCCATCACACAACACTCATCCACCCACACATACAACACACCCCCACCCACCCATCACACAACACTCATCCACCCACAATAAACTCATCTACCCACCACACCCACACACAGAACCCCTCAACCCCACCCCACCCACACACACACTACACACCCACCCACCCACACATCAACAACACAACGAACACACCACACACCCACCCACCCACGCACACACTACACACCCACCCACACACCCACACTACACACCCATGCACACACTACACACCCACCCACGCACACAACACACCCACCCACCCATGCACACACTACACACCCACCCAC
The DNA here is from genome assembly GCF_041734735.1 of Babylonia areolata. NCBI lineage: Eukaryota > Metazoa > Mollusca > Gastropoda > Neogastropoda > Buccinidae > Babylonia > Babylonia areolata. The sequence goes on from NC_134887.1 coordinate 3,924,976, forward strand.
GCACACAACACACTACACACCCACATGCCCACGCACAAACTACACACCCACCCACACACTACACACCCACCCACCACCGCACACACCACACACTACACACCCACCCACCCACCCACGCACACACTACACACCCACCCATGCACACACTACACACCCACCCATGCACACACCACACACCCACCCACGCACACACCACACACCAAACTGCACACAACACACACTAAACACCCACCCACCCACGCACACACCACACACTACACACCCACCCACACACACACTACACACCCACCCATGCACACACTACACACCCACCCATCCATGCACACAACACACACTACCAACCCACCCACACACACACTACACACCCACCCATGCACACACTACACACCCACCCACCCACGCACACACTACACACCCACCCACCCACGCACACAACACACCCCCTGCCCATGCACACTACACACTCATCCCACAACACCCCCAAACACTCCCCCACCCCACACAACACATCCACTGCCCCCCTCCACCCCTGTCAATTCCTTCCCCTCCTCGCCCCAAAGCAGGGGGGCTGGGGGGGTGGGAGGAGGGGGGTGCAGACAGACAGACAGACAGACAGACAGACAGTCACCTTGCAGGGAGCGCTTGAGGAAGTGCATGAGAGGAGGCAGGGAGCTCTGCCACAAGGAGGGAAGCACGGAGGGCGGGGGGTACCTGCAGCAGCTGATGTAGGCGCTGAGCTGAAAAACACAACGTGGGGGGTCAGGAGGGGTGGGGGTTGAGGGGGGGGGGAATGTCAATGACATCACCACCCTCCACACACATGCACACCTCAACTCCCACCACCCCCACCAAACTGACCATGTGAGAGTGGAGGTGGGAGAACACATCACCCCCCACACATACACACACCTCCCCCCGCCCCCCCCCAACACACACCCCTCACCCCCACCCTACCTCCCACCAACTGACAATGTGTGAGCAGAGAACACAATGACATCACCGCCACCCTCCACACACAGACCCCAACCCACTCCCCACCTACTGACCATGTGAAAGCGGAGGTGGGGAAAACACAGTGACATCACCACACCCCTCACACACACACCCACCCACCCCACCCCCACCAACTCACCATGTGTGAATGCAGAACACGACATCACCATCCCTCACACCCCACCCCACCCATCAACTGACCATGCCAGAGCGGAAGTGGGATACCACAATATCATCACACACACACACACCGTCACACCCTACCCCCATGGCCCCCCCCCCCCCCTCACACAACACACACCCTCCCCACCCCTACCTTACCTCCCACCAACTGACCATGCCAGAGCGGAAGTGGGATACCACAATATCATCACACACACACACCCTCCCCTCCCCCCCCCCCCCCCCACACACACCCTCCCCACCCCTACCGTCACCCCCACACACACACTCTCCCCACCCCTACCATCACCACACCCCTCACACACACACGCACACCCTCCACACCCCTACCCTACCCCTCCCACCAACTGACCATGTGTGAGTGGAGAACACAATGACATCACCCCTGCACACCCCTCTGCACCCCTCACCCCCACTGACACACACCCTCCCCCACCACCACCACCCCACCCACCAACTGACCATGTGAGAGCGGAAGTGGGAGAACACAGTGTCAGCCAGGGCCACGCCACCAGAGGGCAGGTCAGCGCCGTGCACCACCCCTGACAGCCCTTTGCTGCCATTGTCGTCCTTGCCGACATTGTCGTCGCAGGGCTTGTCGTACATTGCAGGGAAGACGTCGGCGAAGGCTCTGGCCAGCGACTGGAAGAGGTCCTCGTCCTCCGTGTAGGCCGACCCCGCGCCTCCCATCGTCCCCACCTTCACGTTGCGTGGGATGCTGTGGTGGGAAACAGGGACCACCATCATGGTCAGTTTCTGTGTCTGTCTTGGACAATCACTGACTGTTTGGGATGCTGTGGTGGGAAACATGGATCACAACATGGTCAGTTTCTGTGTCTGTCTTGGACAATCACTGACTGTTTGGGATGCTGTGGTGTGAAACATGGATCACATCATGGTCAGTTTCTGTGTCTGTCTTGGACAATCACTGACTGTTTGGTATCGGTACAGTTTTCATATGGTCAGTTTCTGTGTCTGTCTTGGACAATCACTGTTTGGGATGCTGTGGTGTGAAACATGGATCACAACATGGTCAGTTTCTGTGTCTGTCTTGGACAATCACTGACTGTTTGGGATGCTGTGGTGTGAAACATGGATCACAACATGGTCAGTTTCTGTGTCTGTCTTGGACAATCACTGACTGTTTGGGATGCTGTGGTGGGAAACATGGATCACAACATGGTCAGTTTCTGTGTCTGTCTTGGACAATCACTGACTGTTTGGGATGCTGTGGTGGGAAACATGGATCACAACATGGTCAGTTTCTGTGTCTGTCTTGGACAATCACCGACTGTTTGGTACTAGTGCAGTTTAAACATGGTCAGTTTTTTTTTGTTTATCTTGGACTATCAGCAACTGTTCAGTATCAGAGCAGTTTTAAGTTTTCATCCAAGATCTCAGAGGAGAGTACTAAAATACTAAAACCCAAGTTACAAGGAAATAAAAGCTTTGTAGCAACTGGCACCTGGAATTATGTCAGCTGATGATCCAGTCTAGAAGGCTGGTTTTTGTTGTAGGTGGTTTGGTTTGGCTTGACAAAAGGCAGAAAAAATGAACCCAGTCTGAAAAATGAACTATGTTTTTTAAGGCAGGGCGAGTGTTTCCTTTTGTTTCACACAACACTCAGAGCTTGGAATGAGACTGAGGACTGTGGCTATGTAAGTATCCTATCATCATCATCATCATCATCATCACCATCACCATCATCACTGAAGACAAGAATGGAGTAACTCAGTCTGGACAGGCTGTTTTTCAGGTAGGTTGGTTGTTTTTCTTTGACTAAAGACGAGTGAACTAAATCTGTCAGGAAGGCTGTTCTTAGGGTAGGTTAGTTGTATTTGTTTAACAAAAGACAGTGAACTTACTCTGTCTGGAGAGGTTGTTTTTAACTTTTAAGGTAGGTTGGTTGTAGTTTTTAGGTAGGTTGTCTGGGTTGGGTTTTTTTGGGTTTTTTTTTGACAAAAGGCAGATCTGTCTGGAAAGGTTGCTTTAATGGTAGGCTGTTTGGTTTTGTTTGACAAAAAGATGAGAAAACTAAAATCTGTCAGGAAGGCTGTTTTTAGGGTAGGTTGTCTGTTTTTGTTTGACAAAAGACAGTAAACTATGTCTGGAGAGGTTGTTTCAAAAAGCTGGTTGTCTGTTTTCTTTTGAACTTACTCTGTCTGAGGAGGTTGTTTTTAAGCTAGGTTGTTTGTTTTTGTTTGAGAAAAGACAGTGAACTTTCTCTGTCTGGAGAGGTTGTTTTTTGGGTTGGTTGTATGTTTATGTTTGACAAAAGAGGAGTTCAGCTACACTGTGCTGGAGACTTACACGACGAAGGAGCCACCAGCCTGCAAGGCCAGCACAGCGTGGAACTTGTGTAGTGAGAACTCCTCCATCAGTGCCCGCACCACCACATCCTGAAACACACACACACACACCGCACATCATCACAGCACAGTGTGGAACTTTTGTAGTGAGTGCCCACACCACCACGTCCTGAAACACACACACACCGCACATCATCACAGCACAGTGTGGAACTTTTGTAGTGAGTGCCCACACCACCACGTCCTGAAACACACACACACCGCACATCATCACAGCACAGTGTGGAACTTTTGTAGTGAGTGCCCACACCACCACGTCCTGAAACACACACACACCGCACATCATCACAGCACAGTGTGGAACTTGTGTAGTGAGTGCCCGCACCACCACGTCCTGAAACACACACACACACAGACACACACACCCACACCACATATCATCACAGCACAGCATAGAACTTATGCAATGAGTGCCCGTACCAACACGTCCTGAAACACACAGACACCACACATCATCACAGCACAGTGTGGAACTTTTGTAGTGAGTGCCCGCACCACCATGTCCTGAAACACACACACACACACACACACATCATCACAGCACAGCATAGAACTTATGCAATGAGTGCCCGCCCCACCACGTCCTGAAACACACACACACACACACATCATCACAGCACAGCATAGAACTTATGCAATGAGTGCCCGCACCACCACATCCTGAAACACACACACACCACACATCATCACAGCACAGCATAGAACTTATGCAATGAGTGCCCGCCCCACCACGTCCTGAAACACAAACACACACACACATCATCACCCACTGTGACAGGCCCAACAGCTCAGTGGTAAAAGCGTTAGACTTTCAATCTCAGGGGGCTGGGTTCGAATCCCAATCACAACCAGGTGGGCAAAGGGTGGAGATTTTTCCCATCTCCCAGGTCAACAGATGTGTGGACCTGCTAGTGCCTCAACCCCCATGGGAAAGATCAAATACGCACATTAAAGATCCTGTACAGGAATGTCAGACCCCTGCCGGAGTCTGCACTAGTGGGTCACAGTTAAGTATGCGTGTTAAACCTGTAATCCACGTCAGCATTCAGTGGGTTATGGAAACAAGAACATACCCGGCATGCACACCCTATCCCCCTGAAAACGGAATATGGCTGCCTACATGGCGGGTCGTCAAAACGGTCTTACACATGAAAACCCACCCATACGTTGGAGGGAACGCGGGAGTCACAGCCCACGAAGGAAGATGATCACCTGCTGTTCCCATCACACACACTGCACATCACCCACTGCTACTGCCTCAACCCCCTTCACCTGTACATAATGCATGCAGTAGATCAAATACACACGTCAAAGATCCTGTGATCCATGTCGTGTTCGGCTAGTTAGGGAAACAAGAACATACCCAGCATGCACACCCTCAAAAACAGAGTATGGCTGCTGACACGGCAGGGTAAACAAACAAAAAAAGTCATACACATAAAATGTTACTTGTCTCTTTGAGACCTGACTGAATGACACAGGAAAGGAATGATGAACACGCAGTGGCAGCCATCAACCAGCTCTACCCAGGTAGGCAGACTGTCGCGCAAATAACTCCCATGTTTGTAAAGCGCTTAGAGTTTGGTCTCTGACTGAGGATATATAGGCGCCATACAGGTATCCGTATCATCATCATCATCATAATCAGTAGAGTGTTGGCCTAATATCAACGCGTCCACTTGGGAAGCGAGAGAGTCTGAATGCAGTAGTTCAAATCCCACAGTAGCCAGTAGTTTCTCCCCCTTCACTAGACCTTCAGAGGTGGTCTGGATGCTAGTCATTTAGATGAGATGATAAACTGAGGTCCCATGTGCAGCATGTGCTTAACGCACGGAAAAGAACCCACAGCAACAAAAGGGTTGTCCCTGGCAAAATTCTGTAGAGAAAACCACTTCAATAGGAAAACAAATAAAATTGCAGGCAGGGAAAAAAAAAGAAAAAAAAAGGTGGCGCTCTCTCCTTGAGGAGAGCAGCCTGAATTTCATGCAGACAAATCTGTTGTGACAAAAGTAATACCTTACAATCCTCATTACCTCCCTGTCGACCTGACATCCCTCATTACCTCCCTGTCGACCTGACACAATCCTCATTACCTCCCTGTCCACCTGACACATCCCTCATTACCTCCCTGTTGACCTGACACATCCCTCATTACCTCCCTGTCCACCTGACACAATCCTCATTACCTCCCTGTCCACCTGACACAATCCTCATTACCTCCCTGTCGACCTGACACAATCCTCATTACCATCCTGTCGACAATCCCCATTACCACCCTGTTGACCTGACACAATCCTCATTACCATCCTGTCGACAATCCCCATTACCACCCTGTTGACCTGACACAATACTCATTACCTCCCTGTCCACCTGACACATCCCTCATTACCTCCCTGTCCACCTGACACAATACTCATTACCTCCCTGTCCACCTGACACATCCCTCATTACCTCCCTGTCCACCTGACACAATCCTCATTACCTCCCTGTCCACCTGACACATCCCTCATTACCATCCTGTCCACCTGACACAATCCTCATTACCTCCCTGTCCACCTGACACATCCCTCATTACCTCCCTGTCGACCTGACACATCCCTCATTACCTCCCTGTCCACCTGACACAATCCTCATTACCTCCCTGTCGACAATCCTCATTACCTCCCTGTCGACCTGACACAATCCTCATTACCTCCCTGTCCACCTGACACAATCCTCATTACCTCCCTGTTGACCTGACACATCCATCATTACCTCCCTGTCCACCTGACACAATCCTCATTACCTCCCTGTCGACAATCCTCATTACCTCCCTGTCGACAATCCTCATTACCTCCCTGTCCACCTGACACAATCCTCATTACCTCCCTGTCGACAATCATCATTACCTCCCTGTTGACTCCCTGTTGACCTGACACAATACTCATTACCTCCCTGTTGACCTGACACAATACTCATTACCTCCCTGTTGACCTGACACAATCTTCATTACCTCCCTGTTGACCTGACACAATCCTCATTACCTTTCTCATTACCTCCCTGTCGACGATTCTCATTACCTCCCTGTCGACCTGACACAATCCTCATTACCTCCCTGTTGACAATCCTCATTACCTCCTTGTTGACAATCCTCATTACCTCCCTGTCGACAATCCTCATTACCTCCCTGTCCACCTGACACAATCCTCATTACCTCCCTGTCCACCTGACACAATCCTCATTACCTCCCTGTCCACCTGACACAATCCTCATTACCACCTGAGACAATCCTCATTACCTCCCTGTCCACCTGACACAATCCTCATTACCTCCCTGTCGACAATCCTCATTACCTCCCTGTCCACCTGACACAATCCTCATTACCTCCCTGTTGACCCGACACAATCCTCATTACCTCCCTGTCCACCTGACACAATCCTCATTACCTCCTTGTCCACCTGACACAATCCTCATTACCTCCCTGTCGACAATCCTCATTACCTCCCTGTCCACCTGACACAATCCTCATTACCTCCCTGTTGACCCAACACAATCCTCATTACTTCCCTGTCCACCTGACACAATCCTCATTACCTCCCTGTCCACCTGACACAATCCTCATTACCTCCCTGTCGACCCGACACAATCCTCATTACCTCCCTGTCCACCTGACACAATCGTTCTTACATCCTTGTCAACGAGGTCGTTGAAGCGAGAGCCGTTGTAGTGGGCACCGGAGCAGTCCCCGGGGACAGCCAGCGAGGGTCCTTCCAGGTTCACCTGGGGCACGAGGTGCACGTGGGTGTTGTCCAGCACTGTCCGGCAGTCTGGTTCTCCCTGGGCGTACCCTGTGGGATACACACACACACACGCGTTTACAGACATATACACACACATGCACAGAACCACACACACACACACACACACATACACACTGTCACAACCCATATGAGGTTGCCCATGTACCCCCACCCTTCCCAGACTAACCAACATCCCGACAAAACAAACACAGAGACACAGGAAAGTTTAGCTTGGTTCTTTACTTGTGATCACACGAAATAAATCAAACACACAAAGATTACCCCCCATCTAACAATTCCAGTTCAGTCCCAACACAACATTTGCAGTCAAGTGCAGCACCAGCTAATCTCAATGACACTGTCAGAGTTCATCTGTCTCAACCACCACACGACAGCCAAAGTCCGATGTCGCAGACTCACGGGTCAAGGAAGGATGGGGTGAAAGGGATGACAGGAAAAGGGGTGCGTTGGAAGTGTGGAGTGGGAGTGGCCACGAGGAAATTCTGGGGTGAACAGGGCAGGAGGGAAGCGATGACTGTTCCAGGGTTTTGATCCTGGAGTTCCACTGGAAGCAGTGGCACGGGGAGAAAAACTCACAGGAAAATCTGTCACCAGGTAAACACAGAGGCACACCACTGGCCCAGGGTGAAAACACAGACCACACACAGAGAAAGAAGGGGTGACAAGGAAAACAACCCACTATGCCATGACCAAAACGGAAGAGAGGAAGATTTCACCTGTGCCATGACCAAAACGGAAGAGAGGAAGATTTCACCTGTGCCATGACCAAAACAGAAGAGAGAAAGATTTCACCTGTGCTATGACCAAAACGGAAGAGAGAAAGATTTCACCTGTGCTATGACCAGAACAAAAAGAGAGAAAGATTTCACCTGTGCTATGACCAAAACGGAAGAAAGATTTCACCTGTGCTATGACCAAAACAGAAGAGAGAAAGATTTCACCTGTGCTATGACCAGAACGGAAGAGAGAAAGATTTCACCTGTGCTATGACCAGAACAGAAGAGAGAAAGATTTCACCTGTGCTATGACCAGAACGGAAGAGAGAAAGATTTCACCTGTGCTATGACCAAAACAGAAGAGAGAAAGATTTCACCTGTGCTATGACCAAAACAGAAGAGAGAAAGATTTCACCTGTGCTATGACCAAAACAGAAGAGAGAAAGATTTCACCTGTGCTATGACCAAAACAGAAGAAAGATTTCACCTGTGCTATGACCAGAACGGAAAAGAGAAAGATTTCACCTGTGCTATGACCAAAACAGAAGAAAGATTTCACCTGTGCTATGACCAGAACAGAAAAGAGAAAGATTTCACCTGTGCTATGACCAAAACAGAAGAGAGAAAGATTTCACCTGTGCTATGACCAGAACAGAAAAGAGAAAGATTTCACCTGTGCTATGACCAGAACAGAAAAGAGAAAGATTTCACCTGTGCTATGACCAGAACAGAAAAGAGAAAGATTTCACCTGTGCTATGACCAGAACAGAAAAGAGAAAGATTCCACCTGTGCTATGACCAAAACAGAAGAAAGATTTCACCTGTGCTATGACCAGAACAGAAAAGAGAAAGATTTCACCTGTGCTATGACCAAAACAGAAGAAAGATTTCACCTGTGCTATGACCAGAACAGAAAAGAGAAAGATTTCACTTGTGCTATGACCAAAACAGAAGAAAGATTTCACCTGTGCTATGACCAGAACAGAAAAGAGAAAGATTTCACTTGTGCTATGACCAAAACAGAAGAGAGAAAGATTTCACCTGTGCTATGACCACAACAGAACAGAAGAAAGATTTCACCTGTGCTATGACCAGAACAGAAGAAAGAAAGATTTCATCTGTGCTATGACCAGAACAGAAGAGAGAAAGATTTCACCTGTGCTATGACCAGAACAGAAGAAAGAAAGATTTCATCTGTGCTATGACCAGAACAGAAGAGAGAAAGATTTCACCTGTGCTATGACCAGAACAGAAGAAAGATTTCACCTGTGCTATGACCAGAACGGAAAAGAGAAAGATTTCACCTGTGCTATGACCACAACAGAAGAGAGAAAGATTTCACCTGTGCTATGACCTGAACGGAAGAGAGAAAGATTTCATCTGTGCTATGACCAGAACAGAAGAGAGAAAGATTTCACCTGTGCTATGACCAGAACAGAAGAAAGATTTCACCTGTGCTATGACCAGAACAGAAGAGAGAAAGATTTCACCTGTGCTATGACCAGAACGGAAGAGAGAAAGATTTCACCTGTGCTATGACCTAAACAGAAGAAAGATTTTTGCTAGGACCAAAACTGGAGAAAGATTTCACTTGTGAAATCTGTAGCACTGTATTGGTGTATATAGATGTTTTTTCCACTTATATGTCCTCATGTGGTCGTGTGTGGTATACACTATTGTATGTTTTATCTCATGTGAGGCGCTCAGAGCCCATTATATGGGGAGTCTGCGCCATATATACATTATCATTATTATCATTATCACTTGTGCTATGACCAAAACAGGAGAGAGAAACATTTCACCCGTGACATCACCTGACCAGACGAAGCAAGCAAGAACGAAAGGCCTCACCTGTGGCCAGGTGTCGGGCCAGTCTGACGAGCACCTCGGTGCCCACGGGGTCGTCTCCGTTCAGCCCCCCCAGCAGCAGGATGTGGGGCCGGTTCTCCTCGTGGTGCAGACCCCCGCCTGCCATGTGCACCATCATCAGGGCCTTGCCCTGCAACACACACACACACACGTCTCAAACACGAAAAAAAAGAAAGAAAAAAAATTTAAAAAGTGAGAGAAAAAAAAACCTTTGTTTTTGTCTGTTTAAAATCAACAGAACAACCGATACATGTACAACACAAGCTTTAATATCGGTAATGATGACATGAGCTTCATCATATGTGCTATGTATGTGCTACTTTTTTTTGTTCATATGTTTCACAGGTTGTACTGTATGCAAAACAAACAAAAAAAAAAGAAAAGTAATCTGTTCTAACATGAAGTGTTGGCCTGGTGGTCACACGTTTGCCTAGGAAGCGAGAGAATCTGAGCGCGCTGGTTCAATTCCCCACAATCGCCAGTGTTTTTTTCCCCCTCCACAGGAGCTGGGCTGAGAGATGGTCTGGACGGTAGCTATTTGGATGAGAAGATAAACCAACATCCTGTGCGCAGCATGCATTCAGTGCACGTAAAAGAATCTATGGCAACAAAAGGTTTGTCCCTGGCGAAGTTCTGTAGGGCAAACAAATAAACTTGCAGGCAGCAAAAAATACTAAAAAAAAAAAAAAGGGGGTGGCGCTCTCAGTGTAGCGACAAACTCTCCCTGGGGAATGCAGCCCAAATTTCACACAGAGAAATCTGTTGTGACAGTAAAGAGTAATACAATCATAATTATAATGATTTGTTCTACACTGTGTCCTACCTGTCACGTGAGGTGTCTGGTGTCCAGAGTGTCCTACCTGTCACATGAGGTGTCTGGTGTCCAGAGTGTCCTACCTGTCACGTGAGGTGTCTGGTGTCCAGAGTGTCCTACCTGTCACGTGAGGTGTCTGGTGTCCAGAGTGTCCTACCTGTCACATGAGGTGTCTGGTGTCCAGAGTGTCCTACCTGTCACATGAGGTGTCTGGTGTCCAGGTGTCCTACCTGTCACATGAGGTGTCTGGTGTCCAGGTGTCCTACCTGTCATGTGAGGTGTCTGGTGTCCAGAGTGTCCTACCTGTCATGTGAGGTGTCTGGTGTCCAGGTGTCCTACCTGTTACATGAGGTGTCTGGTGTCCAGAGTGTCCTACCTGTAACATGAGGTGTCTGGTGTCCAGAGTGTCCTACCTGTAACATGAGGTGTCTGGTGTCCAGAGTGTCCTACCTGTAACATGAGGTGTCTGGTGTCCAGGTGTCCTACCTGTCACATGAGGTGTCTGGTGTCCAGAGTGTCCTACCTGTCATGTGAGGTGTCTGGTGTCCAGGTATCCTACCTGTCACATGAGGTGTCTGGTGTCCAGAGTGTCCTACCTGTCACATGAGGTGTCTGGTGTCCAGAGTGTCCTACCTGTAACATGAGGTGTCTGGTGTCCAGAGTGTCCTACCTGTCACATGAGGTGTCTGGTGTCCAGAGTGTCCTACCTGTCATGTGAGGTGTCTGGTGTCCAGAGTGTCCTACCTGTCACATGAGGTGTCTGGTGTCCAGAGTGTCCTACCTGTCACATGAGGTGTCTGGTGTCCAGGTGTCCTACCTGTCACGTGAGGTGTCTGGTGTCCAGAGTGTCCTACCTGTCATGTGAGGTGTCTGGTGTCCAGGTGTCCTACCTGTCACATGAGGTGTCTGGTGTCCAGGTGTCCTACCTGTCATGTGAGGTGTCTGGTGTCCAGAGTGTCCTACCTGTCACATGAGGTGTCTGGTGTCCAGGTGTCCTACCTGTCACGTGAGGTGTGTGGTGTCCAGAGTGTCCTACCTGTCATGTGAGGTGTCTGGTGTCCAGGTGTCCTACCTGTCATGTGAGGTGGCTGGTGTCCAGAGTGTCCTACCTGTCATGTGAGGTGTCTGGTGTCCAGAGTGTCCTACCTGTCACGTGAGGTGTCTGGTGTCCAGAGTGTCCTACCTGTCACATGAGGTGTCTGGTGTCCTACCTGTCATGTGAGGTGTCTGGTATCCCGAGTGTCCTACCTGTCACGTGAGGTGTCTGGTGTCCAGGTGTCCTACCTGTCATGTGAGGTGTCTGGTATCCAGGTGTCCTACCTGTCATGTGAGGTGTCTGGTGTCCAGGTGTCCTACCTGTCACATGAGGTGTCTGGTGTCCAGGTGTCCTACCTGTCACATCAGGTGTCTGGTATCCAAGTGTCCTACCTGTCACATCAGGTGTCTGGTATCCAAGTGTCCTACCTGTCACATCAGGTGTCTGGTATCCAGAATGTCCTACCTGTCATGTGAGGTGTCTGGTATCCAGAGTGTCCTACCTGTCACATGAGGTGTCTGGTGTCCAGGTGTCCTACCTGTCATGTGAGGTGTCTGGTGTCCAGAGTGTCCTACCTGTCACATGAGGTGTCTGGTGTCCAGAGTGTCCTACCTGTCACGTGAGGTGTCTGGTGTCCAGAGTGTCCTACCTGTCACGTGAGGTGTCTGGTGTCCAGAGTGTCCTACCTGTCACATGAGGTGTCTGGTGTCCAGAGTGTCCTACCTGTCACGTGAGGTGTCTGGTGTCCAGGTGTCCTACCTGTCACATGAGGTGTCTGGTGTCCAGGTGTCCTACCTGTCACATGAGGTGTCTGGTATCCAGAGTGTCCTACCTGTCATGTGAGGTGTCTGGTGTCCAGAGTGTCCTACCTGTCACATGAGGTGTCTGGTGTCCAGGTGTCCTACCTGTCACATGAGGTGTCTGGTGTCCAGGTGTCCTACCTGTCACATGAGGTGTCTGGTGTCCAGAGTGTCCTACCTGTCATGTGAGGTGTCTGGTGTCCAGGTGTCCTACCTGTTACATGAGGTGTCTGGTGTCCAGAGTGTCCTACCTGTCATGTGAGGTGTCTGGTGTCCAGGTGTCCTACCTGTAACATGAGGTGTCTGGTGTCCAGAGTGTCCTACCTGTAACATGAGGTGTCTGGTGTCCAGAGTGTCCTACCTGTCACATGAGGTGTCTGGTGTCCAGGTGTCCTACCTGTCACATGAGGTGTCTGGTGTCCAGAGTGTCCTACCTGTCATGTGAGGTGTCTGGTGTCCAGAGTGTCCTACCTGTCATGTGAGGTGTCTGGTGTCCAGGTGTCCTACCTGTCATGTGAGGTGTCTGGTATCCAGAGTGTCCTACCTGTCATGTGAGGTGTCTGGTGTCCAGGTGTCCTACCTGTCACATGAGGTGTCTGGTGTCCAGGTGTCCTACCTGTCACATGAGGTGTCTGGTGTCCAGAGTGTCCTACCTGTCACGTGAGGTGTCTGGTGTCCAGAGTGTCCTACCTGTCATGTGAGGTGTCTGGTGTCCAGGTGTCCTACCTGTCATGTGAGGTGTCTGGTATCCAGAGTGTCCTACCTGTCACATGAGGTGTCTGGTGTCCAGGTGTCCTACCTGTCACATGAGGTGTCTGGTGTCCAGAGTGTCCTACCTGTCATGTGAGGTGTCTGGTATCCAGAGTGTCCTACCTGTCATGTGAGGTGTCTGGTATCCAGAGTGTCCTACCTGTCACATGAGGTGTCTGGTGTCCAGGTGTCCTACCTGTCACGTGAGGTGTCTGGTGTCCAGGTGTCCTACCTGTCGAGTGAGGTGGCTGGTGTCCAGGTGTCCTACCTGTCGAGTGAGGTGGCTGGTGTCCAGGGAGGTGAAGGTGGGGTAGGTGGAGGCCAGACCAGCCAGCACAGACTGCAGGTCCCCGTTGTTCAGGTACCTCCCGCCCGCCATGTTCTCCGCCAGGCCAAAGTCGTTGGCTGCCGACCACTCCTCCCGGTGGTCTGGGGTCAAGGTGAAGTTGACCTTCACTGCCGCTCCGTTCGTCACCTGCACCACGATGCTCTTCGCCTTGTACCTGCAACGGCCATCGCTTTCTGTTTCTGTTCCGCAAGGAAGCGTCACTGCGTTCACACAATTCATCCACAAACTACTGCTACACCACGTCAGCTAGCGTCACCACGTTTACACAATTCATCCATACACAACTGCTACACCACATCAGCTAGTGTCACTGCGTTCACACAATTCATCCATACACAACTGCTACACCACATCAGCTAGCGTCACCACATTCAGACAATTCATCCATACACAACTGCTACACCACATCAGCTAGCGTCACCGCGTTCACACAATTCATCCACACACTTCTGCTACACCACATCAGCTAGCGTCACCGCGTTCACACAATTCATCCACACACTTCTGCTACACCACATCAGCTAGCGTCACCACGTTCACACAATTCATCCATACACAACTGCTACACCACATCAGCTAGCGTCACCACATTCAGACAATTCATCCATACACAACTGCTACACCACATCAGCTAGCGTCACAGCGTTCACACAATTCATCCAAACACTTCTGCTACACCATATCAGCTAGCATCACCGCATTCACATAATTCATCCACACACTGCTACACCACATCAGCTAGTGTCACCATATTCACACAATTCATCCATACACAACTGCTACACCACATCAGCTAGCATCACCGCATTCACATAATTCATCCACACATTGCTACACCACATCAGCTAGCATCACCGTGTTCACACAATTCATCCACACACACTGCTACACCACATCAGCTAGCATCACAGCGTTCAGACAATTCATCCACACACTGCTACACCACATCAGCTAGCGTCACCGTGTTCACACAATTCTTCCACACATTTCTGCTACACCACATCAGCTAGGCAGAGATGCCTCACCAGCGGCATGACCCAATGCCTTGTATCTGGAATGGTGATCAGATTTCAGTCTCAGTTTCAATTCTGCAAGGAGGCGGAGGCCTCACCACATTGACAAATCCAGACATGCTTCACAGCAAAGTGGAGTGATGGCCTAGAGGTAATGCGTCCGCCTAGGAAGCGAGAGAATCTGAGCACGCTGGTTCGAATCACGGTTCAGCCGCCGATATTTTCTCCCCCTCCACTAGACCTTGAGTGGTGGTCTGGACGCTAGTCATTCGGATGAGACGATAAACCGAGGTCCCGTGTGCAGCATGCACTTAGCGCACGTAAAAGAACCCACGGCAACAAAAGGGTTGTTCCTGGCAAAATTCTGTAGAAAAATCCACATCGATAGGAAAAGCAAATAAAACTGCATGCAGGAAAAAATACAAAAAAATGGGTGGCGCTGTAGTGTAGCGACGCGCTCTCCCTGGGGAGAGCAGCCCGAATTTCACACAAAGAAATCTGTTGTGATGAAAAGAAATACAAATACAAATCTTCTGGGCAGATGCCTGGCAGCAGAATTACCCAATGTGCTGGTCAGGCCTTGAGTGCATGTAGATATATATATATATATATATATATCTGTGTAGCTATCAGAGCGGATTTCTTCTTCACAATTTCGCCAGAGGACATCTCTTACATTGCCATGGGCTCTTTTTGGGTGTGCCAATTGTGTTGCACTCAGGACCTCTCGTCAACTGTCTCGTCCAAGTGAGTCAAAAACACCTCCCCCCCCCCCCCCCACCCCAACTATTTGCACCTTCAAACCACCTGCCACCGACACCAGGGAGCAGAACCCAGGACCCTCAAACTGAAGAGTCCAACACGCACACCGCCGCGCCCCCTGGGGAACAGACACAGGCACTGCACCGACTCACCGAGGCGCCGACACGGTGACGGTGTAGGTGCCGGGGGCCAGCAGCCTCCAGAAGTCCCCATCAGCGGCGGACCTGACGGCATGGTCGATGCCGTCAACGCTGACCGTGGCGTTGGCGATGCCCTGCTGGGTCTCTGCGTCCGTGACGAAGCCACGCACTCCTTTGTGCACCTGCAGTCAGGGGCCACTCTTTACCGTGCATGTGTGTATGTGCCACTGTCAGTGTCATCTGTGCCACTGTCAGCGTCAACTGTAGTTGTGTGTATGTGCCACTGTCAGCCTCAACTGTGCCACTGTCAGCGTCAACTGTAGTTGTGTGTCTGTGCCACTGTCAGCGTCAACTGTAGTTGTCTGTCTGTGCCACTGTCAGCCTCAACTGTGCCACTGTCAGCGCCAACTGTAGATGTGTGTCCGTGCCACTGTCAGCCTCAACTGTGCCACTGTCAGCGTCATCTGTTGATGTGTGTCTGTGGCACTCTCAGCCTCAACTGTGCCACTGTCAGCGCCAACTGTAGATGTGTGTCTGTGGCACTGTCACCATCAACTGTGGCACTGTCAGCGTCATCTGTTGATATGTGTCTGTGGCACTGTCAGCGTCATCTGTTGATGTGTGTCTGTGGCAATGTCACCATCAACTGTGGTACTGTCAGCGTCATCTGTTGATGTGTGTCTGTGGCACTGTCAGCGTCATCTGTTTAATATGTGTCTGTGGCACTGTCAGCGTCATCTGTTGATGTGTGTCTGTGGCACTGTCAGCGTCATCTGTTGATGTGTGTCAGTGGCACTGTCAGCGTCAACTGTTGATGTGTGTCTGTGGCACTGTCAGCGTCATCTGTTGATGTGTGTCTGTGGCACTGTCAGCGTCATCTGTTGATGTGTGTCTGTGGCACTGTCAGCGTCATCTGTTGATGTGTGTCAGTGGCACTGTCAGCGTCATCTGTTGATGTGTGTCAGTGGCACTGTTAGCGTCATCTGTAGCTGTGTGTCAGTGGCTAAACAAGCAAAAGTCTGGGGATGTTCACTATGTGCTGACATCTCAGACACTGAACAAACGTAATCCTGAATATGGATACTGTAACATGTGTGTTTCAGTGACCAAACAAATAAAACCCTCAGGACTGATGCTAAACTTCTGTATCTCAGCAAATAAGCAAACATCAGCTTAACTCACTGCGGACGAAAGGCCCCTATCAGGACCCTAGTGTTTACAACCGTATCAGACAATGGGCCCTGATTAGGGGCCTTAGATAGTTTTAAATTTTTGGAGTGGCACCTAATTTCCATAATGACGGTATGAACTTAGAATATCCTGACCTTTCCCCTCTCCACTGCGACCAATTAATGCAGTGTGAGTTGCTGTGCTTGCAAGCAGCAGAGTTACTTCTGTGGTGACTGGTTCACACGAACAGTGCGTGTCAACGATGGCGTCTGACCCAGTTTCGTCTCAGTCACAAGGCAGACAACAGAATTTGAGGAACAAGCCCTGTCATGGCTGTTTTACGGTCTGAATTTAATCTGTTTCAAACTCTTTGTGCTTTCCTGGATTCGTTTACAAGTCATCAGTGTGTGCAAATTTCGAACAAAAAATATGGATACTTTCGTCATCTCACTGTATGACAGCATAAAAAGGGAGGAAGTTTTATATTCTGTCCCAAACTGATTTGTTTTCTTACTAATCAGTTTTGAAGTTCTCAGTTCATAAATTCTAACATTTGTTTTTTTGGCGATTTTATCTATTAACCATACAAATGGGTTGTCTGTGGGGAAAGTCAGGGGAGCTAACCAGCAGTACCGAATGAGTTAAAGATGAACACGAGTGTCTCTAGTTCAGTGAATAAACCTTAAACCTAGTGAGAATTAACTATAAACATTTGTGTCTTTGTAACTAAGCAAATATCTGCATGATGAACAATGCAGTGACTAAACAACTACATGCCTAAAGATGAACACTAAACCTTTGTGTTTCAGTGACTAAACAACTACATGTCTGAAGGTGAACACTAAACACTTAAGTTTCAGTGACTAAACAACTACATGTCTGAAGGTGAACACTAAACACTTAAGTTTCAGTGACTAAACAACTACATGTCTGAAGGTGAACACTAAACACTTAAGTTTCAGTGACTAAACAACTACATGCCTGAAGGTGAACACTAAACACTTAAGTTTCAGTGACTAAACAACTACATGTCTGAAGGTGAACACTAAACACTTAAGTTTCAGTGACTAAACAACTACATGTCTGAAGGTGAACACTAAACACTTAAGTTTCAGTGACTAAACAACTACATGTCTGAAGGTGAACACTAAACACTTAAGTTTCAGTGACTAAACAACCACATGTCTGAAGGTGAACACTAAACACTTAAGTTTCAGTGACTAAACAAATACATGTCTGAAGGTGAACACTAAACACTTAAGTTTCAGTGACTAAACAAATACATGTCTGAAGGTGAACACTGAACACTTAAATTTCAGTGACTAAACAACTACATGTCTGTAGGTGAACACTAAACACTTAAGTTTCAGTGACTAAACAACTACATGCCTGAAGGTGAACACTGAACCTTTGTGTTTCAGTGACTAAATAACGACGTGTCTGATGATAAATGCTACACACTTATGTCTCCGTGAACAAACATCTACATACTGAAAGACAGAACACTAACTGAACAAGCACAAAACCAGAAGATGATCAAGGCTAAACATTAACAGGCATCCTGGGAACCATGGAAAGAGCGACAGAAGACAGCATGCGGGCTGACCTGGCCCATGAAGACCAGCAGGGAGAACCTGTTGGCCTGCCAGAAGGACGGCAGCTTCTCCGCCATGGGGAACTTGATGCAGCCCATCTCGATGGTCAGCTCAAAGCAGTTGGTGTGCAGGTAGTTCCAGTCCTGCATGCCTCCTGTCAGGTGTGGGGTGAGAGGGGGTTGGGGGGAAGGGGGGGGGGAGTTATAGTTTCAGTTTCTCAAGAAGCAGTCACTGTGTTCTATCAAATCCATATATGCGCTACACCACATCTGCTAGTCAGATGCCCCACCAGCAGCATAACCCTATATGTTTAGTTAGGCCTTGAGTACATCCATGCATACAGATATCTACATCTATCTATCTATATATCTATCTATCTCTCTCTCTCTCTGTCTGTCTCTCTCTCTCTGTGTACCCATCAGAGTGGGCATCTTCTACAGAATTTGCCAGAGGACATTCTTGTTGCCATGGGTTCTTTTTTCAACGCACCAAGTGCATGCTGCACAAGGAACTTGGTTTATCACCTCATCCGAATGACCAGACACTCAGTTTGATTTTCCAGTCAAACGTGCCAGAGCAGGAATCATACTCTGGATAGGCACAAGTGTCTTAACCATTCTGACACTTTCCTTACCTGGGGGAGGGGATATATATGTATATACAGACCAGCTGCCATGGTAAAGCGCTTAGCATTGCAGACGGACGACTGGGAAGATGCAGGTTCAAATCCCAGCAGAGGTGGGTTTTTCAACCTGCAGCCGGCTCCTACCCAGAGTTGAGTGTGCTGTGGGCTAAAATTGGGAGACTGGGACCTCACAGTCAAGTATCATCCACTTCACGGATGCCTCTTTGGGTGTGTTGCTCTAAATTCCTGACCAACACTGCAAGTGTCTGTATCTCTCAGGCCTGGTTAATGCCGGGATATCATTATGAAAGGAAGCATAGAGTACAGCCTTGTCATGTAGCCCAAATGAATACGGACCTCCGTAGCAACATTGTCATCATTATCCTCCTCCTTCATCAAAGTCCCAAAGTCTGTGGCTTTTCATGCCATGCTGTCATGGTGACCTCAGTTTCGATACCCCTCCATTTCCGTGCTTGGGGTGAGTCCTGTAAATGTCTTCGGTGTCAGCAGGTTCATGAAGCGCTGTTGCTGGAGGGACGTGGCGGCAGTCTCCACTCTGGGAGGGACGCTCACTCAGTCTAGCTCTGTGACTAAACCATTCTTGCTGTCAGTAGGGGGCTTAGTAGGTAGTGTTCTAAGTAAGTTAAATCAGAACAGGCAAAACTGAACACCACCGAAGTGACTCAGCAGCAGCGCAGGGTCTCCTCTGGTGTGTTGCCTCCTGGCAACCAAACATCGATGGTTCCCTGCAGACTGCCGACACTGGGACTGAGACAGACAAACCTAGTGTGGCTGTGTTCGGGGAAGTTGGAATGAGCAGCATAGGAGCAATGCTACTGAAATGGTGCAGATGATGGGGCAGAAAAATAAGAAGTGCACGCGCACACACACACACACACACACACACACACACACATACATACACAAACACTACATAAATCTGTATAGTATGTAAGTTCTCCCACATATGCAATGAAACACTCTCACACACATGTACACACTCAAGCACACAGAGTGATACATTTTCTGAAAACAAACAAAACACAGAAACGGTCTTCTGACCCTACCCGCACTCTCCATCCCCGCCCCCTCCCCGACCCCCCATTAAGAAAAACAAGAAAACATCAATATAAACATATAGATATATCTATATGTATATCTATTTATCTATATCTGTATCTATATGTGACACAGCATGTGAAAACCCCGCCAAAAGTCGCAACCAATTATTCATAGCTATGCACAAAAACACAACATAAGGGTCAAAATAATGAAAATCAAGATTTTTACAAATATCGCACCTTTGAAGTCTTATCTTTGCTGTTGGTAAGTATTTTAGCATAAAACTGCCTGGAACTGCAGTACGTTCAATGTTTTCAGGTGCATGCGTGTCAAAAGTGTGTAAAACATTCTGCACTCTTGCCATATTTCACACTGATTTTTCCAATTCTGCCATTTTTCCAATTCTTCTTCTCCTCCTCTTCTTCTTTGTTCATGGGCTGCAACTCCCACGTTCACTTGCATTTACACGAGTGGGCTTTTATGTGTATGAACCTTTTTACCCTGTCATGTAGGCAGCCATACTCTGTTTTCGAGGGTGTGCATGCTGGGTATGTTCTTGTTTCCACATCCCACTGAACGCTGACATGGATTACAGGATCTTTAACGTATGTATTTGATCTTCTGCTTGCGTATATACACGAAGGGGTTTCAGGCACTAGCAGGTCTGCACATATGTTGACCTGGGAGATCAGAAAAATCTCCACCCTTTACCCACCAGGCGCCATTACCGAGATTCGAACCCGGGACCCTCAGATTGAAAGTCCAACAATTTATCCGCTCGGCTATTGCACCCGTCGATTTTTCCTATTAAAGTTCGCATGATTGATAATTCAACAGAAAGTTCAGGCTGTCTATGATATATTGTAACTGACAGTGTTTCATTCTGTGCATTTATGACTCACAATAATTCAGATGTGTGCCGCCTCTGATCTGAAAACAGATCAATGCGTGTGTGTGTGTGCTGTGTGTGTGTATACTTGCGTGAACCCTGAAAAGCAGTTGTGTTTTCAAACAGCAGCATGACGTTCAATGCTGTTTCTCAGTACTCCTGCACACGTGCGCATACATACGCAAGAGAGAGAGAGAAAGAGACAGAGACAGAGAGAAGAGACAGAGAGAGAGAGAGAGAGAGAGAGAGAGAGAGAGAGAGAGTAGATGTGTAGTCGCCGACCACAGCTGTTGCGACTCTACAGCTAGTGTATCTGACTACAAATTTGGGAAACAAAAATACCGCCACATTGACATCATCTTTCCACATAATGAAATGCCCGTTTTGAATCTGTTCTGTGTTTTGATCCAGCGAACTCATTTTGCCAAACACTACCCTTTGATCTTGGAGTAAAACATTTTGTTTCCATCAAATCTAGAGATTCATATCACAAGTGTGCTTTAATTTGCAGTGCTCAGGCTTGCCTGAAATTACGTCAAATATGTGGCAATACACTTCATAACAGCAATTAGTAAAAGTTAATTTGATATCGGATCTAAAGCCAAACTTCAAAAGATTAATCATCTTTACCAAGATAATTTTTTTGTTGTTGTTCATACAAGTCTGGCCTTTGTCTCTCAATGAAAATGAGAATCCTGAACCTTCTGACACCACACACATGTTCAAGATAATTCCTGTTCTGAAGTCACATGCAGGCAAACGTATCTATTTTTCATTAGCCGGTTTCTTCATTTGTTCTTTTTGGGCACACCACCTTTGCAAAAAAATTATTTAAGAACCCCCCAAACTATGATTGATAGACCAATTCTGTTTTGGTGTTTGGGTTGTTTTTTCGTTTGTTTGTTGGGTTTTTTTGCAAGCTTATCTGTGATCTTTAAACTTTCTGAACATACATAAATGTCAAAAATGAAAAACTCTAACTTTAGCCAGGTTTTCCCGTGCTGCGTCACTCACACACACACATAGAAACAGACACTCACACATAAGAAATGAATAAAACAAATAGATAAAAACACTTCATACATCCATGCATACAAATGAACATAACAAATACAATTACAATACTTAAGTACATAAATCAATCAATCAATCAAATGATAATTGCACAACAGAAAAAAAAATCCATGCAAATACAAAAAAAGACTGCACACACACACACACACACACACACAAATAATGCCCACTGAACCATCCACACTGTACCAGACAGACAGACAGACTCACCATCCACGCTGTACCAGACAGACAGACTCACCATCCACGCTGTACCAGACAGACAGACAGACAGACAGACTCACCATCCACACTGTACCAGACAGACAGACAGACTCACCATCCACACTGTACCAGACAGACAGACAGACTCACCATCCACACTGTACCAGACAGACAGACAGACAGACTCACCATCCACACTGTACCAGACAGACAGACAGACTCACCATCCACACTGTACCAGACAGACAGACAGACTCACCATCCACACTGTACCAGACAGACAGACAGACTCACCATCCACACTGTACCAGACAGACAGACAGACAGACAGACTCACCATCCACACTGTACCAGACAGACTGACTCACCATCCACACTGTACCAGACAGACAGACAGACTCACCATCCACACTGTACCAGAAAGACAGACAGACAGACAGACTCACCATCCACACTGTACCAGACAGACAGACTCACCATCCACACTGTACCAGACAGACAGACAGACTCACCATCCACACTGTACCAGACAGACAGACTCACCATCCACACTGTACCAGACAGACAGACAGACTCACCATCCACACTGTACCAGACAGACAGACAGACAGACAGACTCACCATCCACACTGTACCAGACAGACAGACTCACCATCCACACTGTACCAGACAGACAGACAGACTCACCATCCACACTGTACCAGACAGACAGACTCACCATCCACACTGTACCAGACAGACAGACAGACAGACAGACTCACCATCCACACTGTACCAGACAGACAGACAGACAGACAGACTCACCATCCACACTGTACCAGACAGACAGACAGACTCACCATCCACACTGCACCAGACAGACAGACAGACTCACCATCCACACTGTACCAGACAGACAGACTCACCATCCACACTGCACCAGACAGACAGACAGACTCACCATCCACACTGTACCAGACAGACAGACAGACAGACTCACCATCCACACTGTACCAGACAGACAGACAGACTCACCATCCACACTGCACCAGACAGACAGACAGACACACCATCCACACTGTACCAGACAGACAGACAGACAGACAGACTCACCATCCACACTGTACCAGACAGACAGACTCACCATCCACACTGCACCAGACAGACAGACAGACTCACCATCCACACTGTACCAGACAGACAGACAGACAGACAGACTCACCATCCACACTGCACCAGACAGACAGACAGACTCACCATCCACACTGTACCAGACAGACAGACAGACTCACCATCCACACTGCACCAGACAGACAGACAGACTCACCATCCACACTGTACCAGACAGACAGACAGACAGACTGACTCACCATCCACACTGTACCAGACAGACAGACAGACTCACCATCCACACTGTACCAGACAGACAGACAGACAGACAGACTCACCATCCACACTGTACCAGACAGACAGACAGACAGACAGACTCACCATCCACACTGTACCAGACAGACAGATTCACCATCCACACTGTACCAGACAGACAGACAGACTCACCATCCACACTGTACCAGACAGACAGACAGACTCACCATCCACACTGTACCAGACAGACAGACAGACTCACCATCCACACTGTACCAGACAGACAGACAGACTCACCATCCACACTGTACCAGACAGACAGACAGACAGACAGACAGACTCACCATCCACACTGTACCAGACAGACAGACAGACAGACTCACCATCCACACTGTACCAGACAGACAGACAGACTCACCATCCACACTGTACCAGACAGACAGACAGACTCACCATCCACACTGTACCAGACAGACAGACAGACAGACAGACTCACCATCCACACTGTACCAGACAGACAGACAGACTCACCATCCACACTGTACCAGACAGACAGACTCACCATCCACACTGTACCAGACAGACAGACAGACTCACCATCCACACTGTACCAGACAGACAGACTCACCATCCACACTGTACCAGACAGACAGACAGACTCACCATCCACACTGCACCAGACAGACAGACAGACTCACCATCCACACTGTACCAGACAGACAGACTCACCATCCACACTGTACCAGACAGACAGACAGACTCACCATCCACACTGTACCAGACAGACAGACTCACCATCCACACTGTACCAGACAGACAGACTCACCATCCACACTGTACCAGACAGACAGACTCACCATCCACACTGTACCAGACAGACAGACTCACCATCCACACTGTACCAGACAGACAGACAGACTCACCATCCACACTGTACCAGACAGACAGACAGACTCACCATCCACACTGTACCAGACAGACAGACAGACAGACTCACCATCCACACTGTACCAGACAGACAGACAGACTCACCATCCACACTGTACCAGACAGACAGACTCACCATCCACACTGTACCAGACAGACAGACAGACTCACCATCCACACTGTACCAGACAGACAGACTCACCATCCACACTGTACCAGACAGACAGACAGACTCACCATCCACACTGTACCAGACAGACAGACAGACTCACCATCCACACTGTACCAGACAGACAGACTCACCATCCACACTGTACCAGACAGACAGACTCACCATCCACACTGTACCAGACAGACAGACAGACTCACCATCCACACTGTACCAGACAGACAGACTCACCATCCACACTGTACCAGACAGACAGATTCACCATCCACACTGTACCAGACAGACAGACTCACCATCCACACTGTACCAGACAGACAGACAGACTCACCATCCACACTGTACCAGACAGACAGACAGACTCACCATCCACACTGTACCAGACAGACAGACAGACTCACCATCCACACTGTACCAGACAGACAGACTCCATCCACACTGTACCAGACAGACAGACTCACCATCCACACTGTACCAGACAGACAGACAGACTCACCATCCACACTGTACCAGACAGACAGACAGACTCACCATCCACACTGTACCAGACAGACAGACAGACTCACCATCCACACTGTACCAGACAGACAGACTCACCATCCACACTGTACCAGACAGACAGACAGACTCACCATCCACACTGCACCAGACAGACAGACAGACTCACCATCCACACTGTACCAGACAGACAGACTCACCATCCACACTGTACCAGACAGACAGACAGACTCACCATCCACACTGTACCAGACAGACAGACAGACTCACCATCCACACTGTACCAGACAGACAGACTCACCATCCACACTGTACCAGACAGACAGACAGACTCACCATCCACACTGTACCAGACAGACAGACAGACTCACCATCCACACTGTACCAGACAGACAGACTCACCATCCACATTGTACCAGACAGACAGACTCACCATCCACACTGTGCCAGACAGACAGACAGACTCACCATCCACACTGCACCAGACAGACAGACAGACTCACCATCCACACTGTACCAGACAGACAGACAGACTCACCATCCACACTGTACCAGACAGACAGACTCACCATCCACACTGCACCAGACAGACAGACAGACTCACCATCCACACTGTACCAGACAGACAGACAGACTCACCATCCACACTGTACCAGACAGACAGACAGACTCACCATCCACACTGCACCAGACAGACAGACAGACTCACCATCCACACTGTGCCAGACAGACAGACAGACTCACCATCCACACTGCACCAGACAGACAGACAGACTCACCATCCACACTGTACCAGACAGACAGACAGAAAGACAGACTCACCATCCACACTGTACCAGACAGACAGACTCACCATCCACACTGTACCAGACAGACAGACAGACTCACCATCCACACTGCACCAGACAGACAGACTCACCATCCACACTGTACCAGACAGACAGACAGACTCACCATCCACACTGTACCAGACAGACAGACAGACTCACCATCCACACTGTACCAGACAGACAGACAGACTCACCATCCACACTGTACCAGACAGACAGACTCACCATCCACACTGTACCAGACAGACAGACAGACTCACCATCCACACTGTACCAGAGAGACAGACAGACTCACCATCCACACTGTACCAGACAGACAGACTCACCATCCACACTGTACCAGACAGACAGACAGACTCACCATCCACACTGTGCCAGACAGACAGACAGACTCACCATCCACACTGTGCCAGACAGACAGACAGACTCACCATCCACACTGTGCCAGACAGACAGACAGACTCACCATCCACACTGTGCCAGACAGACAGACAGACTCACCATCCACACTGTACCAGACAGACAGACAGACTCACCATCCACACTGTACCAGACAGACAGACTCACCATCCACACTGTACCAGACAGACAGACAGACTCACCATCCACACTGTACCAGACAGACAGACTCACCATCCACACTGTACCAGACAGACAGACAGACTCACCATCCACACTGTACCAGACAGACAGACAGACTCACCATCCACACTGTACCAGACAGACAGACAGACTCACCATCCACACTGTACCAGACAGACAGACAGACTCACCATCCACACTGTACCAGACAGACAGACAGACAGACTCACCATCCACACTGTACCAGACAGACAGACAGACAGACTCACCATCCACACTGTACCAGACAGACAGACAGACTCACCATCCACACTGTACCAGACAGACAGACAGACTCACCATCCACACTGTACCAGACAGACAGACTCACCATCCACACTGTACCAGACAGACAGACAGACTCACCATCCACACTGTACCAGACAGACAGACAGACAGACTCACCATCCACACTGTACCAGACAGACAGACAGACTCACCATCCACACTGTACCAGACAGACAGACTCACCATCCACACTGTACCAGACAGACAGACAGACTCACCATCCACACTGTACCAGACAGACTCACCATCCACACTGTACCAGACAGACAGACAGACTCACCATCCACACTGTACCAGACAGACAGACTCACCATCCACACTGTACCAGACAGACAGACTCACCATCCACACTGTACCAGACAGACAGACACACCATCCACACTGTAGCAGACAGACAGACACACCATCCACACTGTACCAGACAGACTCATCCACACTGTACCAGACAGACAGACAGACTCACCATCCACACTGTACCAGACAGACAGACTCACCATCCACACTGTACCAGACAGACAGACAGACTCACCATCCACACTGTACCAGACAGACAGACTCACCATCCACACTGTACCAGACAGACAGAGATTCACCATCCACACTGTACCAGACAGACAGACAGACTCACCATCCACACTGTACCAGACAGACAGACAGACTCACCATCCACACTGTACCAGACAGACAGACAGACTCACCATCCACACTGTACCAGACAGACAGACAGACTCACCATCCACACTGTACCAGACAGACTGACTCACCATCCACACTGTACCAGACAGACAGACAGACTCACCATCCACACTGTACCAGACAGACAGACAGACAGACTCACCATCCACACTGTACCAGACAGACAGACAGACTCACCATCCACACTGTACCAGACAGACAGACTCACCATCCACACTGTACCAGACAGACAGACAGACTCACCATCCACACTGTACCAGACAGACTCACCATCCACACTGTACCAGACAGACAGACTCACCATCCACACTGTACCAGACAGACTGACTCACCATCCACACTGTACCAGACAGACAGACACACCATCCACACTGTACCAGACAGACAGACAGACTCACCATCCACACTGTACCAGACAGACAGACAGACTCACCATCCACACTGTACCAGACAGACAGACTCACCATCCACACTGTACCAGACAGACAGACAGACTCACCATCCACACTGTACCAGACAGACAGACAGACTCACCATCCACACTGTACCAGACAGACAGACTCACCATCCACACTGTACCAGACAGACAGACAGACTCACCATCCACACTGTACCAGACAGACAGACTGACTCACCATCCACACTGTACCAGACAGACAGACAGACTCACCATCCACACTGTACCAGACAGACTCACCATCCACACTGTACCAGACAGACAGACAGACAGACTCACCATCCACACTGTACCAGACAGACAGACTCACCATCCACACTGTACCAGACAGACAGACAGACTCA
Source organism: Babylonia areolata (assembly GCF_041734735.1). Lineage (NCBI taxonomy): Eukaryota > Metazoa > Mollusca > Gastropoda > Neogastropoda > Buccinidae > Babylonia > Babylonia areolata. The sequence goes on from NC_134887.1 coordinate 3,953,360, forward strand.
CCATCCACACTGTACCAGACAGACAGACTCACCATCCACACTGTACCAGACAGACAGACAGACTCACCATCCACACTGTACCAGACAGACAGACAGACTCACCATCCACACTGTACCAGACAGACAGACTCACCATCCACACTGTACCAGACAGACAGACAGACTCACCATCCACACTGTACCAGACAGACAGACAGACTGACTCACCATCCACACTGTACCAGACAGACAGACAGACTCACCATCCACACTGTACCAGACAGACAGACTCACCATCCACACTGTACCAGACAGACAGACAGACTCACCATCCACACTGTACCAGACAGACAGACAGACTCACCATCCACACTGTACCAGACAGACAGACAGACTCACCATCCACACTGTACCAGGCGGCCCCATTGGTAATCCCATCCTTGAAGTACTCTCCACTCAACTGTCGGCAGGGGTGACCCTCATGCATGGTGGAGTGAGCCTGTGGCCGACACGACACAACACGACACAACTCCATTTTACCACCGCTCTTTTGGTCAAATGATCAAAAAAAGACAAACACCCCCCCCCCCCACCTTCCCCCTGCCCCTCCCAAAAAAAGATGTATAAGACTCCTTTACAGCATTAGTGGCAGCTTTTCGGTTTGTTTGCTTTTACTAATTGTAAGGGTTTTTTGTTTGTTTTTTTCTTTAAGTAATATTTTTGTTGAATTATTACACCGTACAAAGAAAAGTAACACGTATCACAGACAACAGAAAAAACAATAACGTGAATCGTCAGTTGAGATCATGCATTGTAAAAATAATTATTCTCTCTCTCTCTCTCTCTCTCTCTCTCTCTCTCTCTCTCACACACACACACACACACACACACACACACACACACACACACACACACACTACCCACCAAAGAGTAAGTCTCAGCCAGCTGTCCGACGATGCTGTCGTCAGTTGAGAACACACACACACACACACACACACACACACACACTACCCACCAAAGAGTCAGTCTCAGCCAGCTGTCCGACGATGCTGTTGTCAGTTGAGATCACACACACACACACACACACACACACACCAAAGAGTAAGTCTCAGCCAGCTGTCCGACGATGCTGTTGTCAGTTGAGATCACACACACACACACACACACACACACACCAAAGAGTAAGTCTCAGCTAGCTGTCCGACGATGCTGTCGTCAGTTGAGATCACACACACACACACACAACCCACCAAAGAGTAAGCCTCAGCCAGCTGTCTGAAGACGCTGTCGTCACTTGAGATCACTCACACACACACACACACACACACAACCCACCAAAGAGTAAGCCTCAGCCAGCTGTCTGAAGACGCTGTCGTCACTTGAGATCACATACACACACACACACACACACACACACACACACACACACACCCCACCAAAGAGTAAGCCTCAGCCAGCTGTCTGAAGACGTCGTCGGGCGACTTGCCATACATGCTGGTTCCTTGCACCGCGTCGTCATATTGGGGCTTGGCCACACTCCCCCCACCCCCTAACCCCCTCCCACACACCCACACCCCCTCTCACACACTACACCCCCCCCCCTCACACCCACACACAAACCCACCAAAGAGTAAGCCTCAGCCAGCTCTTTAAACACCCCATCATCGGGCGACTTGCTGTACACGCTCGTCCCCTGCACCGTGTCGTCATAGGGGTAGTTGGCCACCAGGGACCCTCCGTGCAGGTTGGCCGACAGCACAAAGGGCAGCGACTCCACCCACTTCATCACCGCCGACGTCTCAGGCTCCGGCTGCCGGTTGATGCCGTCGTTGCGGAACTGGTCGGGGAAGTTGCGGTTGAGGTCGACGCCGTGGGCGTTGGCTCGACCCGTCACCCCACTGATGTCACCTGGGTTTGGAAAAAAAAAAACAAAAAAAAAAAAACATATATATATATCTTTTTTTTTCTCTCTCTCCTAAAATCGAGATAGTGGAGTAAAAAAGATAAAATGAGAAATGTGTCAAATGAACGCCATTCTTCATTCATTATTATCCAGTGCAAAGCAAATCTGAAAACTGAACTGTTCAAAAAAATATCTGCCATAAGTATGTATTAAACCCGTTCCTCATACAGGTATCTCTGTGATACAACACTGAATGTGTTCCAGCTCCTGTGTTTCATTTCATATTAAAAATCAAAACTGTCAGCATCCACCACCTACTTTTCTTTCTTAAAAAAATATACACTCCATGCCTGTTAATAGAATTTAATTATTAAAAAAAAAGGATACCAGATAAATAAAGAAGAAAGAGAGAGGAAGGAGAAAGATAGAGAGCACAGGAACACAGAAAGTTTAATGCAAAGGCCACCAGCCTGTCCACATGAGAAAATATGCACATAAAGATTTGAAAAACTAAGGAAAAACCACATTCAACAGTGCTGAAGGAACAAATATTTGCTCAGCCACGCAATTTGATTTTAACATTTTAAGTTAAACTTCACATCAGTTCCTCGCTGTTAGAGAAAGCATAGTAAATAAAGACGGCCACATCTCTCATTATTTGTCTGTCTCCATTTTGTAACAGAAAGGGAACTGGCAGAGTGTTACTATTTCTATGATGTTTAAATGTCCTGGTTTAGCATATACAGGACATTTAATAAGGTCATGACAAAATAGAGAGGTTTTTTTTAGTGTTGACATATCGCTATATCTTTTATCTGAGATCAAAAACACCAAGACAAAACTTGACCAGAGCCACTCTAAATTTAGCCATTGTAATACCTCACAGGTATTTTTCTGGCCGTAATGAAGATTTGAATTAGCCGTATTCACTGAAACGATCACTATGTTCCAACTTTCCATACCAGTCTTGCTTATAGCAGTCGACCATTCTCTCTGTGAACAATCTGAAGAACATTTCTTCATGGAAGAGAGAAGGGGGGATCAGAAAGAATGCATTCAAACATTACTGATCACATCAGCGGCAGTCCTTCACACAGAACAAGTCTGATTACAAAGCACAAGCGGCTGGTTAAGTGGCAACCAGTAGCAGTGTGAATAAACAGATAATACAGTAGATCAACCTTAGCAGACTGGTTCTTCTTTCTCTGCTTTCTTCCTAATGCCACCCCCAACCCCTGTAAAATTATACACAAATTATTTTGTTATTGATAACAATACCAAGCATCATCAAAACTGTCACATGATGGTAAAGCATAGTATTGCATCTTTCAGTTTCGTACCTCCGCCAACCTTTATTCTTCCTTTATCACACACACACACACACACACAAAACAACGACAAAAAAATACAAGCGCATCAGTTCCTGCCAAAGCAAAAAGCACAGCTTCCTCAGCCAAGGCTACTTCAGAGTGTTATCAGCTTGCAGACAGATCAACATGAGGTATAGGCATAAAACGTACTGGAATCTCTAATAAGCAACCTCCATTCTGTTCACTCTCTTTTTTATTTTTTTTATTTTTATTTTATTTTATTTTTTTAAGGCTAAAAGGTCTAGGCCCCATAGCCTTTTTCAACCAAAGGGACAGTGATTTCCTATATAATATTGGCTGTGTCGAAGGGACAGTGATTTCCTATATAATATTGGCTGTGTCAAAGGGACAGTGATTTCCTATATAATATTGGCTGTGTCAAAGGGGCAGTGATTTCCTATATAATATCGGCTGTGTCAAAGGGGCAGTGATTTCCTATATAATATTGGCTGTGTCAAAGGGACATTGATTTCCTATATAATATCGGCTGTGTCAAAGGGGCAGTGATTTCCTGTATAATATCGGCTGTGTCAAAGGGGCAGTGATTTCCTATATAATATTGGCTGTGTTAAAGGGACAGTGATTTCCTATATAATATCGGCTGTGTCAAAGGGGCATTGATTTCCTGTATAATATCGGCTGTGTCAAAGGGGCATTGATTTCCTATATAATATTGGCTGTGTTAAAGGGACAGTGATTTCCTATATAATATTGGCTGTGTCAAAGGGGCATTGATTTCCTATATAATATCGGCTGTGTCAAAGGGGCATTGATTTCCTATATAATATTGGCTGTGTCAAAGGGACAGTGATTTCCTATATAATATCGGCTGTGTCAAAGGGGCAGTGATTTCCTATATAATATCGGCTGTGTCAAAGGCTGGACACTGGAACACTGGGCCAAATCCTCTCCTTCCACCATTTATAACCCTTTGTGACTGAAGTCAGTTAGCCAGACACACCTGGATGGAGTAAGGAACATCAGAGTCACTCATCCGTAACAGACCGCGAATGGAGCATTCTCATTCAGCTATTTCCAGGATTTATTCAGTCTGGTGACTTAAACCTGTTCACAAATGGTTTGCTTGCATGCCACGTTGGCACTATTTCAGTCTGCACTGGATTTAACCCTTTCAGCCCTCTAAGGTCTTCTGCCAGTGCAATCCTCCCAGCCTAGCATGTTTTGGCCTGGCTGCATCAACAGGAAGGGGTGCTTCACTTCAGGCACAAATTTATAGCAACCACTCAACCAACAGCTACCGAACTCCACATGATGACTGAAATATAATTTTGACACAAACCAAGTCTCAAGACAAGGAATGCAATAGTTTACTTGTAACTTTACCTTAAAAATGTCAGCTTCTGTCAATGTGGAAGATTGTGGGCTACCTTCTTGATTGAAATGTCCGCCACTTTGTCTAGACTGGTTGCTAATTTCATCTCCTTCACTTTCCCATAAAATATTGGATGAATTTTAAGACAAATCATCACTATGTGGGTCAAATTCGCTTCAAGAGTCCATCATAATTTCAGTGAGCACTTACTGTGCAGTATGCCTTTGACGTTTTACCATATCGATGTGGAAAACCGGATAAAAAACACACTCATCGTTCAATTTTCAGAGCAAAACTTCGCGTACAAGTGAGAAAGGAAGTTGGAGTTACTCCCTTTACCTAGCAGTTTAATGCATAATAATGAGCTGATGAACCGGTTTGAATAAACGAGTTTCTTCGCCCGCCTGTCAGGTGAGCTCAGGATGAGAACGGTGATCAGTGGCACACGTCTCTCTGGTGGGTGCAGGGTTGAATGAGTTAAGCAAATCGATCGAGTTTCAATCATCATGGGTAAACGGCCACAACATCTCTCTGCTGAACAAGCATCCACAGGGTTTGTGAATGGCTTATGAACTACAACAGAGATGGTAACTGTGTTGATGCTGGTATTAGCGAGCAGAGTGGAAGCGAAGACGAATCTGTTGTGTCAACATCGACCGGCAGACCTAACTCGAGACTGGCTGATGGCGGTGGGCATGGCAGACTACAGTCACACCCATTCATGGGAAGGTTTCATTAAGTTTCATCACCAAAAACATACTTCTGGGTTCAGAGTTTGACCTCAATATACTCAGATGCACTGTAACGTACGGCCAATGAGTCAAAATGGAGGGAAAATGTGTCATCTTAACAATCTGTACAATACGGCAATACAACCAACATAATCAAAGCATATCAATGCAGAGATGCCAACCCCTTTCAAATGTTTGCAGGAACAATCAGGAAATTTGGTAGGAACATTCTGAATTTGGCAGGAACACTCGGACCCCAAGCCACATCAACTTGTTCCTTTCATGCACTCCATAGCTTAATCCATAGAGCACAGACGCTGTCTGACCAAGACGCAACTTGATTTAGCCACATTCTCTCCTATTCGGGCAAACGATTAAGCTGATTTGTCCACTCAATGCTGTTTCAATGTAAACATATACACGATTAGCTCAGCATCATCACATGAGACTAAGACTAGTAGTGAGTGCCCTGGCCTCATGATTGATAGGTCTAGAGTGTCTGTGTAATGTTGCAACAGAAAAGCATGTGACCATGCTATGTTGTCGAAAATGAACTGGTTGGAACAATTTTAACACTGGCATGACATTGGAACAAACTGCGATCAAACAAAACAAAATACGGTGAAATTGCAACGGTTGGCATCTCTGTCAATGGCATGAGAATGTCTAGTTTCTTTTCTGAGCCAGTGCCTTTCTTGGGTAGTGCTGACAGCATCAAGTAACCTCGTACACAGAATACACATCCCTCTGTGTACACAGGTCCTCCAGGAAAACTTACCTCTGTTCTGGCATGATCGGTCACACTCTGAACGGAACAAATCAATGTCAAGCTTTTTTTCTTTCTTCATCTTTTTTTTTTTTTCAGAGAAACAAATTTATCCCCCCCCCCCCCCCCAAAAAAAAATATATATATATGCTTGTCTGAGACTTGACTAAAGATGAAGAAGAATGCAAAGAAATCAGTCCAAAGTAAGTATCTGTTCAGTGTATATTATACACGGATGTGAACATCTAATGCAAAAAAAAAAACAGAATGAATTTGAACACACACACACTTAATTATATGCACAAAAATGCACATCCACACACACACACACACAAATGAACAATTTCACATTCAATGCATTCTGTTCAAACTACTGGCTGAGAAAAACAACCTGTCTCCCCCCCCCCCCCCTCCCTTCTCCCCCCCCAACTCTCCCCCACACTAGCCACTCCTGAAAAGGGTCTCACACCAACACAACATATCTAACAACTTGGAAGATTCTCTCAATTGAGAGAAAAGGTGGGAGGGGAACAACCACAACTTTCTCGCAACCCCATGATTTCTCTCAAAGTGGCAGTGACACCTCCCTGGAAGATGAAGAGGGGCAGAATGGACCTCACCTTCATGCGCTATCTCGTAGCCGTCAGGGTTCATGGAGGGCATGATGTGGATGCGGGTCAGGTCGACGAAGGAGGTCAGGAAGGGGTCGTGGCCGTAGTTGTTGCACAGCAGCTGCAGCAGCAGCAGCAGCATCTCCCGGCCCACCACCTCGTTGCCGTGCATGTTGCCGATGTACTTGAACTCCGCTTCACCTGCACACAGATGACAGCCCCTTTCCAGTGTTTGTAGGAACAACCAGGAAATTCGCTGGGAGCGTTCTGAATTCAGTGGGAACACTCGGCACTCCCAGCCACATCAAGCAAACGTATGTTTTATCTACAAGGCATACAAACACTTGGGCTTGTTCCTTCCTTGCACTGCATAGCTTAATCCACTGGGCACAGACACTGTTTGACCGAGACACAACTTGATTTTGCCACGTTCTCTCTTGTTCGGGTAAACGATTAACCTCATTGGTCCACTCAATGCTGTTTCAATGTAAACATGCATGCGATTAGCTGAACATCATCATGTGAGACCAAGGTTAGTAGTGACTGCCCTGGCCTCGTCATTGATAGGTTGAGAGTGTCTACGTAATGTTACGACAGAAAAGCATGTGACCATGCTATGCAGTCAAAAATGAACTCATCGGAACAATTTTGACACTGGCGTAATGTCGGAACAGACTGAGATAGAGCGTAAAAAAAATATGGTGAAATCGTAACAGTTGGCATCTCTGGTGGTCAAGGCCATCACTTGGTTTTCACGTCAAACACCGACACACACACACACACACACACACACACACACACATACCCACACACACACACTCATGCATACACACACACTTTGCACATAACGTACACAAACATACACATACATATATACACACACAAAAACACGCATACACCCACTCAGCACACATGAATGTACATAAATACACACATAACACACACACAAACAACACACAAACAAATACATACACACAAAAACACAGTAAAACGCAACAATGAAGCACATTATTTATAAAAACTTAAGACCATGTCGTTTGCAGTGTCTTTTACCTGAACTTCATCGAAGATTCATCTGATAACTTTCTACAATACAAACCCAACAACCAATCAAAATCCTCCATCTCAAACCAAAAACCAACCAAGGAAACCTTTCATCTCCAACCAAAACAACCAATCAAATCATCCATTTCAAACCAAAAATGTAACCAATGTAACCCTTAATCTCAAACCAAAACAACCAATCAAATCCTCTTTATGAACTCAAAACCGCACGACCACTAAAATCCTCCAGTTTCAAACAACAAAATCAATGTAATCTAACCCCCCCCCCCCCCCCCCCCCTTTTATTTCTTTAACTTAAAACTTTTTTCTTTTTGACAAAAATGACATGTACATACAAAAAAGTAACAATGTAAAGAAACAAACATACAATTTGGCATTTAACATGAACAAAACAACAACAAAACTATGAATAAAAAAATATACATGTATCATATCAAAAAAAGGAAAAAAAGAAAAAAATAAAGATGAAAAATCTTCTACCTCAACTCACACCATAACAGCCAAACGATCTGTTTCAAACCAACAAACTACCAATCAAGCCCTCCATCTGAAACCAAGACACCCAATCAAATCCTCTATCTTAACTCAAACCATATCAACCAATGAAAATCTTCATCTAAAACCAGAACAACCAATCAAATCCTTTTATCTCAACTCAAACACAGCTGACAACCACTGAAACCCTGAATCTCAAACCTGGAAACAACAAGTCAAACCCTCATCTCAAACTAGCAAACAACCAATAAACCCCTCCATATTAAACTCGCAAACAACCAATAAAACCCTTTATCTCAAACAAAACCAGCCAATCAAAGCATCGATCTTAACTCAAAAACTCAAACCAAAAAACAACCAAACCTTCCACCTCAAACCAAAACAACCAATCAAACACTCCAACTCAAACCAAAACAGCCACTGAAAAAAAACCTCCGCCTCAAACCAAAACAGCCACTGAAAAAACCCTCCACCTCAAACCAAAACAGCCACTGAAAAAACCCTCCACCTCAAACCAAAACAACCACTGAAAAAACCCTCTACCTCAAACCAAAACAACCAAACAAAAACCCTCCACCTCAAACCAAACCAACAAAAACCCTCCACTCAAACCAAAACAACCAATCAAACCCTCCGTCTCGAACCAAAACAGCCAATCAAAAACCCTCCACCTCAAGCCAAAACAGCCACTGAAAAAACCTCCATCTCAAACCAAAACGACCAAACGAAAACCCTCCACCTCAACTCAAAACACCCAATCAAACCCTCTACCTCAAACCAAAATGACCAAACAAAAACCCTCCACCTCAAACCATAACAACCTATCAAAAAAACCCACCTCAAACCAAACAGCCATTTAAAAAACCCTCCACCTCAAACCAAACAGCCATTTTAAAAAACCTCCACCTCAAACCAAACAGCCATTTAAAAAACCCTCCACCTCAAACCAAAACAACCAATCAAACCCTCCTCCTCAAACCAAAACAGCCAATCAAAAACCCTCCGCTTCAAACCAAAACAACCAATGAAAAAACCCTCCACCTCAAACCATAACAGCCAATCAAAAAGCCCTCCACCTCAAACCATAACAATCAAACCCTACGCCTCAAACCAAAACAGCCAATCAAACCCTCCGCCTCAAACCAAAACAACCAATCAAAAACCCTCCGCCTCAAACCAAAACAACCAATGAAAAAACCCTCCACCTCAAACCATAACAGCCAATCAAAAAGCCCTCCACCTCAAACCATAACAATCAAACCCTACGCCTCAAACCAAAACAACCAATCAAAAACCTTCCACCTCAAACCAAAACAGCCGTTGAAAAAACCCTCCACCTCAAACCAAAACAACTAATCAAACCCTCCGCCTCAAACCAAAACAGCCAATCAAACCCTCCACCTCAAACCAAAATGACCAGTGAATAAACCCTCCGCCTCAAACCAAAACAGCCAATCAAACCCTCCGCCTCAAACCAAAATGACCAGTGAATAAACCCTCCGCCTCAAACCAAAACAGCCACTGAAAAAACCCTCCACTTCAAATCAAAACAACTAATCAAACCCTCCGCCTCAAACCAAAACAGCCAATCAAACCCTCCGCCTCAAACCAAAACAGCCAATAAACCCTCCGCCTCAAACCAAAATGACCAGTGAATAAACCCTCCGCCTCAAACCAAAACGCCCAATCAAAAAAACCCTCCCGGCCCTCCGTCTCACCAGGTTCGTGCTGCCCGGGGTGGTCCGTCACCTCCATCACCCACAGTTTCCTCCCTTGCACGGACTCCCCCACCGAGTACAGGCGCATGATGTGGCTACAGTTGCCCTGCACCTGGTGCAGAAAGTCGGTCATGGCCTGGTAATTGTGATGACGGAACTGGGTGGGCTCCACAAAGCTGGTCTTGGCTCGGTGGTCGTAGTCGTGGAGGCTGTTGACGAAGTTCACCAGGTCATCCAAGGTCATCGAGGACGTTTTCGCCTGGGGGGTCATCATGTCTTTCCCATGTCCCTGGTTTTCGGAGGGCAGTGGTGGAGTCTGGGAATCCCTGTCGGTGCTGAAAACGACAAACAGAAGCAGAAATTTTAACTGTGCCCTAGAAACGACAAACAGAAGCAGAAATTTTAACTGTGCCCTAGAAACGACAAACAGAAGCAGAAATTTTAACTGTGCCCTAGAAACGACAAACAGAAGCAGAAACTAAACAATGCGCTAGAAAAGACACACCAAAGCAGAAACTAGACAATGCACTAGAAAAGACAGAATGCAACGAAAAAATCAAACAATGCGCCAGAAACAGTAAACAGAAGCAGAAACTAAAGAACGCACTAGAAACAACAGACAAAAGCAGAAATTAAACAGTGCACTAGAAACGACAGTCTGAAGCACAAACTAAACAGTGCACTAGAAACGACAGTCTGAAGCACAAACTAAACAATGCACTAGAAACGACAGACTGGAGCAGAAACTAAACAATGCACTAGAAACGACAGACTGAAGCAGAAACTAAACAATGTGCTAGAAACATCAGACTGAAGCAGAAACTAAACAATGCGCTAGAAACGACAGACTGATGCAGAAACTAAACAATGTGCTAGAAACATCAGACTGAAGCAGAAACTAAACAATGCGCTAGAAACGACAGACTGAAGCAGAAACTAAACAATGTGCTAGAAACATCAGACTGAAGCAGAAACTAAACAATGCGCTAGAAACATCAGACTGAAGCAGAAACTAAACAATGCGCTAGAAACATCAGACTGAAGCAGAAACTACACAATGCGCTAGAAACATCAGACTGAAGCAGAAACTAAACAATGCGCTAGAAACATCAGACTGAAGCAGAAACTAAACAATGTGCTAGAAACATCAGACTGAAGCAGAAACTAAACAATGCGCTAGAAACATCAGACTGAAGCAGAAACTACACAATGCACTAGAAACATCAGACTGGAGCAGAAACTACACAATGCGCTAGAAACATCAGACTGGAGCAGAAACTAAACAATGACCAGAAACATCAGACTGAAGCACAAACTAAACAATGCACTAGAAACGACAGACTGGAGCAGAAACTAAACAATGCACTAGAAACGACAGACTGAAGCAGAAACTACACAATGTGCTAGAAACGACAGACTGGAGCAGACATAAAACAATGCCCTAGAAACAAGAAACAGAAGCAGAAATTAACTCACTCCGGACGAATAGTTTTCTCACTTACTTTTCCCTTCAGACGACCCATTTGTTAGGGTTAGGGGAGAAAAAATCACAAAAAATACAAAACATTAAAGTAACTGAATGAAACTCGCTGTACTTGACCCACTGACCCCTCTGCTCGTGTCGTGTGTACGCCCACCCCCACCCCTCTTCACTGCTCTCAGAAGCTGAGTCACTGTCAGTACCTTCTTGCTGACAGTTTTCTTCACTGCAGATACTTTATTCAACGTCTTCATCATCCTCATCGATGTCGAAACCTTCAGTTTGAAGCATTTCAATCACTTCAGCAGCAGTACAAAGCTGCTGTCGTGATATAGTTTGCTCCAAAAATTTCTACTTGTATCGCCTGCGACGCCATTTTCGATATGTATGCAAATTAGCTTGTCATGTGGGGTGCCAAGGTCAACGGCTTGCCAGTGAGTGTGTTGTTATGGAATCACACGAGGAAACTTTCCATTCGACCCTTGACATGTTCACAGTGCCCGGTGTAGCCGCGATTGTTATGCTACCCCATGAGGAAAACGTGGAAAAAATTTTAACTGTCAAAACCGCTATAGCGTTCCGTCATCCGGAATGCTGCCTTATGTCAGGAACGCTACAACGTTCCATCATCTCGAGTGAGTTAAACAATCTGTCCATGGAATCGATTCACTTTTTTCCCCCCCTCAGATACAGTATGAGCGACAAAAGAAGGGAAGGCGTGACACACACACACACACACACATCCAACGACAAAGGTTATGTTCCTAGTTGTACATCACTCACTAGTCAGTTGATACTAGCAATCCATGTACAACCAAGACTGGGGAAATTTGTGTTCGATTCTTGAACCAACGATGGCGATAACCATCTATGCATAGATTTCTGTGTGTGTGCATGGTGTCTCATAAACCTGAAAGATTCATGAAAAATATAACTAGTTCTACTCTTTCATTCACACACAGTTTTGGGGGGTTTTCTAAGTAATAACAGAAGCAGAGTGATCAATTTCAAGTATGATAATAAGTTCCAAACATGGAGACAACATGTCAAAACAATCCAAAACCATATATGTCAGAGCTTTATAACCAGCTGAGGGGGTCAGTTTGGAAGTCCCACCAATGTTTCTGCCTGCAGAATGTATACATGTCTTTGCTGACAAGTTCAGAAAGACATTTGGGCACACACAAGTT